>NC_072731.1:90446775-90768998 GCF_026930045.1 Uloborus diversus | reverse complement strand
ATACCTTGCAAGACTCCAAATAGTGGACTCCTTGCCAAGACTCCTTGCCAGTTATATCCTCAAATTTACTAATTACTATTTTTCAACATACATTTGACACTACTAACTAGCCATATTTTAATTAAAAGAGCTTAATATTATAATCTCAATAATCATTAAAATAACTGATTGTTTTGCACAATTAACAAAATTACTACTTTGATAATAAATTGGCCTCGACTTTTAAATATTAAATTTTTTTCTTCTTTTTTTAAAATTTCCGATGAACAAGGTACTTTTTTTTTATTTATTTATAAGTAAAATAACTGGAACTTAGCTGGGCCATTGTTTATAGTTACTTTTAGTAGGTAATACTTTCATGTAAGAATGAAAAAAAAAAAGAAAACAAAAGGTTTCAAAATTGAAAAATATTTGCGTTCAAAAGATACGTTTTCTGGAGAATGACCCTTAACTGTTTTACTGGTAAGACTGTGTCATTTCAGGGGAATGAAGAAACGAAAAAGTGGCCAGAAATGAACACTACCAACTGGAGTTTTAGGGTTGACCCACTGGAGTTAGGGTTACAATTTCAACTATCAAAATATTACGAAACAGGCAATGGCTTCGTTCAAAAGTAGAAGCAATTTTCACCCGTCATACCTTGACGGGCTATTTTCTAGTTATTAATAATGCGAAAATGGAATTAACCGCAAAACAATTTCTCTCAACGACTAAGTTTTAATATGAAAAATGATGGATGAAAAAAAAAAAAGAACTTACCGCACAATATATCAAGTGTGCAAAGCGTGACTGGTTGAACGATGTCAAAAATCTCGCTTTTCTTTTCTTCTAATACTTGAGCTAAAATTCTCGACTGTTCATCAATCACTGGTTGGAAGTCACTCAAAATACGAAATGAAAAGCAGGTGTCAGTAATTTCCTTCTTATTCTCCACTTTGAGCCCTCACTAGGAAGAAAAGTATTTTTGTTATGCTTAGAAGTCGTGTTGAAATTTTTGTAGTCCATTTTATTTATAATTATTATTATTTTTTTAAAGGATATAAAATCTTATTCGCAACTCCAAAGCTCGAATACGCTACCTTGTAGTGATTAATAATACTAAAGAAAAAGGTAAAACATTCCATTCCACGTGTTTTTCTTGAGGTAAATTACTGGCTTCAGACAGTTTGTGGGTTTAGTGTAATTTCAAAAGAATAGAAAAAAAAAGCTTTTCACAAATACGATGAAACATTATTGTCATTCACTAAGCGTCAAAGCAAGTTATAAGTTACGACATGCGTTTGTTTTACCTTTTTCATCCGCCATTAGACAGTGGCTTCAGCGCCCCCTATAGTTTGCGAATAAATGAAGACAAATATTCGTTTTTCATGAGTTTTTTTTTTTTTTTTTTTTTGAGCAATCAGGAATTGCATGACTAAAGTTAATATTGCTTGATTTTTTAGAACGATTGTTTTTAATATTATATTTTTTAATAATTCCCATCGTTAAAGATTGATAAGAAATAAAAAACACACAACGTTATATGTTGTAAATAAGCTTCATGATAAGTGCACTGATAGATTTCGTCCATAAAATTTTTATCTTTCTGACCGCATCCTAATCACTATTTTTTTTCTTTTTTTATGGATATACCTCGTATTACCTATTCTAGGAAATCACCAGTCACAATATGTCTGGTGCAAATTTCTTGGCCATTTCCATTATTTTATTTGTTGAAAAGAAAAACCCAACGAATAGGGTCCTACGGCAAACTGCGATTGCGAAAAACATATTTTGAATTCAAGACGTCAAAACTCAACAGTTTTTTCTCATTGTCTTAATTGTTTTTCAAAAGAGTTAATTGAAGTGAAATGAATTTTGGGAGTTCGTATAGTAGAACTAATGCTAAAAATATTTTTTAAAAAATATTTTTAAATTAAAATTGTTCAATGAAATTTCGTCAGTTAAGATGATGATTAACTTTATATTTTGTTCGGGCAATAAAAAACTTGCATACTTAAAAATTAAATGCTGAGCTTAAAAATTACAAATTAATTGTAGAATAAAGTAGTTCAATATGAAATATAAAATAATATGTATATTTCAATAATTTTTGTTTGTAGTAAAAAGTGAGGTAAACAGTCTAGAATTCTTTCATTATTTCAATCTTGTAGTTCTGATTGTATTTTTTCCCATTAAATTTGGCACTATTCGTGTGCCGTATTTTATAGCACGTATTCCAAGCACAAAAAGTTGAAGTTTTCGATTTTTATATCTAAAACTCTTTCGTTTAGACGTCATTTTTAATTCCCCCCCTCAAATATGATGTTTGAATAGGATATTGCTATTAAATGTTGAAAGCATACTTTTAGCTCATTTTTGTGTTTCTTTTACGGTACTTGTCACCAGTAAAGTTAGTGTTTTTATTTTTTTGTACGTGTTTTCTGATTACGACATTGCTTATTTTTTCATTAACACATAATACAAAGCATATTGAGGAAAAATTCAAAGCAATTTTTTCTACCTTGCTACTTAAGCAACTACGCAAATAGAACACTAAATGCTTGGAGTATGGAAGCATAAACACAATGTAAGAGAAAGTAATAAGCTTCAAACGTGGTGTTCATATTTACTGAGGTTGGGATTTAGGAAGATACCGTTTCGTATTTATTCGGAAACAAATACGTTTGGCTCGAAATATGCAAAATAGTACTCCACCCAAAACTGATAGTGCACTATTAAAGTGTCAATTAAGCCACCAAATAACAAGCTGTTCGCTGTAGTTGTTCCAGTTGAATGGATTGGGGTGCAGGAAAAAATTCTTTACTTGAAAAGGGTCGAATTGAAAGTTTTAAAGCTACTGAAAAATCAGGCAAACAGATTTATCAGTTAATTAGTTGGCCACAGTCTATATTTTTTAGTGATTTGGTAGATAACAAGAATAAGAGTCGCCTTAAAATAAAAAACTAAATAAACAGGAAGTAAAGAAGTCATAAACGCAGAGAAGCAACTACAGCAGCTGCAGCAACACCACCACCAACAACGACTACAACAGCATTAGTAATAATAGTATTGATAATAATAATAATAATACAGTTAAACTATCTTATAACGAGCGCGAAGGGACCGTGATATCTGCTCGTTGTAACTAAGTGCTCGTAAAAAAACGGATTCGTGGGAAACATAATAAAATTTCATCCATCGTTATTTTTTTTGCTGTATATCACCAAAGAGTATGTTAAATTGCTTTTAACTGTCTCATTCGCTGTTTCTTCTGCTATTATCTTTCGAGGAATAAGAATGGCCCAAAAAAACAGCGTTATTGTTCTCCTGGCTTCGAAAAGAATACTCATTTTGACCATCCTCGAGTGAATTACCATGAGTTTTCACGTGACATATCGTCGCTAAAAAGACGAATGGACGTATCTCACTTTAAGCATTTTGCAGAAAACCGATTCAAAGATTTCCAGTTAACTATATCGCTTGAGAACCGCCCGCCATCAGTGTGAGGGATTGTAACTTTTTTAACATGCTTTTATTAGCTTCACTAGTATGTTTGTGAGCAACTCTCCTTTGGACTAAGAGCTAGTGGCTTATTACTGTTAGTACATTCCACCACTTTATAAGCGTTCGTAGCCGATCGGTCTAAGGCGCGGGCCATCGCTGACGTATACCTCTGGGAATCATGGGGCGTATGTTCGAATCCCGTCTACGCTGAAATTAAATTTATAATCTTGCAACTCAATTTTCGCCCACTTTGTGTGATCGAATTCTTTTAAAATTTGGAATGCAACCTCAGATCCGCGATGACAATGCAATTATTCTATAATCAAATTAATTTATTAACGATAAGTTATTAGTTTATTCTAATTAACACGCTTTTATTAGCTTAACTTGTATGTTTGTGGGTATGTTTGTGGGCCCAACTTTCCTTTGGACAAATAGCCAGTGGCTTATTACAATTACTTACAACGTACAAATCAGAGCTGCGGATTGTAACAATGTTTGCACATGAATTTGCCAGAAAGCATTCAAAATGTGTCTCATGCAAATAATGCAATATAATACTAAGATACATTCCATTATAATAAAATAATAGTTTAAAAAACTAAAAAACACGCTTTTGTAGCAAAATGAGCTAAGCTAAAAAAAAAAAAAAACACGCTTTAGCAGCAAAATGAACTAAAAAGTTAAAAATATCTTTGGATGACAAGTATAAAAGTAAGTGACCAAACACTTAATTTTACTGTAATAGAAAAAAAATACGTGGGGGGTTTCTTATCAGTTGTCATTTCTTCACTTGTTATCCATGCAAAAATGTAAATAGGCACCCCCCCCCCCACACTTTTTTTCTATTACAGTAAAATTAAGTGTTTGGTCAATTACTTTATATACTTGTCATCCAAAGATTATTTTTAACTTTTTAGTTCATTTTTCTACTAAAGCGTGTTTTTTCAGTTTTTTAAACTATTATTTTATTACTATTTATTGTAAATATACGCCCATTGGTCATATTATAAAATTGACTTTGAACATTTGTGTCGTGGTCAGAATTCATTTTTCGATTTTTTTTGAGATACGCCCATTCGATTTTTTTAACGACGATATGTATGTGCGTATGGATGTACGCATTTATGTATGTACGTATCTCACATAACTCAAAAAGGTATGTCGTAGAATGTTGGAATTTGGTACGTAGTCTCCTAATGGGGTCTGATTTTGCACCTAACCTTTTGCTTGTATCCGGATGATCAAAAAGGGGTTTTTTACACCTTTTTTTGGGGGAAAATCAGTATTAATATAAATGCAAATTCAAAAGATGTTATAATTTGGCGGTATACCGCCAAGATTTTGGTCACCAAATTTTGTTACAAACTTGGGGATACATTTAGACGACAATTTTGGCGAAAATCACTTTGAAATTGTCGATATTGGGAAAACTAATCCCTGTTAAACGCTCTTTTGCATCGGTTCTTGACGAACTTGGGGGAAAATATTTAAAGTGTTTCCTTGCTTAATCAAAGGCAGTATTACCATTAAATTGGTGTAAAAGGAAGTCATCTGATGCACACATCAGCTTTTTTTTTTAGTTTGCATTTGCTTGGAATTTTCAACTACAATATCCTCGGAAGTAGCATGTATGTCTGAAATGATAATACGGTTTCAATAAATGTGGAATATTCGACTGCTTCTCTATTCCAAAATTTTTAAAAAAATGGGACATCATTACTTTTCTCAGGAAATATGACTTAATATTCACTTTCGATTGACCTCGGAATGTTAAAGGAATTTTTCCAAGAAAGGATCAGCTGAACTGCAAGTTGATAAAAATTTCACGAATCACAAAAATATTGCTCGCTTTAAACTGACTTCGCTGATTAAAAGCCAGTTATACTCCCATTGTACCAACCAAATATCTCTATTTTCCTCGTTTAATCCAGGTTCTCGTTAAACGAGGGCTTATAATAAGCGAGTTCGGACTGTAATAATAATACAGTCGAACTTGCTTACCGATCTATTTTATTCGAGTGTAATGCTTTGAACTAAATACAAAAGTAGATTTTTTATTTAAAAAAAAAAAAAACCTTTTTGATATTACAATCCATCGGGATTTGGAATAATGCTACTAAACTGCCATCAAAACTATTATAGATGTGTACTGTGTACATTGTTTGACGCTGCAATGTATCTCCAAAATAAATGTTCTTGTCTTCAGAAAAACTGTAAAATTATGTTATGTTTTTAATATATAGGCATTTTACTTAATTACAAAAACGGTAAACATTTACGACAAAAGATACTTAAAAGTATACTCATTTAAGTGATGGATCATTCATCTCCTAACACACGCTTTAAAGGGGAAAAAATGCTGTATAGTTAAATGCAGGAAACAAAACTTCCCTACATTTGATGAAGAGCAACAACAACAAATGTATGTCATGATTTTCAACAATAGAAGGTTAGACCTTCACGTACGCTTGATAATAGAGGCAGAAAAATCACGGGAATATATTTTTCGCACGCGATATCGGTAAATAATTCCTTGTAGCTCTCTTAAGTTGCTCAGTCTGTTCTGTATCAAGAATGCGTGACTATGAATTGACGGCACGCAACAAGATTAGGAAGTATGTTCATCGGCAATTTTATTAAATATCCGAGGATGTTTGCCTAACACTTAACACTTTCGCTTTTTTTTCTGAAATGTACATATTTATAGACTCTCTGTTGAGTACATGTAATGCATAAATATGGAGAAAATCCTCATTGACGTACATTCAAAATATTTGTTCCTGTAACAAAAGAGTTACAAAGTACAGTAACAAAACTACTTTAATAGCTTAGATTATCATAAACAGCACTGTTTTCGTAGTTTTCTCAGTTTAATTTATTACATTAATTTGTTGTACAAAAGTAACACATTGGATGTAAAGGCTCGTAACAACAAAGAAAAAAAAAGAAAGAAAAAGTAACAAAAGAACTATGAAATTGTATTCATTTTCTATATTATCTAGTTTGCATGTAAGACTGCAATTGAAATTAGTTCAAAAAGTTGATAACACACACACACACACAAAAAGGCAGGAAAAAAACCACAAACAAATGGAACAACAACATCTAATATACATGAAATACACTGCCAGCTCAGTCAATTCCAGTCGAGGACTGCAGTTTTGTGCTTATTAGCACTCATCAATGCCGGGCTGATGAGTGTTAATAAGCACGAAACTGCAGTCCTCGGCTGGAATTGACTGAGCTGGTGGTGTATTCATGTATTTATGCCTTAGCCCTGGCTATAGGGCGGTAACTTACTGAAAACATCTAATATGTTTAGTTAATGCATTTCAAAGTTCGAGCATAGGTAAATTGTACAAGGTTGTTGTTGTTGTGTGCCAGCTAGGATGGCAATTTGGGGTGCGCTGCTTCACTTTTCCAACTGTACAGTAATTTGGTGTGAAATCCGACTTCCACAGCACACACATGCCATAAGGACCGTTTATAAGGCAACCATTTCACAGCATAACAATACATTCACACAAAGAAAGAACAAGGACAGGAGAGAGAAAGTACGTCTATGCCGAACCCAGACCTTCGTGTCGCAGTTAGACTTCTCTGACCACTAGACCAGTAGCCAACTTAACCTATAACCAGAAGCCAACTTGCCAAAGTTTTTCCAAAGGAATAGCAAAAAATTCTCTTGAAAAGCATACAGAACTTATATTTATATGCTTCAAGAAGACAGCAAGTAGCTTAGAATGTCTTTTCTACACCATATTAGCCAATGTCTTTTTCTTGGCGTTTTCACATTTTCATATAACCTCTGTACGTATTTAAGAATTTATTTTTACATTTAGGTCACACATTTCTTATCAGTCACAATTTGAAAGATTTATCATTTCATTAACAACTGCAAAATTTTTATTTGAAAATTTACCTTGTTATGAGGCCTTCTTGAACCAATAGTTCAAAAATTCATACATAAATGTCTTTTTAAGGACTGTATTGCTGTTCAGGATTACCTGCAAATGTAAAAAGCTTTATGAAAATATGGATAATGATTCATTAAAGTTATTACATCATTTACGAGTTTTTTATTAATTCAATTTTTGGTTACATGTATTTGGTCAACATTACGTAGATACAACTTTCTGGCAATGTACATTACGTTTTGTTATTTTAATGTGCTATGAAACAAAGAAAAACAAGTTGGTTACTCTAACTTCATTGAAGTGTGAAATAAGTCGTCAAAAAATGAATTAAGACATTTAATATTATTCAAATGCAATGTAATCCGCCAAACACATAAAACAAATCATTAAATAGCATAGTAAAACAGTTCGACAAAAAAAAAAAAAAAAAAGAAAAGCCATTCAAAGCTATGCCTTATAAGTCTTTTCAAAATAGCTTTTACATGCATGTAAAGTACCATACTTTGGCTAAATGATTTGGTAGAAGCCAAAGATTCTGTGTGAAGGGAGGGAGATTTGTTCCTTTCTCGATGCTTTCTTGTATCAAGTCAAGAAATTACAGTTAAAGTTCCATCAAAATGCAAGACAAAAGCATGAGATGCAAACATGCCGGCGACTTTATCGATAATTTGTGCCAAGGTAGAAAGTTAACCTGTCGTCAAGTACTAATGTGTATTCCCATTCTACATGTTTACTAAATTTTTAAACGTATTTCAATCAGCAAAGTTTCTTACGTGTTCCCTGAAATTTGAAAACTCGCAACAACATAGCCGTTGATGAAACACATTGTGGCAAGTTTTGTTTGTTGATCGCGTTTACTGCCCTCCAGGTTCTTTAGCGAATTCGATGTCTTTGCATCTTTCGGTCAGTGCCAGTAATGCTCAGGCGCACTATGCAAAAGCTTTTATGCAACTGAATGTGTTCAGCTTTGCATAATGTATACTTCATACACTTCAGTTTGCAAAAGAACAATTTAGTAAGTTCACGTTTCAGGGCTTTTTCAAGAAAAATTGTAATTATGGAAAAAAAACCCAATTTGTTCACACAAATAATTTTTTTTTAACACCGAAAGACCACTGGAATTTTCAAATTTAAAATTCGATATTAGAATTAACGGCACCACGTTTTTCGTTCTGTAACAAAGGCATTGGAAGCATACACTAAACTTAAGTACTGAACAAATATTTCGACCAAACCTATTTAAACAAGTTAGTGTAAGCCTAACCGAAATCTAATTCCTGCAGTATTTCTAATTAGACGTGCCGAACGTAAAACCGGTTAGGCTACCCAAATGTGTTGCTGAGCTTAATTTATGTAAGTGTGCATTTATTCAGGCAAACAGAAATTGCAAAATCAATATACTGACGAGAACTGGATTGCGATCGCGTTAAATAGTATTGATAAACAATTTCGTTTCAAAAGATAAATGTGAGGATGGAGTCTGAAATATGTAAATCAAAGATCAAATTGCTTAAAATTAATATTTATAAATAAACAATTATAAGGAAATACCTTTAAATTTTAGAGCCAAGGTTTCTAAGAAGATCAGTTACGCTTCTTAAAAGACCTATTGTTTGAAAATAAAATTATCTGTATGAAAACTACTTTGGAATGAAAAAAAAAAAATACTCAGCCTTTTAAAGACTATTTTGTGGACACATGTGTTTGTTCTGTATGCTCATAATTCATTTTTGAAACTATCGAATGCAAATTATTTTTTAAATTTTTTCATTGAGACATTATAATTGAACGGTTTCAGTCAAGCATTTCATAGACGGTTTTCAAGAGAATATTGCAAAGTAACGCTTGTCGGCTGAACTATCTTTGCCAGTATTAAGTATGAAGGGAAAAATTTCTTATTGTTGGAAGAAATAACAAATATCAAGTTGATTAAGATAAATAAATACCTTTGTGCTGAATAGTAAAGTCAGACCAAACAACGTAAGTAGAAGCACAAATTTGTAAATTACAGCAGACACGTGTTTCGGCGTTACAGGGAACGCCTTTTTCAATGCAAAAATAATGAGCTTATGGATGAAAAGACATCCGACAAAAGCCAAGAGCAGATAAGCATGCAGCTTAAAAGATAAAAGCAGCGGATTAGCCAAACACCAATGACAAAGTTATAAACCTTTCAGGAACCAATAGGAATGCAAGCAAAGGTCAGGAGCTTTCGCTTAGGTACGAACCCAGAAAGAAAGAATTCAATTGGACAAGGATTAAGCCGAAGCTTAAACAAAAAGAAAAGAAATTGTCAGTAACCGTGAACCGCAAGAAAGGAAAAGCAGAATGGAAAACCATGAAATAAGATAAACAAAAACAAAAAATATTCGAAAAAAGGAAAAATAAAGATAAATAGAAGAAAATGGGGGGGGGGGTGTCAATCAAGACAAAAAGGCAAAAATAAACAAAGGAAGATAGATAAAAATGAGTGGGAAAAAAAGAGGGGGGGGGAATGGGGAAAGGACAGTATTAAAGACATGGGAGCCAAATGTTAGAAAAATATGGAACTGCACTAAGATCGTTAACTAAGTTAGAACTGTTCCTCAAAATATGAAAGGATTTCCAAAAGTCAAGATCTGATGAATTGGGGCATTTTTGGATAATCTGAAAAGAGTTAAAATCAAAAGAGTGATTCGAATCCCAACAATGTTGAGCAATACTAGACTTATTTAATTGTTGTTTTTTTCACATAATTTTGATGCTCTTTCAAGCGAATTTTTTAAAGCACGCCGAGTCTGTCCAATATAGGCAAGTTTACAACTACAATTAATTCTATAAATTCCACAACAATTAAGAGGGTGAATAGGATCTTTAAGAGAAGAGAATGAAAGTTTATTAATAGGAGAGAACACCACCTGGAATTGGAAACGTTTTAGAATCTTAGCAACCTGATAGCTTACAGATGGAAAGAATGGCAAAAACAACCAAATTCTTTCTGATGAAGGTTCGGTTAAAAACATTAGTTTGGGATTTATTTGAAAGTTTTTTATAAATGGAATCAATCAAAGTTGGCGGATAGTCTCTATCAATTGCCACAGCTTTAGATAATTAAGTTCCACTTTAAGAAGTTCCGACGAAGAACAAATATTAATTGCGCGATAAACAAAAGAATTAAAAGCAGAATATTTTTGATTTGGAGGATGAGACGATAGTCTATGAGGAGGTAAAGAGACAGCAAAAGGTTTGCGATAAACAGTAGTTTCAAAACCAATTTCTGTACGAGAAACAAGTACATCAAGAAATGAAATGCAATTATTCCGTTCTTTCTCACAAGAAAACTGAATATGAGGATCAATGGAGTTTAAAATAGATAAAACCTCATCACTCTCAAACTGATTCTGGTTCATTAGAACAAAACAATCATCAACATACCGAACATAAAATTGGAACTGCAGTTTTTGGAACAGCTTAACCTCAAAATAATGCATGTAAATATCACTAAGAATGGGGCTAAGTGGGTTACCCATAGCCAGACCATCTAACATAATATAAAAATTCCCATTAAAAACAAAAGAACATTGTTTAAGACAAGTACGGGTAAGGAAAATTAAATCCTCAATTTCCGTATTGGTGAAATGAAATTCAGAAAGTCTTCTACGAAGGCATAACAATGAACCCTCGACGGGAACGTTCGTAAATAAAGAGTTAACATCAAAAGAAGCCATAAAAGAATTATTTGGAACGAAACTATGAATTTTTTTAACAAACTCAACAGAATTTTTAATGGTAAATAAATTGTGACTCCTAAGGGGAGAAAACACAGAGACTAAATATTTTGCAAGTTTGTACGAAGCCGTACCAATATTGGAAACAATCGGCCTGAAAGGAATACCAGCTTTATGCACCTTAGGTAAAGCATAAAATCTACTTACGTTGTGTGGTCTGACTTTACTATTCAGCACAAAGGTATTTATTTATCTTATTTGTGGCTTAAACGGGCCTTACGTTTACATTTCCGCCTTTTATGCAATTTGTGTTTTCGTTTTTGTTTTCGGAATTTTTGTCTATTGTTGTATTTTGATCGTGATTTTTTACTTCTTGTTTCTTATTCATTCTGTTATTGTTTGATTTTGTTTATTTTCATTTGTTTTGGTTTGCTTTTGATTATGTCTCAAATCAATAGGTTTGCCAATCTTCGGATTAAGAAATTTCGTTTTTTGAACCATTTAAAATTTCTTCAAGAGTGTAGGCGCAGAAAATTATTCCGAAGTTTATTTCTTTGAAATGTAATTTACCACGTTCTGTAAAAATTGACAAAGTAATCTTTCGGTCGAAATTGGCTTTACTCAGAGCTTCGATCCAGGAAACTAGGAAACATTTATCGTTTATTGAACGTGAACTTTATGATTTACATCTTGCGGTTTCTAATTCCATTCCGAACTTTAACATTATTGACAGAAATTCTTGGTCTAGAACCCTTCGTTCCTCTGATAAACATCAAATTGTTTTGAAAAAGAAATTAGCTATGCTTTGTAAATCTTCTCATGTTGTTCCTCTTGATAATTTACCTGTTGTTAATAAGAAGGTTGTTGTTAATCTTTCTAGCGTTCCATTAAGTAATTCTCAAATTGAGGCTCTAAAATGTAATGATAATTTTGCTGTGAGTGTTAATCCTTCTTTTTCAAAGCTTATTGCTCCTGTTGAGAAAGCTTTTAAATTTAGTGCCTTAACTTCCTCTCAAAAAGATTCGATTCGGCATCTTATAGCTTCTAATATTGACTTTAACTCGAAAATTTCTAAACCTGTATTTGCTAATACTGTTAGCCGTTCTGTTAAAGACTTAGTTTCGAATTCTGATCTGGTTGTTACCAAAGCTGACAAGGGTGGCCAAATTGTTGTTCTTGACAAATCATCTTATGTTGATAAAACTAATGATTTGATTTCTTCTGGGCCATATGCTGAAATTTCTAAAGATCCTAGTGATAAAGAGTTAAAAACTATTGCATCTGCTGTTAAGTCTGTTCAGTCTATTCCTTCAAATGTTAAACGCTCTGTTGTTCCATCTATTGCTAATTGTGCTAGATTTTATGCTTTACCTAAGGTGCATAAAGCTGGTATTCCTTTCAGGCCGATTGTTTCCAATATTGGTACGGCTTCGTACAAACTTGCAAAATATTTAGTCTCTGTGTTTTCTCCCCTTAGGAGTCACAATTTATTTACCATTAAAAATTCTGTTGAGTTTGTTAAAAAAAAATTCATAGTTTCGTTCCAAATAATTCTTTTATGGCTTCTTTTGATGTTAACTCTTTATTTACGAACGTTCCCGTCGAGGGTTCATTGTTATGCCTTCGTAGAAGACTTTCTGAATTTCATTTCACCAATACGGAAATTGAGGATTTAATTTTCCTTACCCGTACTTGTCTTAAACAATGTTCTTTTGTTTTTAATGGGAATTTTTATATTATGTTAGATGGTCTGGCTATGGGTAACCCACTTAGCCCCATTCTTAGTGATATTTACATGCATTATTTTGAGGTTAAGCTGTTCCAAAAACTGCAGTTCCAATTTTATGTTCGGTATGTTGATGATTGTTTTGTTCTAATGAACCAGAATCAGTTTGAGAGTGATGAGGTTTTATCTATTTTAAACTCCATTGATCCTCATATTCAGTTTTCTTGTGAGAAAGAACGGAATAATTGCATTTCATTTCTGGATGTACTTGTTTCTCGTACAGAAATTGGTTTTGAAACTACTGTTTATCGCAAACCTTTTGCTGTCTCTTTACCTCCTCATAGACTATCGTCTCATCCTCCAAATCAAAAATATTCTGCTTTTAATTCTTTTGTTTATCGCGCAATTAATATTTGTTCTTCGTCGGAACTTCTTAAAGTGGAACTTAATTATCTTAAAGCTGTGGCAATTGATAGAGACTATCCGCCAACTTTGATTGATTCCATTTATAAAAAACTTTCAAATAAATCCCAAACTAATGTTCTTAACCGAACCTTCATCAGAAAGAATTTGGTTGTTTTGCCATTCTTTCCATCTGTAAGCTATCAGGTTGCTAAGATTCTAAAACGTTTCCAATTCCAGGTGGTGTTCTCTCCTATTAATAAACTTTCATTCTCTTCTCTTAAAGATCCTATTCACCCTCTTAATTGTTGTGGAATTTATAGAATTAATTGTAGTTGTAAACTTGCCTATATTGGACAGACTCGGCGTGCTTTAAAAATTCGCTTGAAAGAGCATCAAAATTATGTGAAAAAAACAACAATTAAATAAGTCTAGTATTGCTCAACATTGTTGGGATTCGAATCACTCTTTTGATTTTACCTCTTTTCAGATTATCCAAAAATGCCCCAATTCATCAGATCTTGACTTTTGGGAATCCTTTCATATTTTGAGGAACAGTTCTAACTTAGTTAACGATCTTAGTGCAGTTCCATATTTTTCTAACATTTGGCTCCCATATCTTTAATACTGTCCCTTTCCCCATTCCCCCCCCTCTTTTTTTTTTTTTTTTTTTTCACTCATTTTTATCTATCTTTCTTTGTTTATTTTCGCCTGTTTGTCTTGATTGACACCCCCCCCCCCCCCCCCCCCCAATTTTCTTCTATTTATCTTTATTTTTTCCCCCTTTTTTCGAATATTTTTTTGTTTCTGTTTATCTTTTTTCATGGTTTTCCATTCTGCTTTTCCTTTCTTGCGGTTCACGGTTACTGACAATTTCTTTTCTTTTTGTTTAAGCTTCGGCTTAATCCTTGTCCAATTGAATTCTTTCTTTCTGGGTTCGTACCTAAGCGAAAGCTCCTGACCTTTGCTTGCATTCCTATTGGTTCCTGATTGGTTTATAACTTTGTCATTGGTGTTTGGCTAATCCGCTGTTTTTATCTTTTAAGCTGCATGCTTATCTGCTCTTGGCTTTTGTCGGATGTCTTTTCATCCATAAGCTCATTATTTTTGCATTGAAAAAGGCGTTCCCTGTAACGCCGAAACACGTGTCTGCTGTAATTTATAAATTTGTGCTTCTACTTACGTTGTTTGGTCTGACTTTACTATTCAGCACAAAGGTATTTATTTATCTTATTTGTGGCTTAAACGGGCCTTACGTTTACATTTTCCGCCTTTTATGCAATTTGTGTTTTTGTTTTTGTTTTCGGAATTTTTGTCTATTGTTGTATTTTGATCGTGATTTTTTACTTCTTGTTTCTTATTCATTCTGTTATTGTTTGATTTTGTTTATTTTCATTTGTTTTGGTTTTGCTTTTGATTATGTCTCAAATCAATAGGTTTGCCAATCTTCGGATTAAGAAATTTCGTTTTTTGAACCATTTAAAATTTCTTCAAGAGTGTAGGCGCAAGAAAATTATTCCGAAGTTTATTTCTTTGAAATGTAATTTACCACGTTCTGTAAAAATTGACAAAGTAATCTTTCGGTCGAAATTGGCTTTACTCAGAGCTTCGATCCAGGAAACTAGGAAACATTTATCGTTTATTGAACGTGAACTTTATGATTTACATCTTGCGGTTTCTAATTCCATTCCGAACTTTAACATTATTGACAGAAATTCTTGGTCTAGAACCCTTCGTTCCTCTGATAAACATCAAATTGTTTTGAAAAAGAAATTAGCTATGCTTTGTAAATCTTCTCATGTTGTTCCTCTTGATAATTTACCTGTTGTTAATAAGAAGGTTGTTGTTAATCTTTCTAGCGTTCCATTAAGTAATTCTCAAATTGAGGCTCTAAAATGTAATGATAATTTTGCTGTGAGTGTTAATCCTTCTTTTTCAAAGCTTATTGCTCCTGTTGAGAAAGCTTTTAAATTTAGTGCCTTAACTTCCTCTCAAAAAGATTCGATTCGGCATCTTATAGCTTCTAATATTGACTTTAACTCGAAAATTTCTAAACCTGTATTTGCTAATACTGTTAGCCGTTCTGTTAAAGACTTAGTTTCGAATTCTGATCTGGTTGTTACCAAAGCTGACAAGGGTGGCCAAATTGTTGTTCTTGACAAATCATCTTATGTTGATAAAACTAATGATTTGATTTCTTCTGGGCCATATGCTGAAATTTCTAAAGATCCTAGTGATAAAGAGTTAAAAACTATTGCATCTGCTGTTAAGTCTGTTCAGTCTATTCCTTCAAATGTTAAACGCTCTGTTGTTCCATCTATTGCTAATTGTGCTAGATTTTATGCTTTACCTAAGGTGCATAAAGCTGGTATTCCTTTCAGGCCGATTGTTTCCAATATTGGTACGGCTTCGTACAAACTTGCAAAATATTTAGTCTCTGTGTTTTCTCCCCTTAGGAGTCACAATTTATTTACCATTAAAAATTCTGTTGAGTTTGTTAAAAAAATTCATAGTTTCGTTCCAAATAATTCTTTTATGGCTTCTTTTGATGTTAACTCTTTATTTACGAACGTTCCCGTCGAGGGTTCATTGTTATGCCTTCGTAGAAGACTTTCTGAATTTCATTTCACCAATACGGAAATTGAGGATTTAATTTTCCTTACCCGTACTTGTCTTAAACAATGTTCTTTTGTTTTTAATGGGAATTTTTATATTATGTTAGATGGTCTGGCTATGGGTAACCCACTTAGCCCCATTCTTAGTGATATTTACATGCATTATTTTGAGGTTAAGCTGTTTCCAAAAACTGCAGTTCCAATTTTATGTTCGGTATGTTGATGATTGTTTTGTTCTAATGAACCAGAATCAGTTTGAGAGTGATGAGGTTTTATCTATTTTAAACTCCATTGATCCTCATATTCAGTTTTCTTGTGAGAAAGAACGGAATAATTGCATTTCATTTCTGGATGTACTTGTTTCTCGTACAGAAATTGGTTTTGAAACTACTGTTTATCGCAAACCTTTTGCTGTCTCTTTACCTCCTCATAGACTATCGTCTCATCCTCCAAATCAAAAATATTCTGCTTTTAATTCTTTTGTTTATCGCGCAATTAATATTTGTTCTTCGTCGGAACTTCTTAAAGTGGAACTTAATTATCTTAAAGCTGTGGCAATTGATAGAGACTATCCGCCAACTTTGATTGATTCCATTTATAAAAAACTTTCAAATAAATCCCAAACTAATGTTCTTAACCGAACCTTCATCAGAAAGAATTTGGTTGTTTTGCCATTCTTTCCATCTGTAAGCTATCAGGTTGCTAAGATTCTAAAACGTTTCCAATTCCAGGTGGTGTTCTCTCCTATTAATAAACTTTCATTCTCTTCTCTTAAAGATCCTATTCACCCTCTTAATTGTTGTGGAATTTATAGAATTAATTGTAGTTGTAAACTTGCCTATATTGGACAGACTCGGCGTGCTTTAAAAATTCGCTTGAAAGAGCATCAAAATTATGTGAAAAAACAACAATTAAATAAGTCTAGTATTGCTCAACATTGTTGGGATTCGAATCACTCTTTTGATTTTACCTCTTTTCAGATTATCCAAAAATGCCCCAATTCATCAGATCTTGACTTTTGGGAATCCTTTCATATTTTGAGGAACAGTTCTAACTTAGTTAACGATCTTAGTGCAGTTCCATATTTTTCTAACATTTGGCTCCCATATCTTTAATACTGTCCCTTTCCCCATTCCCCCCCCCCTCTTTTTTTTTTTTTTTTTTTTTTTTTTTTTTTTTTTTTTTTTTTTTTTTTTTTTTTTCACTCATTTTTATCTATCTTTCTTTGTTTATTTTCGCCTGTTTGTCTTGATTGACACCCCCCCCCCCAATTTTCTTCTATTTATCTTTATTTTTTCCCCCTTTTTTCGAATATTTTTTGTTTCTGTTTATCTTTTTTCATGGTTTTCCATTCTGCTTTTCCTTTCTTGCGGTTCACGGTTACTGACAATTTCTTTTCTTTTTGTTTAAGCTTCGGCTTAATCCTTGTCCAATTGAATTCTTTCTTTCTGGGTTCGTACCTAAGCGAAAGCTCCTGACCTTTGCTTGCATTCCTATTGGTTCCTGATTGGTTTATAACTTTGTCATTGGTGTTTGGCTAATCCGCTGTTTTTATCTTTTAAGCTGCATGCTTATCTGCTCTTGGCTTTTGTCGGATGTCTTTTCATCCATAAGCTCATTATTTTTGCATTGAAAAAGGCGTTCCCTGTAACGCCGAAACACGTGTCTGCTGTAATTTATAAATTTGTGCTTCTACTTACGTTGTTTGGTCTGACTTTACTATTCAGCACAAAGGTATTTATTTATCTTATTTGTGGCTTAAACGGGCCTTACGTTTACATTTTCCGCCTTTTATGCAATTTGTGTTTTTGTTTTTGTTTTCGGAATTTTTGTCTATTGTTGTATTTTGATCGTGATTTTTTACTTCTTGTTTCTTATTCATTCTGTTATTGTTTGATTTTGTTTATTTTCATTTGTTTTGGTTTTGCTTTTGATTATGTCTCAAATCAATAGGTTTGCCAATCTTCGGATTAAGAAATTTCGTTTTTTGAACCATTTAAAATTTCTTCAAGAGTGTAGGCGCAAGAAAATTATTCCGAAGTTTATTTCTTTGAAATGTAATTTACCACGTTCTGTAAAAATTGACAAAGTAATCTTTCGGTCGAAATTGGCTTTACTCAGAGCTTCGATCCAGGAAACTAGGAAACATTTATCGTTTATTGAACGTGAACTTTATGATTTACATCTTGCGGTTTCTAATTCCATTCCGAACTTTAACATTATTGACAGAAATTCTTGGTCTAGAACCCTTCGTTCCTCTGATAAACATCAAATTGTTTTGAAAAAGAAATTAGCTATGCTTTGTAAATCTTCTCATGTTGTTCCTCTTGATAATTTACCTGTTGTTAATAAGAAGGTTGTTGTTAATCTTTCTAGCGTTCCATTAAGTAATTCTCAAATTGAGGCTCTAAAATGTAATGATAATTTTGCTGTGAGTGTTAATCCTTCTTTTTCAAAGCTTATTGCTCCTGTTGAGAAAGCTTTTAAATTTAGTGCCTTAACTTCCTCTCAAAAAGATTCGATTCGGCATCTTATAGCTTCTAATATTGACTTTAACTCGAAAATTTCTAAACCTGTATTTGCTAATACTGTTAGCCGTTCTGTTAAAGACTTAGTTTCGAATTCTGATCTGGTTGTTACCAAAGCTGACAAGGGTGGCCAAATTGTTGTTCTTGACAAATCATCTTATGTTGATAAAACTAATGATTTGATTTCTTCTGGGCCATATGCTGAAATTTCTAAAGATCCTAGTGATAAAGAGTTAAAAACTATTGCATCTGCTGTTAAGTCTGTTCAGTCTATTCCTTCAAATGTTAAACGCTCTGTTGTTCCATCTATTGCTAATTGTGCTAGATTTTATGCTTTACCTAAGGTGCATAAAGCTGGTATTCCTTTCAGGCCGATTGTTTCCAATATTGGTACGGCTTCGTACAAACTTGCAAAATATTTAGTCTCTGTGTTTTCTCCCCTTAGGAGTCACAATTTATTTACCATTAAAAATTCTGTTGAGTTTGTTAAAAAAAATTCATAGTTTCGTTCCAAATAATTCTTTTATGGCTTCTTTTGATGTTAACTCTTTATTTACGAACGTTCCCGTCGAGGGTTCATTGTTATGCCTTCGTAGAAGACTTTCTGAATTTCATTTCACCAATACGGAAATTGAGGATTTAATTTTCCTTACCCGTACTTGTCTTAAACAATGTTCTTTTGTTTTTAATGGGAATTTTTATATTATGTTAGATGGTCTGGCTATGGGTAACCCACTTAGCCCCATTCTTAGTGATATTTACATGCATTATTTTGAGGTTAAGCTGTTCCAAAAACTGCAGTTCCAATTTTATGTTCGGTATGTTGATGATTGTTTTGTTCTAATGAACCAGAATCAGTTTGAGAGTGATGAGGTTTTATCTATTTTAAACTCCATTGATCCTCATATTCAGTTTTCTTGTGAGAAAGAACGGAATAATTGCATTTCATTTCTGGATGTACTTGTTTCTCGTACAGAAATTGGTTTTGAAACTACTGTTTATCGCAAACCTTTTGCTGTCTCTTTACCTCCTCATAGACTATCGTCTCATCCTCCAAATCAAAAATATTCTGCTTTTAATTCTTTTGTTTATCGCGCAATTAATATTTGTTCTTCGTCGGAACTTCTTAAAGTGGAACTTAATTATCTTAAAGCTGTGGCAATTGATAGAGACTATCCGCCAACTTTGATTGATTCCATTTATAAAAAACTTTCAAATAAATCCCAAACTAATGTTCTTAACCGAACCTTCATCAGAAAGAATTTGGTTGTTTTGCCATTCTTTCCATCTGTAAGCTATCAGGTTGCTAAGATTCTAAAACGTTTCCAATTCCAGGTGGTGTTCTCTCCTATTAATAAACTTTCATTCTCTTCTCTTAAAGATCCTATTCACCCTCTTAATTGTTGTGGAATTTATAGAATTAATTGTAGTTGTAAACTTGCCTATATTGGACAGACTCGGCGTGCTTTAAAAATTCGCTTGAAAGAGCATCAAAATTATGTGAAAAAACAACAATTAAATAAGTCTAGTATTGCTCAACATTGTTGGGATTCGAATCACTCTTTTGATTTTACCTCTTTTCAGATTATCCAAAAATGCCCCAATTCATCAGATCTTGACTTTTGGGAATCCTTTCATATTTTGAGGAACAGTTCTAACTTAGTTAACGATCTTAGTGCAGTTCCATATTTTTCTAACATTTGGCTCCCATATCTTTAATACTGTCCCTTTCCCCATTCCCCCCCCTCTTTTTTTTTTTTTTTTTTTTTTTTTTTTTTTTTTTTTTTTTTTTTTTTTTCACTCATTTTTATCTATCTTTCTTTGTTTATTTTCGCCTGTTTGTCTTGATTGACACCCCCCCCCCCCCCAATTTTCTTCTATTTATCTTTATTTTTTCCCCCTTTTTTCGAATATTTTTTGTTTCTGTTTATCTTTTTTCATGGTTTTCCATTCTGCTTTTCCTTTCTTGCGGTTCACGGTTACTGACAATTTCTTTTCTTTTTGTTTAAGCTTCGGCTTAATCCTTGTCCAATTGAATTCTTTCTTTCTGGGTTCGTACCTAAGCGAAAGCTCCTGACCTTTGCTTGCATTCCTATTGGTTCCTGATTGGTTTATAACTTTGTCATTGGTGTTTGGCTAATCCGCTGTTTTTATCTTTTAAGCTGCATGCTTATCTGCTCTTGGCTTTTGTCGGATGTCTTTTCATCCATAAGCTCATTATTTTTGCATTGAAAAAGGCGTTCCCTGTAACGCCGAAACACGTGTCTGCTGTAATTTATAAATTTGTGCTTCTACTTACGTTGTTTGGTCTGACTTTACTATTCAGCACAAAGGTATTTATTTATCTTATTGTATTAAGATTTAAGATTTCAAACAAGGGACTTTTTTTTTTTTTGCATTGGTAAAAAATCGTGTACTGAAATGCAAATTTTTCTAATGACAGTTTACGACGCTTGAATAAATAAAAAAATTACTACCCTTATCTAATAAAAAAATTTTTTTGAGGTTTTATGTAGCAGTAATGAATTCAAAATTGTTATATTCAGTTGTTGCTCTGCGTTTTTAATCGTTAAAAAAATTATTTTCGAGTCCAAGTCGGTTGCGTAATCTTGCCCGGACACGGGGCACGTTTACACATATTTATTTTGACACCTTACGTGGTTCTGTTAGTGTTTCGAACATAACGTCTTACCATAGTTAAAATAAAGCAAATTTATTGAAGACTAAATAGTGTATAAAGTAAAAGCTGAATGGGCATGAAGACAGCACTACATGATTGTAAACTATAAGATATAGGAATCTCTAACTCAATTACAAAAAAAATGGTGATTTTCAAAACTAAAGAGCCTGAAAATACTAAAAAGGTTTGAGACAGTTTGGAGCGTTAAAAGCGTCAGGGCACGTTTGGAAGTAAGACACCGTAAGAACGTGCATAAAAGTGCTCCGACGTTAACGTGTAAACTTGCCCTGAGACCAAGTTTGGATCTATTTTTAACGTGAAAAAAAATAGTAATATTTCAGTTCATACAAGAACAATTCTCAAAAAAGGATAAAATTCTGCTAAATTTTTTGTATTTATTTTTTCTTAACCAAGTATTATTTATTCGCAATAAGCTTCAAAACGTTCAACAAAAAACTTACTCAACTTCGTAAAAAACAGATTATTATTTCTGCATGCAAATTCCAAGCGTGACCGATGCTCAAAAACCTATGCAAACAAGTGCTAGAGAGCAGCATGAATCTGTTATGACTGTTGGCTCTCCACCTATAATTCGTTTTGAAAAAAGGGCATTGCGTAAACGTGCCCCAGTCGATCTACATCGCTTTAGTGGTGGATGGAAAAAAAATATTGTGCATCAAAAACAGCTGGAAAGCTATAATTCATAAATAATTGCTTTCAGTAACCTTCCACCTGACAAGAAAAACTGGTCGAAGCCAGTTATTAGTAGCAGTGCAGGATTAGTAGAAGTGAAAGTGAGGAAATTGTCAGATCACTAAACTAAAAATATTTTTCAGTCTCATCTTCAAATAATTATGAAACCTTAAAAGCTGTTTGGAAGCACACGAAATTCTGAAAATTCATACTATATATCTGTACCTCAGAGAAAGACTGAAGTAAGACCAAAACTTGCGATTTTCCGTTTATTAGTGCATTATATGTAGAAGCTTATTCCGCATCGAGTCATGTGAAACTAATTCTTTAAAAAAATCCTTTCCAATGTTTTACCTGGGTTAAAAGCGAATAAGAGTTTTTACCTCTGTGCTGTAAAATTACCATAATGTGACTTCCGTCCTTCTGGCTCTGAAACACAGGATTGCGTAGTTATAACTCGCCGACAATTTATCTTCAAAAGTTACCACAAGTGTGCGTAAATTTAAATGGAGTTTGCGTAAATTTACTCCATATTTCCTTTTACCCCTGGAGACCCTAATACTTTTATTTTAAACTAAGGTTCCATCCCAAACTTGTTCGGGTTAAAAAAATTATTCATCTTAAATAAATATTCTGCAGATTTTTTTTTAATATCCTGGTTTTCTTGTTAACATGGTATACTCGTACAGAAGCTTTTTGTATCTTTTTATGAGGTTTTAAAAGAAAGAAATTGATTCACTTCATTTCCTAATCAAGAGAGACAAACCTTTACTTCCCCATGAACAATATAATCTTCAAATATATAGCGTTGTGCGTATGACCTTCAGTTTTGATGATAGTGATGGCATAAGAAATTTTCATTGGAAATTGCAATTACTTATATTAGAAATGGAAATGTGCAAGGACCATGGGATTTCGAGAAATATTCCTGACTGACCTACTGTAAGAATAATATGGTAAATCATATAAGCCCATATTAATTTTACTTTGGGGCCCAGTTCCAATGCATACATAAGACAAATTAAAGTTTCGTAACGAAATTATTGGAATACCACCCTTTAATTTTAATAGAATGAATATGGGCTCTTAAAAGTATGCTTAAGATACATAGGTCTTACAGAGTCCCTAATAGGAGACGACTGTAAACAGGTTTAAAGTATCTCTGCACGCGTTTATAAAGGGAACCACAGGAATAGTTTGGTAAGCGTCACCGGGGACAAATGCGAAGGAGACACCTCTCTCAATGGTGTCTTAATCTTTTAGTTCATTTTGAATCCACGACTTCTATATACAAACAGTGGCTCATCGAACATCCGTAATACATTATGCGGCAGACCTTTTGAAGACGCTATCCAAATGGCACTTTTTCTTAATAAAACGTACGGAGTCTTTCTGAAGGGATCTATTCAAAGTAGTTTAAAACTGGAGTGGTCAGTTTTTCAACCACTAAGAAAAATTGCTGCAATTAAGTTAAAAATAACTACAAACACATCCTCAGTCTTCCTGTTGATTTTGGAAAAATTTATTAAACTTCTTTTATGTTCCCCGGTATCATAGGCGAGTCGCTAATCGGTTACTAATTAAATTGCTTGATTGGAAACGTACTCATTCAGTAAGTTGCAATCATGTATTAATCTTGTCCGGAACAAATAAACATACAAAATAAACGCTCTCTCTTTATAATATTCGTATAGATAAAAACCCCAAAGGGTAGCCCGAAATGCATGCTAAATTACAGCTTTTAGAATCGCGGATTAATATCATTTATCTGCACATCTGCACTACTTGAATTCAAAAATTAATTTACTCGAAGCGAATCCCATTTATAACTCATTTAAATAAATTTTTATTAACATTCTGCGAGTCTAAATGTTTCGTGATGTCCAAGGCTAATAGAATGCTAAATACCTTATCCTCTGCAGACTCAAGTACATGTATAGGTTATGGCGGTTATGCCATCATAGTTTTTTTTTTTTTTACTTGTTTCTATTCCTTAGCACTCAGTTCCATAGGGAACTTTCAACTACACTCTATAACAAACAAATCGACGCACCAAGAAGCAATCATCCGATTGCTTTGAAATTTTGTATGCATGAGTGTTTTGACCAGAAATGCAAATGATTCAAACTTGGTGTCCCATGAATGAATATTTTGATCTACAGCGCATCGAAACTGTGCATCAAGCAGATAAAGAGCAGTTCTTCAACAGTTGTTAAAACTTTCAGTTTAATAGCGTTTCAGATTACCTTTCAACAACTTAAAAATGCCTTTCCGCATGGTTCGTGCTCATAACGAGCAACTGTCAGAGTTTAAAACAGGTGGTATCATTGGATTGAAAGAGGCAGGTTGGTCAATTCGGAGAATCGCTCGTCATTTGAGTCGAAGCGATGCGGCGATTCGAAGATGCTGGCAAGGGTAAGCGAAAAATGGCAGAGTTCAGCGTCAGGATGGTAGTGGTCGAATTAGGGTCACAACAGATCGTGATGACAGACTGATTGTCCGATCAGCTGTTACAGCGCTTTCTTCAACTCTATGAACCATCAGACCTTTAACCCCAAACACCAGTTTCCATCATGACCATTTACAGACGGCTGGGACAACGAAATCTACGCTCACGTCGACGTTACGCCACCTGCCACTGACGCCTACACACTGTCGAGCCTGACTACAGTGGATCATGGCTCGATTAGGTTGGAATGGTGCCGAATGGGGACGTATAGTCTTTAGCGACGAATCCCGCTCTGACATAAGTTATTCAATTGTTCCGAGAATTTACTTATTTACTATTCTGTGCCTTGTCTTCCTATCCACCAATTTTTGTCTCAATCGAATCACTCCTTCTTTGTGTTTCGATTTTTTTGTTATAGATTGTATTTTATCGATACAAGTGCGAGACAATAAGTACTTGTGCTTGTGTATAATAATATAACGTATATAACAGTAGATTAGTGCGAAACATAAACTGGTAGAGAAGACAAACTATTGGTTTAAAAAATTAATATAAGTACATATATGCATAATTTATAGCCTATGTCTCTCAGTAAGAATGCCCCTTTCATGTAGTGAAAGAATTTTTCAAATAGCTGCAATGATTCCGGAAATTACCTCAAACGTATAAACACACAAAAATCCGCCCTCTCTCTTCGTAATATTAGTATAGATAAAGTTTTGAGTTCTTTAAACGAACATGTTTTCTTATATTATTAAAAGCATAAAATACAATGTTAATTAAAGTTTTCATTTGAAAGTTAATGTATTTTTATGCCACAGTCTCCTCTATGTTCTGCTGCATGACCGGGTGTTTTATTATGAATTTCGCAGAGAATGCTCTTTCTCTCTTTATTATGTATAAAATTGCACTTAAATTATATGGAGAAATAAAAAGCGTCCCTTTTAACCTAAGTTGCAAGGTTCGAAGAGAAATCGGTCCATTACAAAACACAACAGAACAGTTTTTTTTTTTTTTTAGTTTCTAATTTAATTATTATGAGAAAAGGGATGTCCTAAAAGCTGCTATTAAAATCCTATAAAGTTTATCTTGTTTGAAAGACATACAGTTTAACTGAAATAATAGTTTGAAAAAAGTTTTCAGGAAGTATTATATTGGGTAAAATCTAACACTTATTTTTTTTTAATCACTTCAACTAACGACTTCCAATCCGTTAGTTTAAAAGTACGAGTTCGACTTCATTTCTCAAATTTTTATAAATTATTTCTGTGTAAAATAATTATTTGTCTTTAAAATGAATAATCAACATGTCCACTATATTGCTTATTTATTCATTTCGTCGAATGCTAAGTAAGTGTCAACAAAATCAATATTTGTGTAGAAGCACAAAACTTTGCAAAAACTCCTGCAAATCCGAAACGGTATCTAAAGTAGAACATTATGTTGTTGTCCAGATACTTCTTTGCATCTTGGTCATTTTTTATTTCCACAAAACTACCATCTGCCATATGATGCACGCGGACTTAGCTCTTTAAAAGTCTTGATTAAATTAATTGCAAAAAAAATTTCTGTTAACAAATTACTGCAGAACACGTATATCCACACACATATTTCATATATTTTTAATTCATAATGTGTTATGTTTGTGAAAAAGACATTAATTTAGAAAATAAGCAAAGCAATAAATAAGTGCTATTTTTCGCTTTCAATTATAAAGTTAAGATGTATCATATTCATATGCGTACAGTTTCATATAATATGTCAAGCAAATTATTCTAATGTTTAACTCCAGTTTCACTGACATTTAAAATTTCTTCTCCTTGAAGTATATCAAAACTGAAAAACGGGAAGGAAGGATATTTCATATCAACGAAACTGGGGGGGAGGGGGACTGTATTCTAATCTCATTCATTAACTTGTTTCTATGCTTAAATATAAACAGACATCACAGAATCTTAAAACAGAAAGCCCCCGAGCGCATGCGCAGTCGCTGTGGCAAATTTGTGATATCCGCGATTTTTAACATCTAGTTGCAACTGTTGGATCTGTTTTGTTAGTCTTGATAGCATTTCATTTCCTAAGACAACTTTTGAATAACTGTTAGATCTTAGATCTGTTCTAGCCTTGCAATTGCAGTTAGAGATTAGCAAACCCTATGAGCTGAGAGTCAGTACATAAGAATTCAGGAGAAATTTAATTACTCCAGCCCATGATGTCCCTGGGGGTCAAATTTTTTGTATATGTACTCAATGCCCCCGAAGAATATGTATACAAAAAATCATTACCATAGCCCCCCGATGGGCTGCGACAGAACCCCGGGAAGGTACAATTTGAGGGTAAAAACGAGGGGGGAGGGAGAGGCGGGTCAAATGGCACAAAAGGCACATTAGTAGGGCACAAGGAATGTGTGTGCGAAATTTCAACTTAATTCGCCTTTTCGTCTGGGCTATAGCCCTGTCAAAGAAAGCGAAAACTTTTTTGAACACCGATTTTCTAACTTGAATTCATCCTCCCCCTGATGGTCCTGGGGATTGTATTTCGGTTTATGTCGTCAGGGGCCTCTAGAGATTGAGTATACCAAAAATCAACTCCTGGGGTCTTCATGAGACTGAGATACAGAGGGGTGAAAAACCCAGAAAACTGCAACTTGTTCTGTCGCTTAAATTGTTCCTTAGTCGCGTTTTTTCTTTCGTATTTCTTGGCAATGGATTTGCTTTCGTTGGTTGCTGACGTTTGGTTTTCTTGACGACCCCTGGTGATTTAGGGATATAATTTCCTTTGAAAGATATTACTAACACAAAAAATTTGACATTTGTGCGACTAAAACTCAAGGGTATATTCGAGTTCAAAGTTTTAAGGGACCATGTAGAAGATGAGTTGAAACATATCGCCCTTTCAGAAGAATGACATCACTCCCGAGAGCCTCCTACTGCTGTCACTTGTCGTGACTTGCCCAGATGGGAACCCTCAAGAAGTTCAGAAGAATGTCAGGTTGTCGAAGTAAAAAAACAAAGTATTTATATTTTTTATCGTTATTCAAAGATAAATGCAAATGTTATGCCACGTTACGCAAAAACACACTACAAAGCCGCAATCAATTTGAAAAACCACACTCTATACATATATATAATTTTAAACCCTTGTTAACTGCTATATTTTTCCCCAAAAGGTGTTATCGACGGCGAGTGTAAAGTGGTGTAAGTCACAAAACGCTGAGTTTCATGTCTCGGTGGATGTTGGTCGTACTAATGTCAAACTTTTTGTGTTAGTAATGTATTTCAATAGAGATTATTTTCCTAAATACAAGGGTATCTAGAGCCCGTATAAAAAGTCAAATATTGTATTTTTGACTCATTTTTGTTATTTTTGCTTCAAACTTTTAATATCTTAACCCTGTATCTGATTTTGAACGTTTTTGCAATGGAAGTATGCATCTAGGGCTAATGGTTGCGAAAATAGAGGTATTTTAAGTTAAAATGGAATATCCGTGTATATCGCTTTTTTACGTACTATACGCCTTTATATATCCGTATATGCTTGTAAACTCAGTTGTGTTTAATGCTTTGTATTGTGAAAACAATCCATGTTTTGTGAAAAAAAAATTTACCAACTAACTCAATGACTCTTTTGCAAGTTATACAAACCAGATGATGTAGAAAATAATTAAATGTACATGAGCTTATATAAAGTTTAATAAAACATGCTTAACTTTTCAATGCGAAAAAAGTGACATTGTTCGTTAAAAGAAATCCCATGAAGATTTTTGTAGCATGTCTTTTCATTAGTCCACTTCTTTTTTCATTGAAAACGAGGTTGCTCCAAAACACGAGTCTGATGTTTTTAAAATTGGACAATGCAGTTTAATCATATTTCTCAAACGACGTTTTTCAAATTCTACTTATCATTCATATCCCACATATATTTTCAAAATGTTTCAATTTGAATGCACAAATATTTGAAGATTAAGAAAAAAAGACATTACCATGCTAGAAACGACTAAGTACTAAATTTATATCTGATAAAAAATAACCTTTATACAAATCGTTTGCTTTTCATTTCAATTATTTTTCGTTTTAATTTTTCATGTTTCAAACAATTTATTTTGTTCATCTTTTTCTTTAAGTTCAAAGAAATGTCATTTACCTTTCAGCTTACGGAACTGTATCTCAATTTATCTATGTTAATCTTATCTATAACAACGGGTGTTCATTAAGCCCTCTTATGCTGAGCTTAATCCGAAAACAAACATATTCCACAGAAAGAGGATTACATCTTCTGTTGAAATATGAAATGAGTAAGTTTATGTTCTACTTCTTCAAGTTAATAAAGATAATAGAATTAAACACGCATAAAGAAAGAAACTTTTAGAAAGAACCAAAAAAAATAATTATATGGGCGCACAAAAAACAAATAAGACGTTAATAAGTGTAATAATAATAATAATAATAATAATAATAATAATAATAATAATAATAAAATCAAATACATAAATGAAAGCACAATTTAAAGACAATCTGAATGAAAATTTTCAGGTTATCTCTCACATAGTTATTCAAAAAAGCTTTGATCATTAATTTCTTTACTTTTTACAACATTTTTTATATTATAAAGGTTATTATATTTTCTGCCATAAAACTGCTGTAAAAATCCTAAGGTACTATATAGTCATTCAAAAATAAAGTACGAAAACTATTTGAAATTAGGTGGGTAATTTTACGGGTAATTGACTTGCATTTATAAAGTAAAACAGTGTGTATTTTGCAATATTCAACGAAAAAATTTAATTGCACAAGAGATACTTTCTCCTTTATTATTGCATTTTTTAAGCTAAATATAATGGGATAATTGAATTCTCGAAAAGCATTTTAGATAATCTTGATCAGTACTTTATTAAAAACATCAGTGAGAACAAACAACTTATTCTTCAGTTTTCATTGAATACAATTTAAAATAGCAAACTTTCTTCCTTATAGAAAATGTGTCCCATGGTTTGATATTTGAAGAGATGAGTTTTGATAACATTTTTGAAATAACTTTCTCGCTGTAATAGATTTTTTACATTATAAATCTACTTACAAAGCTTTTAACTATTATTTCAAAAAAATCTTTGGTTTATGTTGATAATCTATTTTTTATTTATTTTCTTTTATTTTGTACTAGCAGTATCAGCACGACTTTGCCCATGGTAGAAAAATTAAAAGATGAATTGGTTCACCTGTATATTTACGGTTAATGTCTACTATGCGTTAATTTTTTTTTTCAAGATCTCTTCATATTTTTGCATATTTAAAAACTTAGCACATAGTTTAACAGAAACCAGCTTTAGAAGTACTTTAAAAGGGGAAGGAAGTTTCTGTTTCTTGCTTAAAAGCAAAATAAGACAGTTTTAAAAATTGAACACTATAAAATGAACGTAGTAATAGCAATATTTTAATATTTACTGAACATAATTCCATAAAAATTAAGG
The DNA here is from genome assembly GCF_026930045.1 of Uloborus diversus. Lineage (NCBI taxonomy): Eukaryota > Metazoa > Arthropoda > Arachnida > Araneae > Uloboridae > Uloborus > Uloborus diversus. The sequence continues at coordinate 90,739,325 of NC_072731.1, read as the reverse complement.
AAATAAAAGCAGGTTAATTTTTTATTTACTGTTAAACTATTTCATTTTAAATCCTTTTCAATAAAATTTGAATCGCAAAAATAAGTGCGTTTTAAAAATGTTAAAAAGATTAAAAAAAAAAAAAAAGTAACGAAACAAAGAAACTAAAAGGCAAAACTATGGTAACATAAACACAAGTGTTAATTTCAGTTTCGAAAATAAATTCCATTTATCTTTAACTTATGATTTTATTCTTGAAAATTGTGTAAGCAGTTCCGGGGGTTGGCGTGCGTAAGCGAGCAGGGGGTGGTAGCCACCTACTATATCCTAGTGCTCGTAGAAACTTCGCACAAACTTCCTCTTAAGCAGAAAACTCAATCTTTCAAATGACTTAAAACTTAAAAATGTGCATGAAATATTTACCCCCCATTTTATCAAATTGGTGTAAAGAATGGGCTTAAATTTGGAGTAGAAAAGGAACAAAATCGAATTTTCGAAAAATCGCTTCTAGTTGCTCCCTCTCTTATGCTGCGAACTAATTTTGTGCCAAATTTCATGAAAATATGCCCAAAGGTCTACGCAATATGCGCGTAACAGGCATCCAGATATCCCGACTTTCAGCTTTATTATTAGTAACTAGCGGTACCCACACGTCTTTGCCCGTAGTAGAAAATTAAAAGATCATTCGGTTTGCGTGTATATTTACAAATAATGGATGATGAATTTCGTGCCAATTTGCTATGTTAATTTGCTCGCAATTGCTACGGTAATTTGATCTTGCACGTTATGTTAATTTGATCGACCATGTTATGGTAATTTGCTCGCCCATGTTATGATAATTTGCTTGATAAAATGTTCTTAAATTTGGAATAGAAAAAGAACAACATCGATTTTTCTAAAAATCGCTTCGAGGTGCTCCCCCCTATGCTAAAAACTAGTTTTGTGTCAAAATTCATGAAAATCGGCCGAAAAGTCTACGGCGCGTAACGAACATCCAGTGACATAGACTTTCAGCTTTATTATTCCGTAAAGAAGATCAAGATAATATCTTCAGATAATAATGTCGTACATTTAACATTAAATTCTCTGCTTCAGTACATACAGAGTAAATGAAAACAAAAAAACAGAGTGAGAAATGCCCAATATTCTACAATTTGCTGAATAAGATTACAGTTCTGGTTTCGCACAAGATCAAAATTACTAAGTGAGCAATAACTTAAAACCTGTTCTTTACAAATGCAAATCAATTTTTTGTCCAAATTTATTTGAGTAAAGATTACATTTCACCTCAGTGAACATTTTGTATACATGGTACATAAGAGTATTACGCAAAGTTACGTTTAAGCGGATTAGAATTTTTCCCCATTTACATTTCACTTAACCTCTTCATCACACGTCGATTCTTGCAGTTAGTTCTGTAGTTAATTTGTGAAGCATCATATTTTCAATTTATATGTTAATTTAAATCTTCATTATTTGAAACTTTATTAAATTTATACGCGAGAGCTGAAGCTTTGAAGAATCAAATTTATTTCGAAAAAAGTGTCAACAATTCTCTGAATGAATTAAAGTATTTCTAGCAATCTCAAGTCAGTTGTTTTTATAACTTATAAGGTTTTTCTTCAAATTGCTTTTAACTTTAAATATTCAAAAGATTTAGAAGGATTAATCTAGTCTCAACAAATTCTATGATAAATGTTTCAGAAACATTAAACGTACTATTTTATTTTACGTTTAATGTTAATATTAAATGCATCATTTAAAATAAGACGTTTATAATAAATGATACCATTATCTTATACAAGCAACCTTAATGTGTTATTATTTTAACAGTCAAGTTCACCAATGGTATTAGAAACCAGGTAAAATATAATACAAAACATTTTGATATTTGTCCCCCCCCCCCCCCAGCCCCTCCATCCCTCCCAATGCCTTACATGTCTTATGCCCTAGCTGAAAAGGAAAAATAACTGTAGAATACAAGGAAAAAATAATTTAAAAAATAGCAATAATAAAAATTAACTTGAATTCTGAAAATTTTGAATTAAATTATGTTTTCGCAATCACGAGTTGCGACAGGACCCTGCTCATTGGGGGCTACTATTTCTAGAAATGGCTCCGGTCCCCCCCCCCCAAGCCTCCCCCTTCTCCTGGGCTGTAAAGTTTGTATAGTTTTGTGTGTGTGTAGGCGCGCGTGCGTGCATGTGTAGACTTGTGTGTGAGTGTAGAACTGTGTGTATCCACTTAGGCGTGTGTGTAAGCTCGTAGGCGTGTGTGTATGCACGTAAGCGTATGTGTATGTGTGTAAAGCTTGTGTATGTGTATGTGTGTGTGTACGGGCGTGCATGTTTGTAGGACATGGACGCCACCGACTAGGAGAAACAGATTCAAAGAGGCAGTGTTTGGAGCCGCGCTTGCAGAGGACGGTGGGCGGTGGTGCTGCAGAGGCCCCTGGTCCAAGCTGAAAAAGGAACCACAACGCCAAGGACGGTCAAGTGAGATGAATAAGCAATCGTGATTGCTCAAAAAAAAAAAAAAAAAAAAAAAACGAAGAAAACTGCAGCAACAATTAAATTAAAGACTACTGGAGGGGTAAAGCGTGCCCATCATTTTCTGGAACGAAAATCAAATTTCAGAACCTGGACTGTGTTTTTGGAATTCATACTGGTTACACACTACTTGAATTGGTTGACAAATTTTTTACAGCATTTGCATTTGTGTACTGTTTCAGGCTGAGTTTTAATGCTTTCATGTGGTTGTACTTCCAAGTAATTATTCGAAGATTTGTTGTTTTTATCAGATGTTTGTACTTTTCTTGATGTGAAAAATCTGACATATTATCAAAAACTGAAAATTTAGCTACTCTACACCCAACCATTCTACCCGGGGTAGATATTCCTCATTCTGACTCTTTTCCTTTCAGTTGCTTCTACGCAATTAAATCAAAATGAATATTCAGTTTTTCATGTGACCTCTTTGAAACGTTGAACTCAAGTTAGTAATAAAATGCCTTTTAGGTAAATTAAGAAAAAAAAAAAGAATTTATAAAAAACATTTAAAGTGTAAAAACAGTGAAAACTACCCTATCCACATTTTGGAATTTTCATTATAAACAAATACTAGATTGTTGGAGCAATAAATGAGAAATAATGATAAATAATGAGAAGAGAAAAAGTTGCATAGTATTAGCCATGTTTGGTCGCGATATTGTTTTTCTCTTACATCCAGATGTATGGAAAATATTTCACATCCAAAATGTTTAATGTTTTGACTTGCAAATATCTAAACCGAAAATGAAAGAGCATTAGATTGCTTTTCTCAAAATAAGTGCATTTTATTTCATTAAAATCGTTGAAAATCTCAGACAAGCTGCAAAATGACATGCCGCAGAGAACACATACAAGAAAACGCATTTAGCGGAGTATGAGCAAAACAGAGAAACTTCGACAAAAGCCATGAAATTACAAGAATTTTATTCATTTTATCATTAACGGAGATGAGTAGTTTGGAAAGGCTTGAATTTGACATACTTGACAAAAAAACTGTTATGAATGAAGAAATGCAATTAAACAGAAATGTAGACACTTTTTCGATTATTTTTGTCAAACGTTAAGGTCTTAACAAACCCTCTTACCTCTTTGTTCCAACGCCTTACTGGTTTAAACATTATAATACATATTAGATAAGAAGAAGAATAAAGAACAGAAAAGCTTTAATGTTATGTGAAAAAAATCTCAGCCTATAAATGTACTGCGCAATTATCAGTAGAAACACCTGAACCATACAAAAAACTTAAACATTTAATCTACATAAACAAGTGCCCATATTGAATCAAAACGCTAGATTTTATTCAAAAACTTGTAGCATTAAATAATAAATTAAACTTCAGTAAAGATATGTTGAGGAAGACTAACTAATGGTTCTTACAAATACATTAAAAATGCTCGTAACATATGAGCATGCTATGCCAGGTAAAATAGTTTACCTGTAATTGCGTGGATGCTTTGGTGAAGTTAAATGCACTAAATCTAGACATTGTATGTCAAAATCCATAGTTTAAATTCAGATTGTATTTCTAATGGAAGCATTTAATTCTTCTAGTTTCAAATCATAGCCCAGACTGTTGCAACAAACTTGAAAAAGGGTGGAATAATTTTTATTACAGAAGCCTTAAATAACTATAGCAATCTCTGGACTCAATCTAATCAATATTTTTTTTTTTTTTTTAAACAATAAAACGTCTGAGCTTTTATCAGTTTTGCTTTACTTTAAGATTTTTTTTTTTTTTTTTTTTGAACAGTCCTGAATAAAAGGAAAATATTTCCTCAACGTTATAATTGAAATATTCTTTACGTGCCAAGGTTTCTAAGATTCACTAATTTAAAAAGAAAAGAATAATAGAAAATGGATCAAATCAACGTTTTTCTTTGCTTAATTAAGTGTCTAAATAATGACTTTAATTTTTAAACATCATTAAAGTAAATTAGCTTTGTTTTGCAGCAGAGAATGTATTGCATGTTAATAATTGATCACTGTTTTCTGAAAAGACACGGAGAATGTGTTACAGTATTTTTCTCATTTCTTTCAGTTATATTCTCTTTCTCATGCTAATAGTGGATATACCTTTACCTTACTTTTGCATTCAATTTTGTTAATATTTACTAATTTAACTTTTTTCTAATGAGGATGCTTTGTTTTGTGTTTCACCAGTATGTACACCTGAAGATTTATTAATTTTAAAGTAAATTTGTACTTCTTTTATTTTGATTTTTTAAAAAAAACACTATATTTGTGAAGGGTTCTTACTGTATTTACACACAGTTAAAGAAACAAATTAAAATTAACAAGATATCTCCCTTTCATTGTTTAAACAACAAAAAGAAGCTAAGGTATTTATCAAATTTCTGAAATTGATAAATAGGAAAACTAGCAGTAATAACAGAAATAAAAATTACAAAAACCTTTCAGTTACCTTTTTAGTTAATCTAATTAAGCAGATTAACTGAAAAGGCATCATTATGGGCATCAAGTAAATTTATTTACGCCTAAAGAGATGTATAAGACAGGATTATTAATTTCGATTTTAACTTTTGATCATAAGAAAATTTCAAATTCAAGCAGAGGACAAATGTAGTTGCTTTCTTATGACACATCAATATGCTAATTATATAGTGAGTTTTAAATGTAATAAAATTATCGCGATGTTACTAATTTAAGATCTTAGCGTTCAAAAAATATCAATGAGGACACCTCATTTACTTATTTCGCTTTTCGATTGAAATAAAACAAATCGATAAATTTTGTACAGTTCAAAAACTTAACCTAAGCATCATGGACCGGAGTAAATAAAGTTTGAAAATCACTAATTTCCCTTAATAATGAAGCGTAAGCGAATCAAGTGTAGCCATGCATAGATCTTCTGACACATTTAAAATAGGGAATTTAAAGCAAGGTAAGTGCTCCAGTAGTCGGCCAGTCTCCAGTAGTTGACCACAAAGACATAAAACTACTTATAAATAGAATATGTATAACTCAAAATCAGATTTGATGCATTCCCACACACACACATTCACCTACTCCCAATTATCATCCAATAACAGTTACTCGTAAGTTCATTAAATAGTAATTAAAATAAAGTATCGAAATACAGCGGCAACTTAGCAGTGTTGAGTAAAAATTCCTTTTTTAGCCTACTTTCCCAGTAAAAGACAGAAAAAGAAGAAAAATGTAGAGCATGAAAGAAGGCTTAATGCATCTTAAAAATATCGCGAAAAACAAAAAAAAAAGGCAGAAATAAATAAAATAATTAAATAAGTATCGAAAAATTAAAAATTGCAAAGTAGGATATTGAGATGGGAAAAAATGTTTGTCGGTCTGTCTGTCTGTCTGTCGGTCTGTCGGTCCGTCGGTCTGTCTGCACCGCCCCCCCAATGACATTTGAATGAATAGTCCAATTTGAATAAACTTTTTCTTGTTCAAAAGATCTCGACGAGGACACCTCATTCCCATATTTCACATTTTGATTTCAACTAGTTTTTGTTCCATTTTGAACAGTTCGAAGAAACTTAACATTAGCGCCTACAGGGAAATTCAAGGCAATTCCGAACTGTGAGACGAATTCGCTTCAAACAAACTTTGTAGGAAAAAGCTTTTGATGAAAAACTTGTATGTAAAATATCTTTTTGATTTGAACAATTTTCCGCTCAATTTTGAACAGTTCAAATACCTTAACATTAGTGCCTACGTGGAAACCGAAAGTCAATGTAGATTCTGTACTTGAAGGCGGAGTTTTTCAAACAAATTTTGTTGGAAATAGCTCTTGACGCCAAACTCCAGGCTCCGACTCCGAGAATTTAGGAGCACCTGACTCCGACTCCAACTCCTGTGCCCGACAATTAATCGGACTCCGACTCTCCGACTTCGTAGCTTTGGTAAAAATGTATACACGGAGGATAAACGACTGACTCCGATTCTTGGATGTTCGTCTCCGACTCCTTTATCCCAAAATGAGATTGACTTCGACTCCGCAGCCATGGTTTTAACTGTGAAATAATTATTGTTGATATGACTTGTTTTTATTTTCACGCTAAAGTTTTAATTTAAGTATTCAGTTTTCGGCGAATTAACTCGAAGTCATTTATGTTTCTACATAAAGATATCCGCAGACGATTTTTTATTTATTTTATTTTTTTTTTGACAAAGAAAAGTATTTCTTTAAGGGGGTCCGGGACACATTTTGAAAATTTTTTTATTATGTACTTTAGAGTTTTGAAATTTTTTGAACTGATTCATCATTTATTTAATAAGCAAAATCATAACATAAATATGAAAAAAAAATATTTTTTTATTTAAATTTAATTAGTTTTTTTCAGAAAAATGGGGTTGCTTTAAATTGCTATAACTCAAAATATTGTTGGTCAATTTTCAATTTTTTTCAAAAAAGTATGCACAAATATCTAAGCTTTAATTTTTATTCGGCGATTTTAAAAATATTGATTCAATAAAAAATAAAAAATATTTGAAGAAAAAGTTCGAAAAATTCGAAGATACTTTTTTTTAAAAAAATCATAATTTTTGAAGTAAACGTTTTTTTCAAATTCGCCGAATAAAAATTAAAGTAAATTGCTTGAAAAAGATATGCTCCAAGTTTCATTACCTTATCTCTATCGGTTCCTGACTTATAAGAGTTTGAATGCAAGAAATCGGAAAAATTGCATCATGGAGAAAAACGCGTTTAAAGTATTAAAGTTATGTACACATTCGTTAGATGCATGCAACAAAAATAACTATAACTTTCGTTCTATTTAAGGTAGAAACAAGATTCAAACGTCCTCTTAAGCAGAAAAAAACGGAGCAATTTTTCAAATTATAAAAAAAAATTGCGAAATTTGAGGATTTTTGTGTCCCGGACCCCCTTAAATTGACATTTTATTGTTTTTATTTATTTTGGTAAGCGCATTAATTCATTTAAAAATTATTTTTGGCAACAGAGGAAAAAGAAACTTTTTTTTTTTTTTTGATATGATGTATTTATTGTAATAAACTTACAAATTTTAATTTTTTTGTTTTGAAAGCAGAGAAAGAATTTTTTTTAATGGAAAAAGTGTATTAGCTGCTTTGTTTAAAAGGTGCGGCTTTTTTTTAACGCATCTATTTTTTTTAGATGAGTGAGAAATATTTTATTCCTAGAATTCAGCTTAAAATATTTAAAAATATGTTTGAAACAATTTGCGATTTTAGCTATTTTTGAGAATATTGATCAGGTACTTGAAAGTAATATGGGTATACGGGAAAGTAGGCTCGTATAGTTCTAGACGAAACTTCTTGTTAACATGTATTATTTCTTTTAAAAAGTTTTTTAAATTTTCTGCCTTATCTTTTTTTAGACAATCATAGTCATTTCGTCATTTTATTGCTTCTAATGCAGATTTTAATTTAGAATTCTCGAAAACAGATGCTGTAAATTAAGTCCATCGTTGCGTTTAGAAAAATAAGTTCTAATACTCAACATGTCATTACCAAATGGTGATTTATCATTTTTCTTATCAAACTATCATACGTTGATGAAATTGATGAAACAAATGATTTGATTTCAATTAGTATTTATTAGGCAATTAACATTCTAATTATAAGGTATTAAGATACGATACTACAATAGTTCGGTTAGCTCAAGTTATTTCATTGAGTTAAACCTGTGGTTTTTCTTTCTGTTGCTCAATATGCTAAACTATTTGCTTCACCAAAGATTCAAGAAGCCTGTGTTTTATTAAGGTTAATTATTTCAAATGTTGGTACCACTTCTTATTACTGCTTCTATAACGAAAAATTTAATTTCTTGATTTTTCTATTCTAGGAAATCAATATTTATTGCTTGTTTAAAATGATGCTGACTTTTTTCAAAATTGCATTACGTAGCTACAAATTCCATTTCAGTTTATTAATCGTTTACTAATATTCTTGTTGAAAGCTGTAATATTATCTTCATGACACCCCCCCCCCCTCCCCCATTTCTCAATATCAATATACCTACACACAGACCCGTCATTTGGGCAATCACGGGAGGGGCAATTGACCTCTCAGGTTTTCTAAAAAAATAATGCAATTATATATTTTGATCCTTTTTTCCTATAAAATGCACTGTGTTCAAATCCTGTGTCCTTCTCCCACCGAAAAACTCTGAAAATACGGACGAGCTTACATAATTCATCTAACTCTTGTTCGGTCACAACGAAGTACCATAGTTTTTTATGATAAATTTTGTTTTACATGAGACTTTCAATGCTAATCTTTTACGTAAACGGACTTTTACTTAAATTTTTTGAGATGAAGTTACTTCCAAAACTATAATCTTAATTTTATGCTCCGTATGTTTTCCGTATGTTGAAGTTTCATTCTAATGAACATAAAGACCAGTCAAGTGTCAATCATATCGATCAATAAGTCGCTATCTTTATTGATCATGAATTTTATTAGCTGTTTTGTTCAGTCTTTATGGTAAAAAAAAAAAAAAAAAAAAAAAAAAAAAAAAAAACAATTGATACAGAAACCGTTTTGAACCAAGGGGAAAGGGGGAGAGTCCAAATGCTCATGTTTTGAAAGCTTTCAAAACTCCCCTCCCCCCCCCCAAAAAAAAAAATTCTGGTTTAACCCTGGTCTTTTCCATTTATCAAATTTCTACTTTCGCAGACGTGATATCATTTTAGTTAGTGGTGTAGAAGAGGAGTTCTCAAACTTTCAGGCTCTGCACCCCCCCCTTTGAAAACTGACTTAAGGTCACGCCCCTCTCTTATGTGGTTAATACACATGTAAGGTCACGTCCCCCCCCCCACAACGTGCTTAATACAAACAGTATAATAGGAAACCTTTGCTTTTATTTCCCATCTGCTTGAAGTTACGAACTGTAACATTTTGTAAATAGTTACGTGTACATAATATCATTGCAAAAAGATGTGATATCTCATCAAAAACAACGCTGTTGTAAAAATTTTCCCGCCAAAGAAAACCCTTAACAATTCCGCCCAAAAAAAGAAGGCCTTCACACATCCTAAACCAAAAACCCTCATCCTTAAAAAATTATAATATCTAGTTTTCCCGTCAAGTATCTGCCAAACTATCATCCTCCCTCTTCTCCACTTTCATCACACCTACTTCCAATAGAACCTCCTCCCACCTTCAACTCTTTAGAAATATTAATAGATCCTTTAAATTGTTTAGCCTGTTTGGCAGAAAGATTTTCGAAGTGAAGTAGTTGCTTGGTGAGCAAAAAGCTTCCTGCCAAACAAGAGCTTATACCAGCCATACTTTACACACATACATCGGATTTGACAGTGTAGACATGCTAGTAAATATACTCGTATATGCTCGAGTAGACACAACATACAAGCATTTGCTGCATACACATTAGGGTGCCCCCCCCCCCCTAATGTTTTGCATCAAATGTTTGTATGAATGCTAAAAAAATTTAAAAAAATAATAAATAAATAAATTTAAAAAAAAACGAAGGTAAATTTTTCAAGACGCACACACCCTCTCATATTTTTCCTTTTAGGTCAAAACAATTATAAAAAAATTTCATATATTTTGAACAACTGCAACCAGTGCCGACTGGCAGCTGGAAGCCCTGTGTACTAGACCGAATCATAAAAAAAATTTTGCTTGTTCGAAATTTCCGTTGATAAAACGTTTAGCTTCGCATATACCACAAAACTATTTATGCAAATTAAAAAAAAAAAAACATTTATGTGTCCAGCAGAAGGCTTAAAAAATGTTTCTTCAAATTATTGATTTTTTTTTCGATTTATTTTTTTAAAATTTAAATACACATTGAAATAAATATCAAGTTCAAAAATTACTAGCGAACACATTTTCTGGTCAATATTTGCAAATGAATAATAAAAATATCTTATAGGTATTTGAAATAAAAATTTAACTTAAAATAGAAGAAATCCGTTTTTGTGTGCCACGTGGGACACTTAAATACTACAAAAGAGAAAAATTTTACATATCTATCTATAATTATCGACTTTACTGTTTTTCAAATTGATAACTTCTTAAAATTCACCTTACGTTTAAAAAAAAACTATATAGAGAAAAATCAATTTTTTAAAAAAAATTATAAATTTTATGCCTCTTGCTGGACACCTAAATATTTTTTGATTTGGATAATTATGTTTGTGGAACATGTGTGTACAATGTTTTATCAGCATGAGATTTTGAAACTCCAAAAAAAGATTTTTTTTTTTTTTTTTGATTTGACGTAGTACACAGTTCTGATTCACACTTTCAGGCGCAAGTGGGTACGAATTGCCGTTGTTCAAATTCTATGAAATGTTTTTTTTTTTTTTTCATTTGTTTTGACCTAAACGGAAAAATATAAAAGGGTGTGCGACGTGAAAAATCGACTTCCATTTTTTTTTTGGGACACTCTAAAGTACATTCGAGTAAGGGATTCGAGTAGGCGGGAGCATGCACGAGTTGAATTTCTCGCCAATTGGCTATGTTCCTTTGCTCTCTCATGTTACGGTTCCACCTTATGATAATTCCGTAATTTACTATTCCTCGTTATAATAATTTGCTGGGTAAAATGTTCTTAAAATTGAAATAGAAAAAGAACAAAATCGAATTTTTGAAAAATCGCTTCGAAGTGCACACCCCCATGCTACAAACTAACTTTGTGCCAAATTTCATGAAAATCTGCCGAACGGTCTAGGGGTAATGCGCGTCACAGAGATCCAGACAGACTTTCAGCTTTATTATTAGTAAAGATTCAATTAGAGTACAATACAGTAGTATTACGTACGCATAAATGAAGGTTTTGAACTTTACTCTATAGACCTTCTTTTGGAATTGCGAGTATCGATTGGACAGCCAATCTCTGGTATTTGCCGATTTTTACCTAAATTTCTTTTTTAATGTTATTATACTTGAAAAAACATTTTTCGCTCATTGTAAATCTCATTATACTTAGTTTCTAGAAAATAATGTACATAGAAATACGGGGAAAAAACTCAGAATTTCCGAAATTCCATTAAAGTTATATAATTTTTTCTCTCACGCAAATCTACTTCAAATGATGTTCGGAAAAGCATTAACCGGCAAAATTTAATCGCGCTAAGTACTTAAAGATATCTAAAGTAAACTTCAGAGAGGTGGAGTGTTTGCATGCGAGTTTAAAGCGAAAGGAGAAAAACAAACCCGTTTCGAAAATAATCGGCATTTTTTCCCATTGAATACAAGTTGAAGGTTTTAAGCTTTTCAATAGCTTCTTCTTCATCAATGTTTTTGCTGCAGTTCTAAAGTTTGAGAAAAAGAACTTTAGATATGAAGTTGCGTATGAAAAAAATCCTACATAAAATCTGAATTTACTTTTGTTATCCAGTATACTCCCGACTATTTAACTCTTGATTATTCGAGTTCTCCTTTTATCCGAGTTAGTGAAGGAAATATTATTTAATCTCCAAAATGCTGACCAATACGTACATAACACGTGAAACAATTATGCTTAACAATTTTTTTTTATCCCATGTGTACGATTTTCGTAGTCTTTATTGTTTACCATGCAACGTTTTTGCATGATGCATGATTCTCTTAAACTAGAAAATCGCCTGTCAAGGTATGACGGTGAAAATTATTTCTACATTTAAAGCAATTGCATATTTGGTGATATTTTGAAAGTTGAAATTTGAACCATTACTACTGGGGATCAACCCTAAACATCAGTAGATAGCTTTCATTGTTGACCACTTTTTCGTTTCTTCATTCCCCTGAAGAGACGCAGTCTTACCAGCAAAATAGTTAAGTTACTAGATCGAGTTCAGCCTTGTCACAATAAAACCTTTCCCTGCATGTTAAACGTTACCAAAATATAGGGTAACGTCCCCAGTTATTTACACTTTGAGAGTTTATCCTTAAACTTACCTCTGTTTTCATTACTTAGAAAGAAAATATTCACTTGTAAATATTTTTGTATTAAGAATGCACATCTGTGCATCATCTACTTAGTTCACTAAAAATAAGAATACTTGAATAGATATTTTTATAAAAATATATGTATAAAAAGTTACCAAAATCACTAGTAATTGGCACCTGGTACCCTAGTGTATGACGCCTTGTGATCCAGTGAATGGCACTAAAACTGGAAAATCACTTTTTTTTACTTTTTGATTACATACAAATTTTTATCATCATTAGATGCATAATTAATGATAATTTAAATGAGGTATTTTTGCATAAATTAATTTTAAGTCACACATCTTGACATTGAAAAAGAATTTTAGAGAAATAAAAATAAATTTGGAGTGCTGCAAGGAAAAAATTTCTGGCAATTGCTGTTTCCTCACACGGTATGCAGTTTCGATTTTAAGAATTATAGCTTTTTCCATAGAAAGAGGAACATTACCCGATGATTCTAAGGGACCATAAAAAATGAAACAATTCTCTACAGTAGCAATATCTTACTGTGATGGTCAAACATATTCTTTTTTTACTTCCTTTTACAAAAAAGGAAGTATTGTATTCGCGAAAAAATTTTCACTCAAAAATCGCCCTTAATTTCCATTTTGCTCACCCCCAAATGAATGTTGAGTTTTTTTTTCGATTCGACCACATGCGGAAAAGTGCCTAAGAATGTATAGACACGCGAAATATCCATTTTGACCATCACCGAGGTAATTACAACGACTTTTCTCGTGACGTCTGTATGTATGTGCGTATGTGTGTATGTGCGTATGTGCGTATGTGCGTATGTGCGTATGTGCGTATGTATCTCGCATAACTCAAAAATGGTATGTCCTAGAAAGTTGAAATTTGGTACATAGACTCGTAGTGGGGTCTAGTTGTGCACCTCCCCTTTTGGTTGCTTTCGGATGTTCCTAAGGGGGTCTTTTGCACCTTTTTGGGGGGAAATCATTGTTAATATCAATGCAAACTTAAGTGGTGTTATAATTTGGTAAACACTTGGTGACGTATCGCCAAGCTTTTGGTCGCCAAGTTTTTTCGCCAACTTGGCGACGATTTTTTTTTTAAAATAACTTGGTATTAACTTGGCCACCGATGGAAATATTTAGAGAGTTAATCATTGAATCACATTATTTTTATTTATTTTTGAAAGTACAGTAATTCATTTTCAAAATTATTTTTTGGCAACAGGGGAAAAACAAACGATTTCTTTTTTCTTACTTTTTTTTTTTTACTTAAGTATTATTTTCCCGAAAGAATTTTCACTCAAAAATCAACCTTAATTTCCATTTTGCTCACCCCCGAATGAATGTTGAGTTTTTTTTTTTTTTTCAAATCGACCACATGGATAAGTGCCTAAGAACGTATAGACACCCGAAATATTCATTTTGACGATTCCCGAGTTAGTTACAACGAATTTTTTCGTGACGTCTGTACGTACGTATGTATGTATGTGCGTATGTACGTATGTGCGGATGTGTGTATGTGCGTATGTATGTCGCATAACTCAAGAACGGTATGTCCTAGAAAGTTGAAATTTTGTACGTAGACTCCTAGTGGGATCTAGTTGTGCACCTCCCCTTTTGGTTGCATTCAGATGTTCTTAAGGGGGTCTTTTGCCCCCTTTTGGGGGAAATCATTGATAATTTTGATGTAAACTCAAGTGGTGTTATAATTTGGCGAACACTTGGCGATATATCGCCAGTCTTTTGATCGCCAAGTTTTGTCGCTAACTTGGTGACAAATTTGGCGATTTTTTTTAAGTTTTAAATCTGGTTTCAATTTGGCCACTGTAGGAAATATTTACAGAGTAAACTATTAAATCACATTAAAATTACCAATAATGGGAAAATGACATGAAATTGGAGTAAAAGGAAGTCATGTGATTCACACATCAGCTCGTTTTATTGGTTATCTTTAAAATATAACAAATTCGGGAGGATTCAAATAAATAGTGCAACCTATATCATAGTGTTGCACAACAAAAGTATCAAACTAGTGACACATTGCGCAGCACATTAAAGACAATTGGCACATGTGCTAATTACAGGGGAATAGCAAAACTGAAGCACCACTTAATGGCATCCATCACTTATTCCAAAATCAAAAAAAAAAAAAAAGAGAGACAAAAATGTACTTCTACCCACTTAAAATAACACCTTTCAGCTAAACAAAACTTTCGACAACCAAAATTTAAAATATATTTTAAGTCAGATTTTAATAGATTGATGTGCATGCTTCTCTTAAGCGAGAGAAGAAGCTTTTCCAACGAAAATGTCTGATTTGACTCAAGTCACAATTGTTTCTCTTTCCTATGCACTGCTACTATTTTGTAACATGATTTGCAGTTAAAATCTTTAAAGTAAATGTACATTCAGTTGGTATGTACCCTTCAACTTTTTAAAGATTGGATATGAATCTTATTTTAGGACATTTTTGTTGGGCGTGCCAATTACTGGTGACCACCAATTACTGGGGGTGTTACTATTATCAAATTATCATGACGTGGCGCTAGTTTATTATTGGTCACGTCAGGAGCGTAACACAATCAGTGAATTCGGTATTATAGATATGAGGTTGTAATGGTTATAATGGTAACGGAATAACAGCTTTCAGATGTAAACTAATTGTTATTCCCTGTAGGGGAAAGTCGGGTAAAACCGGGACAATAAGGTTTCCAGGTTTTTCTTCATTCAATTTTAAGTCTTCTTTCCATCATTTTTCTTTTCTTCTAATGTTTCATGAAGATGAAGCTTGGATGGGAGCCCGTCAAAATGACAGTTTTTCCTTTTGTCCTATCCTCCTTCGGCTACGTCTTTCTCTCAGTGTATGGGAGGGGTACTCGGTTTTGCCCATTCGGGGTTAGTACCCGGTTTCGCCCTGTACGTAAAGCTTTAATGAAAAACGCCGTCATATGACAATACAGAACGCTACAGACAATTACTTATAATGATAATGAAGGCAATTCAATGGGAAGCTACATACCATTACTGTTGCAGAAACAGGAGCGTAGTATAATTGATCTAATTTTGTTCAAAAATTTTAAGCAAAAACCACTCAAACAGAATTTTTTTCACAGGAACGAAAGAAGCGAATCTATTGCGTTCTAATTTAATGACCACTGCTTTTTCATCGAAGTGGAAAGTCTGTGGTTTCTCTCTTGTCCACATGATTACATATCTTACAGCGGCTAGAAGGGGGTACACGTTTTACGACGAGACGGTCATGGCATGTGACGAGCCTAAACTCTGCCATCATTTATGCCTGGGTCATTTTGTAATTGATCAAATGCTACATTTGCATGGTTTTTGACTTGTTCTCAAAACTAGGTTCTTTTTGAACTCCTCTCTCACGGTATTTTGATAAATCGTTTGCAAAGTACATTTATCTACTAGTGAAACAAAATGCAACAACAATTAATAAGTCTGACTATCAAAAAAAGTAAATAAGTATTCACATGAAATACAATATGTGTGCAATGTAGTTACTAGAAACATATATATCTTATATGATTAAAAACAGAGCGTTCGTATCTATGTATGTACCTATGTATTTATGTCGACGTTTCTTCTCCCGAACGACAGTGAACTGACCATCGAATGAGGTACAGATGGATTTGTAATCTTCCCGTCTTTATGTTTGGCTATTTCACATGATCCTCCGATAATAATCAGCAGACATATCATTTAAAACTATTAATTATGACACAGATTTCGACATGAAATTCCTATTTTTCGAAGACTTTCCTCCATTCAAATTATTATTCAGTGCTTCATCTCAATTTTCCGCAATAATTATTTTATTAAAATTTATAGCGTGAAGAAAATCATATAGAGACGAAAGATCTGTTGCCATTTTTTGCCTCAAATATGAGCGAATACAATTCTGGGTTTTGTTTTAAAGGCTTCTCCTGTAATCGGGGGAATTAAAATGTTTACGTTTTGGTTATTTTTCAGAAATCTGCCGCAACATTTTACTCTATTTTTTTTTCGTTCAAGCTTTATTGTTGGACGCTTGACATAACTTTTATTTTCGAGGTGGACCGTGCAAAGCCGGGTGACGTAGCTAGTATATTTTTAAACATTGAGATTATATAGAATTAACTGACACTAGAAAACGTTTCACAGTTTGCAACGTTTTTTTAATTATCACTTTCTTTATCGTTACGATCTTTATTTACCATTGTCCTAAAGAAAATTAAAAAACTAATAATAAAAGTTTAAGGCATATGTACGAAATTTAAAAAATAATGTATAAACGATCTTCAGGTTTTAGCATCTCACTTTCAGCAAAATTAAAATAACGTACAGGTTATAAATTTTCTTTTTGCAGCGTAATTTCTCCGACGCAACTCATTCATCTTCATTATTTTATTTATTTATTTTACTGCAGCCTCGTTCATGCTTCGTTATTTCCTAAAAAGCACACCTGAATAAGAAATATTTCCTAAGAGTCATTTATCAGATTCCAACTTCTTTGTTTTCTAGTAACTTATTTCCTTAAAAAAGCTAGAGTCATTTGGCTCGTTACTTTTCTGAAAAGTTTCGCTTTTAAATTGAGTTTTAAGAACTGAAATTCAAGACTCTATTCTTCTTCTATTTTCACATTAAGTTATTAAAATGTTCATTCTTGAAATGCATTATAATCTTTTGCATTATCTCAAATAGAGAAAAAAAAATTCCTACTCCCAGATCATTTGATTTTTCAATTACGCAACAAAAAGTTCTGGAAAATTTCAAAAATCAATGCGTTTTAAAATTTGAATGGCATTTTTTAAAATTAAGTAATTAATTTATTTATTTTTATTGTTTTGGATGTATTATTTTCAGATATAGTTGAGAATGTTTTGTTCTTTGCACAGGGATAGGCATTAAATTTCTAAGTGTTAGATTTCAACAACATTACATCAATAATGAGTGGAGCTGTTTCATTCTGATCATGTGTAAGGGCAGTGATAATATCTCATAACCTAATGAGGAAAAAATAGCTAGTACATTTCAAGGGGAAAAAAACATTTTCAAAAGAATGTTTCTAAAAGAAACGTTCCTATAAAAACGTCAAATGGAAAAAAAAAAAACTATTAAAGAGACTACACCGAAAAAATCCGCTTATAAGGAATGTTTTTGTCTTTACTATGTCTACAATCAAAGAACGAGAGTCATTAACTAAACATAAACACACATTAACTAAAAATAAAATAAAATAACGAGTGAGTTTTTCGAAAAACCACGAACACAAAACTAGGCTATATTGGGGCTGACTTCAGAAACGTAGGGTTTCGGGACAAGAGCCAGATTCTGTCGAATACCCATCGAGAACATGCGAAGTTTATGTTCAATAATTCTGAGGTTCCGAAAGTTCTGAAGTTGGTTTCTAGCAGTCACCATGAGTGCCGATTATCTGGCTACATCTAGATACTAGAACTATGCCTAAACTACGGAGGTGGTTCTGCCAGCTATCGAAGTATTTTTCCTCTCTGTTGGGTGACATCCTTCGTTAAAAAGCAGCTCGCTATGTGAATGGGGTTTTGGCGGCATTAACAGTAACTGTAAAAAGGGAGAGACAAATTTTGATGTTCACTGTAATTAAAACAATACCCTGCAGAGAGATAATTTTACTACATGAAAACTATATCTAAGACATACAAAGAAACTTCACACGGTTTAAAGACATCTGATGCAAGTAAGAAGAAATATTTACCAATAACACTATGAGAAAAAAAAATCGTCTGCACAATTTTTTTCAAATAGTCAATTCTTACTCATTTTGAAGCGGAAAAAAGTGAATATGAGACTTTTTTTGAAAAATTAGATCTTGTTTTCTAGGTATACAAAAGTCCACTGGAGAAAGATGCAAAACGGTCATCCATTGGCTTGAAGATTTGGCTTGAATAGCGTGTGCGGCGAGCCGCTGCACAACGCTTGCGGTTTCTCAGAAAATTATTTAATATTCGCACACTTACACCTTCACGAAATAGCCCCGGTCTTTAATAGTGTATATAAAATGTATGTTTGTTTATACAGCACAACAACCTTAAACAAATCCACACTTAACGTCTGAACTCGACCAAATTTAGCACGGGTTACTCGAGCTCCCGAGAAGGAACGTAGAAAGAGAGAGGGGGGGGGGTCAACGCCAAAAAAGTGCCGAACCGTTCAAATTTTGATTTACGCCTGAAAATGGCATTAAATGGCTCTTTCGATCCGAAATATACTATCTTTTTTTTCTCCTGTCTTTTTTGAAAGCCGCGAAAAATACACCCGAAATAAATTTTCTTACTTCGAACTTCAATAAAGAAAAAAAAACCAACGCTGTAAAATCACCAGAAGAAAAGTTAAAAACATTATAAATTAATGTAACATCAATATTGAAAGATTATCGTCTGCCACGAGCTCAGTTTTAATGAGAGTAAATAAAATTATTGAGAAGAAAAATCTGTTGCCATTTTTTCTCAACTGAGAACAAATAAAATTATTGCTTTCGCTTTGAGGTAAAATTGTCCCCTTTTGACTATTTTTAATCAGATTATTATATATATATATATATATATATATATATATATATATATATATATATATATATATATATATATATATATATATATATATATATATATATATATATATATATATATATATATATATATATATATAGAGAGAGAGAGAGAGAGAGAGAGAGAGACAGAGAGAGAGAGAGAGAGAAATATATATTGTACTTCCAACAGAAGGTAGTCAAAGAGTTTAATTGAATTAATGGAAATTTGCTGTTAATGTCATTTAAGAATCATTATTTAGATCGGAAAGTTAACAGTATTTTTGTTTTTCCAATTATTTAAGCCTGGTTGTTGAACGCGAGAAATTTAAGAAACTTTTATTTTGAGGTAGACCGTGCAAAGCTGAGCGACGCAGCTAGAAAGGAAATAAAATAAATTGCATTTATTTTCTTCTCTTGCCTCATGAACTATCCTGTACGGGAAAGTAATTATTGACTATCATTTTAAGAAACCCGTGTATGAATAACATTCTATATGACCATTGGGCTTTGTACAAATTATTACACCCACCATAATATGTTTGCAGGCACGTGCAGTGGCCCAAGCGAGTGCCCAAGCATCTGTAATGTCTGCATATAACTGTCTTCATATTATTACTTATGCTTTATAATATAGTGGTTGCCGGCTGATTCGATCAGTGGTTAATTGAATCAACCATTTTAATCAATCAAATCGTCAAAAACAGAACAAAATCCTGCTTTATCGAATTAGTCGCTTTAAAGAATCAGCCGCTTTATGGAATCAATACTGTTTAGAACAAACGTGATTCATATAAGCGGTGACCACTGTATTTGTTTGTAATACATCTTTGTTTTCTGAGTAAAGCGTGTTATTTCAAGTAACTGTGATGTTGAATAGAACATTTCTATGTAGCAAAAATAAACATGTAATACAAAAACTTGCAAAAAGTTGCAACAATTGCAGCAAAACAATTGCAAAAATTTATTAGAAATGCATATTAGCGACGCGATAAGAAAACAAATAATGACTGAAACTGAGGTCGGAAATAGGCAGCGTTATAAAACAATACTACCACCAAGTTTGGAGTTTTTTCAAGCGAATACTGTATTTAATTTAACATTTCATTTATTTATGAATTCCATTCTTCGTTTATTAGCAGCAAGATATTTCATTACAGAATCGAAAAACACATTGGGTATGTAGTTTTTTAAAGAACAAATGTTTCTAATAATAGTACTCATAATTAAAGCATGAGTAAAGGGAGGGGAGCGTATGTGACGCTGAATTTGACATTGAAATCTTTATCGACGTGGCGCTTTAAAATCCTTTATTCTCGTCTGGAAAGTGCGTCTGCGCCAGAACTTATAGGGGTGGGAAACCCTTCTAAAGTATTTTAAGATCAAAGATCAGCATTCTGCGATAAGAAACAGCAACTGATGATCTTGGAATAATAAATACTCCCTCGAATGAAAGCCATCGCCTATTACCGTCGTGAAATCAAAAACAGTCGGCATCAAAATGACAACAACAAGCTGAAGCACGGATAAAAAATAGCAAAAAGATTCTTTAAAATTGTAAGACGAATTTAAAACAAATATCAGTTCCAAAAACTTCATCTTTTGTCAAAAGATTGTTCAAAATTATTCGAAATCCAAAATAAAGCGAAAATAAAAAATAAAGCCCAGAAGACACATTTTTTTTCAAGCCAGCTGATTTCAAAACATGCCAAATCCGTGAATTTGGCTCAAAAAAGCCAATCTGGCAACCCTGCTTCCCCATGCGGGTTTCGAGTCTGAAGATGCGCCAACAGAGGTCTCCTATCATTGGATGGGAGTGACGGCGTCATGGTGTTGTCATGGCAATACCCCTTCCTTTCTTGCCGTGCATGGGCTGCAGTGTGGATTTAAACTTTCCTTGCCTGGGGATACGTTTTACCGGGAAATAGCCATTTAAGCTACTAATAAACGTTTTCTTTGACTTATTTCCGGTGAAAGTCAAGATTCGAAAAACTACCTATAATTCATACTTCCTGTTCATCATAAGCATACAAATGAGAAATGAAATTTTATTTTTGAAGTGATCAAGCTCTACTTGGTTTGCTTGTGCGGAACGCACGTCACTATATGTTTGCAATTTTTACTACAAAATTTGTCTTTGAAGCGTTGTATTTTATTAAATGGTTCAATTAAATCTTAAAACTTTAAAATTCGAACTACAAAATTTAAAACAAGTACGAGTACCTCATGTTGAAAAAAAAAATAAAGTTCTTCTCTTTAGTAAAACCTATTCGGGAGTAGTGGGAAATTAATGAGCATTTAAATTCTTCATTTAATTTTCCTTTTACCATAATTTTTACTTTTTGCTTTTAATGAAACCAATTTCTGAGAACGAGGTTTATAGTAAAAAACGGTTTTGCACATTTCCAATTAAGTTATTAAGGAAATGCGATTAGAATGTGGTTGCAAAGATAGAAATAAATTACAGTGCAGAATTTAAAATATATTTTTTCTAAACTTTTAAAAGAGAAAGCATGTTCTGACGACGATTAAACAAACTATGAAAAGAATTCAGCTAAGAATGTGGAAACTTTAAATTTTCTTCTGAGAAATTTTCTTTCTTCCTTTAACTGGGTTATCTTTGTTTGACTCCAGATTACGGAGAAAACAAGGAAGCGTGGGTTTTAGGAAACGTCATCGAATTGAGAAAACCAATGTTCACAATAAACGAAAAATGCGGGGAAATATTATCCTATCTTTGAACTTTATATTTTGTGTGATTTAGTGTTACTTTTCTCCTTTTACTGAATGAATATTTGTTTTAACTTTCACATAAAAAACAGTACTTAAAAATATTTAAAGTTACTCCTGCGCATTTAACTCTACGTTGATTTGATAATGGTACTTACTAACCTAGATGGTTTCACGTTTTTTACTGTGTTGCATTTTTGCAATAAGTAACTCAATAATAAGTAACTTACCTAAATACTTTGACAAATTCCAAACTAAGGAAAGTTACTATTATAACTATACATCCTAATTTTTCCTACACAAACACGTCTGAGAAAAAGCAGGCAAAAGACTCCACTACACTACTTACTACTTTGGAATATACGTGGTTTAAATGTTTTCAGTATGTGGAATCAACACTCTGACTTACCTCATCCACGCAACTATTTTCTTTCTTTGACGCTCAATTAAAGTTTTTTACTAACCACGCTCGGTGTTTTTCTTTTTGTGATTGACTGATCCTACATTTACGTAACCTCATTCGTGCCCGTCTTAATCTGATGCACAGACAAGTCACATTAACCCTGAAGAACAGGACTAAAGGACAATATTGTGAATAACCAATTACAGTAGGAACGTAGGATAGTATGTATATGATATATAAGGTTGGAGGAGGGAAAAACTGCACATTGAAACTACGCTGAAATGTAGCCATTTATCCGATGCCACAAAGAACTTACATAATGTCAGGACAAAGATGATACCATTCTCGTGCCATCATGCAGAAGGAGTCAAAAAAATCGAAACAGAACTAACACCAATCAATAAAATCTTGGTAACCGGGATAACAAAACTTTTAGATGCGCCAGTGGGTTGCTATAAGTGCATGAAACTAATTAAAAAATGCTAAATTCCTTAATCCTGTGGTTACCTCCCAACATACTGCTTACTCCCTCCTCTCCGTTTAATGGAACTCAAGCCTTTCATGGTAAATATTCTGTTTTTTAAGGAAATGGATCAGTTAATTGACTGAAGTGTGTATTATATGTTTTACTTAATATGTGTTCACTGCGTCATTTTATAGAGCTAAATTTTGTACAGTCGATAAACATAACTACAGGTAGTTATCAAAATAATGAAACACCTATGAATAAAAGTGACATTTTTGAATGCGCTTCGTTAGTAATGAAGAATAAAACTAGATATCTATTTTTTTTATAAATAGCAATGCATAGATCTGGTAGTATACGGTAGTTTAACGGAAGTTCTGGAAGTCTTGGATTTTTTTCAAGCGCGTGAAATGTCGGACCTCTCAATTTTTTTAAGAAGCCAAGTTGTTGGAGCGCGTCTAGCTGGAGCAAATGTAACTGAAATATCTTAACTTTTTGACTTTTCTAGAGATACAGTATTTAAAGTCATGATAGCATACACACATCGGGGTAAGACAAGCTTGGCAAAGCAAAACAGTGGAAGGAAAGATAAGCTCAGTAACAGAAACCGATAAGTGTTGAAGTGGATTGTAGTGTCTAAAGAGCGAACAACAGCAGCAAAAGTGACCACATAACTAACTCAACCGCGATCTGCATTCACCAGTGTCAGTGATTATAGTTAGAATGGCTCCTTTATAAACAGAACATTTATGGCAGAGTAGCGATTCCAAAAATATTTTCCAAAGTGTTTTTATTGTTTTGATAACTACCTGTATCCTATCTTACGTAATTAAAAACTGAGCGTATATACCTATCTACCTATCTATCTATGTCTGAGTTACGTCTCTCGAACGCATTTACTGTCCATCGAACCAAGTATAGATGGATTCGTAATTTTACCGTCATTATGTTTGGCTATTCAACATAAGCCACCGAAATTAATTAGCGGAGCTGTCAATTAAAAACTATTAGTTATAATACTTAGATATTGACATAAAAACCCTATTTTTCCATGACTTTCATCCATTAAAATTATTATTCAGTGCTTCATCTCAACTTTCCGCGAAAATGCTTTTATTAAAAATTGTAGCTTGAAGAAATTATTGCGAAGAAAGTTGTGATGCCTTTTTTTCCTCGAATATAAAATTGTGGCTTTTCTTTTGGGACTTTCCTTAAATCGGGGAATTTAAAATGTTTCCTTTTTGGTTATTTTTCCGCAATCTGCCGCAAAAGTTCACTGTTTTTTTTTTTTTTTTTTTTTTTTCAAGCCTGATTGTTGAAGATGCGTCACTTGACATAACTTTTATTTTTGAGGTGGACCGTGCAAAGCCGGGCGACGCAGCTAGTAGTTCATTAAAAAATAAGTATAAAGGTGTAAAATCTCTAATTTCAAAAATTTCCTTTTTTACAGAGGTTGTAGGTATTACAATTATCCAACTTAACAGAAAATTAGTAAGATTGAAAATTTAAACAACTAAACTTGCTAATTTGAAAGTTGTACTAACAGACAGAACTGTTTATCAAAATAAAAAATTGAAATGTGAATAACGATGAATATACGTAATATTTTCACGTAAATGAAGCTTAAGTTTAAAATTACTAATTAGCCTCTGAAACAGTGGTATACAGAAAGACTTTTTAGTAATGAATTTTATAAAATTGTTCTTCCCTTTTGAAATTAATAAATAAAAGTATGATTTAAACATGCAGCAATTAATAAAATATTTACACTTACTGCAACTCAAAATAATTTCACACTCACTCCTATATGTTTTTCAAATATATATATATATATATATATATATATATATATATATATATATATATATATATATATATATATATATATATATATATATACATATATATATATATATATATATATATATATATATATATATATATATATAACTGAGTATCACGTTAAATAAATGTGCAACACACTCAGAGTGTACTAATTTCAATAAATCAGTAATTTATAAAAATATGCAAAACAATAATACGAAATTACTTGAAAGATAAACTACTTAGGCAAATCTTATCTCAAGAGTTCTTGAGAAAAAATTGCGAAGAGCCTAAAATATGCATTTAAAGAATTTAAAATTTTCCTATAAAAATATTCATTTCTGCTTCTTGAGCTTTCTTAAATCTTAACTCCGAAATTAGCGTAATAGAGGCTAAGTAAAATTAATCAGCAAGCTACCAAAAACTTTCGTCAAGCTGCTGAGACGCATTGCCAAATTAAATTCTAATGTCTTACGAAGTATGCAAGTAAAGTAAAATAAAGTAATAATGGCTAAATTGCTAGTAGCAACTTGGGGAACTCGTGACATAGATTTGGGTAGAAAGAAAATAGTGTGTCTTATGTCAGTTAATTCCAAAATTTATTAAGTTTTCTATTTCTATTAGGTATCTATACATGAATCTATTTATATGCTTCAAACATTATTATAGATATATTTTTCTACATCAGTACCATATATCCATAACTCTCTAGCTCTTCTTTAGATATCGGTTCTAAAGTTAAGATTAGGATTAACTAAAATACTTTGAATTTCTTAAGTAAACGACAACAGAGAAAAACGCAGTGGAAGAAAACTCTAATTGGTTCCATTTCTCTATATCTATGAGGTATCTGCGTATATCTACTTATATGTATTTTTATATATTATTTCTGTAGCATATTTTTTGTCACTACGCGAGATCTTCCTCAATTCTTCATCAATTTCATTGAGTTATCCCTCATTTTAAAGCTTACTGTGCAGGCTAATGACGAAAAATAGACCCACTGTCACAAAATTATTTTCCTGTCAAAAATACCTGTCAAAAGCACCGGATTAAGTTTTTAGGTTAAATTTAAAAATTAAACTTGCACTGTGACCGACAGAGCTGAATAGCTCGATTGGTAGAGCGTTCGACGGATAACCAGTTGAACGAGTGTTTGGACCTGACCTGGACGATCTACCAAAATCAAAAATTAGAAAAATGTATCACACGTTACTTGTACACTTGCCGTACCATAAACAACTTACGTGAAGCAATGAAATAAATGAGACGGGAACGCTTCATTGGGTTTTCTTCACAAGGAAATCAGAATTTTCTTCTTGTTTAAAAGTATGAAAAATTAGTTTGAAAATAACATGGTTTCAGAGTTGAATTACGTTGCTACTCACTCCATTTTAGCTTATTCATTGTTTACTAATGTTCTTGTGTAAAGCTGTAAGATTATCCTCATGTTATTCCCCATTTTTCAATTTCAATTTACCCACATACAGGCTCGTCGTTTGTGCAGTCGGGGGGGGGGGGGGCAATAAATCCTCTGTATTTTCAACCCATAATTTAAATGTACATTTTTGCTTTCAGTTTGACTCTTATTTCCTATAAAATGCATTGAATTCATACCCCCCCCCCCCCAGAAACCCTTTGAAAATACGAACCTGTCAACTTAATTCGTTTTACTCCTGTTCGTTCACAACAAAAGTACCATTTTTTATGATAAATTTTGTTTTAGATGAGCCTACGATTGCCAATCTTTTAAATGCTTTTCGAACGGATTTTTACTTGCTTTGTTTTAAAGTGAAATGGTTTCCAAAACTTCAATTTTAATTTTATGTTCCTTATGCTAAAGTTTCGTTCTAATGAGCATGGAGCAGTCAAGTGTGAATCATTTCAATTATTAATTCATTCTTTATCCATCATGAATTCTATCAACTCTTTTAGTCAGTGCTTTTCTACGCATACACAGTTAATATAGAAGCTTTTTGCACCAGGAGAGGGGCGGGGAATCCACGTTCTCATGTCTCCAAAATTCTAGTCCCTAAAAACCTGGGTCTTTTCCATTCTTTAATTTCTATTTTTGCAGTTTATGATACTACTTTAGTAAGTGATGTAAAAGATAAATTACAAAAAGTGTTTTGCATGTGATGCATATTGAAATTTGGTTGCAGTTTGAAGGATAATATAAACATAGATCTTACGAAGACATCAAAAATGAAGAAATTTTTCGTAATTATTGGAATAATTACATTGGTAAGTACAATGCTGTGCTGTAAGTTTCGCAACACATTTTGTTTAAATTTATTCACTCATACCCCATAAGAGTAATGAAAATGAAACGGCAGACTACTGGGCGCATACATGGATGAGCACTGAATTTCTATGGCCGACTACTGGAGCATTTTCTCGTATTAACAATAGGTTAGTTTTTTTTTTTTTAAATGTATTTATTCCTTAAACAATTTAGTGAATCATTATCAGAAAGGTGTGACCTAAAGTCTTACAATGTTTTTATTGTTGTATTGATTGCTGAAATGTATAGGTTATCAAAAAACAACAATCGCTAGCTTAAATGGAAGACTACTAGAGCTTTTACCCTATCTTATCGAAACAATATTATTTCTGTAGACTTTTTCTGTTGGTACGCAAGATCTTTCTTATTTCTTGATAAAATTCTCCCCCCCCCCTACCCACCGCTCATTTTAAAGCTCATCCTGCCGGCTAATGACGAAAAAAAAGACCTACTGTCTAACAATCAATTATTCAGTCTTGCAAAAAAAAAAGTTTTTTCTTTGTTAAACTTTAGTTCAATGAATAGCATTCGAAAGCTTAGGTTAGGTATTTGCTCGGTAGTATGGAACGTTGTCGTATAAACGGGAAGGTGACAAGTTCGTATCTGGGGCGAAAATTTCCATTTCATTTTTTTTTTTCATCAGCAGAATTCTAATTTAGTTTTCCAACTTTTTCAATCCCTTTCGGCGAAAAAAATCTCACACTTGATCGGTTTTTTTTTATAAAGAAAGTTTAAAAGGACCGGACTGATTTGATCGGTTAAATTAATCCATTTACCTTGCCTTCTTACTGACAGAAGTGAGTAGCTGAATCAACAGAGCATTCCATAGTTAACCCTAGACTTGTAAAGTAAGACAAAACAACGTAAGTAGTCTACTTACGTTGTTTTGTCTTACTTTACTGTTCAGCACAAAGGTATTTATTTATCCTAGACTTGTAGTTCGGGCCTTGTCCGGACGATATGCCAATAATGACAAACTATACCAATACATTATGCATTGCAAGTACACTTAACATACAATAAGTAACGCACATAGGGCAATGAAATAAATGAGACAAGACTCTCCTTGATGTTAGTACAGTCTATAAGTTTATTATTACATAAATAAATAGCTTTGTGAAAAAGTAAAAAATGAAATAACAACTTCAAAAAACAAATTTCCTTTATTTATTTATTTATTTATTTTTAAATTTAACTATTAATCGAAGGTTTTTTTTTTTTTTTTTTTTTTTTTTTTTTAAAAAAAGCTTTGATTTTGTTTAGAAAACTAAGCGTAAGTTAATCATAAAAAAGTATCATATTTGAAAATACAGACCTCAAAGGAATCCTTTTTGTGCAAAAAAAACGTTTTATTTGTATTCTACAATGTAGATTTTTCTAATAGCAGTGTTTGATCTTTTGTATAAATAAAAAATTACTACTTCAAATTGAAATTCCGCGTTTCACACAATAAACCTTTACCTATTTATTAGAATACGAAGTAAAACATAGAAATCACCTACTATCATTTTCAGAAGTACGACATGTTCTTCCTTTCTGTTTTCGATGGAAAATAACCAACCAATTGCATTTTGTCTACGTTCGAAAAATAACACTTAAAAAACGCACTCATTTCAAATGGTTTTGGTTTTGTACTTTAACTTTTCAATTAAAGGAAAAACATGTGCTGACATCCCAGTCGTAACGGTTAAAGTAGTCTGCTTTAGGACACGATGTATAAATTTTCAAATAAAAAATATTCTCTTCAGTCTCATATAATATTTCTGTAGTCAGTGTTTTGTCGCCACGAGAGATCTTCCTATTCCTTAATCAAATTCTATGTTATATGAATAATTTTAAAGTGTGTAAAGCTAATGACAAAACGTAGACCCATGGTCTTTGTTTTCATTTTATTTTCTGTCAATAAACTTTTTTTTTTCAGTTTTTTATTCCACATTGCTTCAATGAATTGGATTTTAAAACGAAGACACATTTACTCGGTTGATTGGAGAGTCGTGCTGATAATCAGAATGATGTCCGTATGAATTCGTGCCAATAAACATCTTTTTCAATGTTTTTGTCCCGTCAGAGGCTCTCATAGGCAGGATTGTATTCGCCAAAACCTGTTTTTTTCACATGCAAATTTACTCCTTTTTGCCAGAGTAAAAATTTTGATAATATTTATGTTTGCATTGAAAATACGTACAACGAAAAATGAGCGATGGTCACATTATCACTATCAACTTTGTATTTGAAAAGACTTCGTTGCTGATATCTTCAAATTACATGCCGTATTTAATGCCAACATCCGTTTACTTTTTCCTATTCTTCATAATGTCCTTTCTTTGAAATTTTTAAGAGTGGAATGACACATGGAACGACTTAAAGCACAGTGCGGAGTTCCGCATGGGTCAACTAATTAATTATTAATACTTATTTTCCTAACCCTACCAGTTCGATTTATCTATAACTCTATTTTTTCATTAAATCTCTATTCTAAAGTAGAGATTGAGATTAACTGATAGACATGAAATATCTTGAGTAAATGATAATTAAGGGAAAAAATCTGTGGAGAAAATTATATTCAGTTCCACTTATTTATAACTCTCTATCGTTTCTTTAGATTTTGATTCAAAAGTATAGATTGAGATCAATTAAAAGACTTGAAATTTCTTAAGTAAATAAGAACAAATGAAAAGACTAGCGGAGAGGAGAAACGAATATTTCTTTTCAGAAAAACTGTTTAAGCGTACCTATAAAAAGGAAAGCAGTTTTCTTTCGGAACAAAACGCATAAATAGAGAACGTGTCACATTATCACGTATTTTCCGGAAGAAGCTTTTGCAAATCATATACACAAGGAACCATAAATCATGCATAATGAGAAGGTAAACAGTACGTGGAAAATAGATTATGGTTTTTCTTAACACCTGGTAAACCCGATTGGTAAAATGTTTCGAATAATGGTTACAATATTGATTCTAGCTTTGAAATTTTGTATTGCTCTTGCATAAAATAGACTAATCCCCTATGAATAGATTTAAGATCACTTAATTATTTTCGAAACATGTTTTAAAACCTTAATTACTTCAAAATTGGTCTCGGAGGGAGTTTCTAATGAAGAATTAATATTTCCATACATGAATCATAATTAGTCTAAAACCACCCGTAATGGCTAGGATTAAGTCGCTTCTGTTATAAATACAACTTGGTAATAAATTAAAACATTCCACAGAAATATCAATTTTAAAATATAGTTTACTTTCTTTTTAAAATATTAAAGACTGAAAATTCTAAGACTGACATACTTTTTAACGAATTTCATATTTTAAACTGTTATTAATTTTGAACTTTTTAGATCGCTTAAGCAATTCTTCTTTCGAGCAGCCACCAATGTATTTCTTTTCTTTGGAAGCAAGAGTGAGAAGAATTAGCATGATATGTTTAGCCGAACATTCCTCTTTTATTACAAGCTTGAGCACTGTACTCATATGTGAGATTAGATTCTTGGGCTGAAAAGTGAAATACTAATAGTTCATATGTTTTTTCATCTGCACAAATATATCGAAAAACATGTTAAAAAAAAGATAGATTTCGCTCTGTCTAGCGTGATTATAATATGAATTATTCTTCTCTTATATTTAAGTTCTTATTATTTTTTTTTCCTTTTCGGTATACTAAATAGTTTGAAACACCGATATAATAATTAGACTATGTACTTTTGATCTTTATACAATGTGAGTCTGTGAACAAGATCGCAAAACTTCACTGGGTTATAGAAAACATCTAACAGTCGAAAGTCGTATAAATGTGGTCGCACCTGACCCGCTACACGCAGAAAAAGCCAGAAGATGGTGGATGTGATACAGTTAACAAACTTTTTGCTAGAAAAGGATTTCGCACTCTTATTTTAGTCTCAAAGACTACACAGTGATTGATGAAAGATTGTCAGAATGCATCGTCATCTCGACGGCCGACTCGTTGGAATTTGCAACGAATGTACTATCCACCTCTGGCACGTTGAGTTCCGCTACCCGACCGATTTAAGAATCCATTTGTTGAAATAGGAGTGAGGAAAAACGGCTTAAAAACTTGCGGATTTAGTTTGCAGTGTTATGTCCCATTCGGCGAACAATATAATCCAGTTAAGAAGTAGCAAGCGGTACAAGATTTTCTCGCCAATAAAATGGTTGCAATTGTAGCCCGACTCTGCGCTTAGCAATTCCTCTTCTCACTGATTGCTCTCCCTTGAATGGAATAGACTTGCCTAAGGCCATAACTGAACTTCTCGGCGGAGGACAGTATTAGGACAGCAGTCCTCAAATTTCAATTAAAAGCAGGGTAAGGTGGGATGACGGAAAGCAGAATTTTGATGTTTCAACTTTAGATTCTAATCTTTTTTTTTCTTTACTATTTGAGAAGGACTGGGTGTGAAAATTTAGGCTTACTGAATGTTTGTTAGCAATTGAAATCACGTTTCCTTTTACCCCATTGACAAGGGGTAAATAGAAGCATCCCTCCTTTTACCCCATTGACAAGGGGTAAATAGAAGCATCCCTTTTAGTTAACCGCCAGATTGATGTAGGCGTAGACAATCACAATATACAGTCAGTTTAGAAGCTTAAAAAGCTCTACAGCAACAATATCCAATCTGCGGTCCATAGGTCGCATGCGACTCGCTAAAATCTCCAAATGTAGTTCAAACTCATTTAAAAAGAAAAAGCATGCATATAATCAAACTTTGTGGAAGCATTTACATAAATAAATTTACTAAAGTGTAACTTCCATCAACATTTTTAAACTGAAAAAAATATGAACCTTAAACTTTGTTGTTTACATTGATCACGGAGTACAACATTAATGGGGTAGATTTAGACACCTAGTTTGCATGTCAAAATAATCTGAAAAGGTAAATTTTATAACAAATGCTTTTACTTATTTTCCACGCGACAAGTATAACTAGTTAAAACCAGTTACTTCGAACTTCTAGAGCTTCTAGAGTGGAACATGTAAGGTCATTTCACTTCAAGAAACATTTTTTTCAGACAGTCATCTTTAAACAATGATGACGTTAACACAATTTTCTGGAAATACACGGTACTATTGGACTGTCTACCATATGTTACCTTTTACTCAACAACAGTTTAGTTTCAAAAATTTCCACGAGTATGGGAGAAAAATTTGTTTATATTTACTCCACATTTCATTTTACATCAAGTGACACTACTCAATTAAGTGTAATCTATATTGTCTTCAAATTGGTAAAATGCGTAGTAAACCAATACTAAATACGTTTAGAAAAATCAATAGCGTACCAACTTCTTAGGAAAAACTTGATCTTTACATTTGCAACAGTCTAACATAAGCTATAATTATTAGTACAATGTTACAACTAATGGTATCTTTGTGACAAAAATTAAAAGCAATCTTATGTGTTTGTAGCATATAAATTCATAACTATGTTACTGGAAATTCCTTTAACAGCATAATTAAGGCATTTGTTTCATTAAGGATTAAATTGTATTATTATACACGTTTAATGTTTTTGATTTTATTATAACACATGAAAATAAGCTTAAAACTCGTGTGTTAAGTATGCAATAATATCATTTTGAGAAAAAAATATTAAAAGGTTAAAGTTAACGCAGTCTTATCTTTTAAATAAGAGAAGCTGTATTGCGATAGATGCCGTGAACAAAAAAATTAACGATTTTTGTTTCGTTTTGATCGATTTCTTAGACTTCAAAATGACCAGTACTCTGGGTTTGTCTTTATCGGAACATTCTTCAAACACCCCGTAGATAAAAATCCAATATCCGTATTATGTTTTAAAGGTTGGTGTAATTTAATCCGTTCTTTTCTCATTCTTGTCGATGGTAAGAGTTTCAATTTTCCTGAAAAATTCAATGATTTTTTTTTTCTAAACTAAATTGTCAAGTATTCCGGCGAGAGATTAAAAGATAGTAATAGAACATTTCAAAAAAGTGGACACAAGTTTAGCTCTTGAAATGGCTCTTTAGAATAACTATTGTATGAATAAAAAATATACTGTGGCTTCAGTTGCTTTTAATTAAAAGAAAATGCTTATCAGTAGGATTTTAACTGAGGTTTGGAAAGTTTTTGTAATTGAGAAATAGCATTTTTTTTTTTTTTTTTTTTTTTTTGAGCTAGAAGATTATTAATGCGTTCCGTTAAAATGTGGGGAGAAAAAAATGAAAGCAGGGGAAATGAGGGGCAAAGTAAAATAGTTAAGAGGACTAAGCTTTTTCAAAATGAACAAATTTGAAATTTGTTTTGAAAATTGCAGTACATAAAGAAAGAACATTTAATTTTATATAAAACTAGCACTGAAACATTATTATTTGGGAGTAGGGGGGGAGGGCAGTAAAATTGGCCCGTCGAAAAAAGTTTTTTTTAAATACAATAAACTAATTTAATTTATTAATTAATACATGAAGAAAAATAATTGAGTGAAAGAATGAGAAAATGAGGGAATTAATGAACTAATAAGAGAATTATTAAATGAAGGAATAATAAATAAATAAGTTAATGAATGAATAAGTAATTTGTTTTAGCAAATGACTAAATGAGTAACCGAAATGAACTAATTTCACTTTGCCCCACATACACTTGACTAAACTTGGGCACTTGGTCCCAAATTAATATTTAAAATGTTAATAACAAGAAATGTGTCATTCGATAATGTCAAAACATTTTTTGACTTACAACAAAATTTTGCAATTTGAGCATTAATTTTTTAAAAATTGTTTGCTTTAACATATGTTTTGCTTATCAGAGGTTTTTTTTTTTTTTTGACTGCAATAGACTTATGTTAAAACATAGTTAAAATACACTCTGTCGCAGAAAAATATATTCACCTAGAAGAATTAGAGTCACAATGATGAAACTCGGCACAAATGCAGTTTGCACTGTCAAAAATGAAACGCTCAATTTTGACGATTCGGCAATCCTCGAGCACTATTTCGTTATTTTCTACGATCCTTTCGTCACCGAATTACGTGATATTTGACGAAACCAGAAATCTCAAATTTTTCACGAAATAATTTCGTCCCGATTTCGTCACATTGCAGTGCATTCTGGGAGTTTTCGTTTCAGTCTTGTACTTGCTCGTTAAAATATTTTACGGAAGTTATTCTAAAGGATTCATAAAGGTTAGTATTTATTAAAATTTGTATGTGCAATGTGCCTTCTTTTATGTTTTGTTACATTTTTGTTTAGTGTTGTGTTTATTGTTGGATTTAAAACACATTAAAATTGAAAACGACCTGTTCGATTTGGTTTGGAATTCTGTATAAACTAACTTAGGCTTAACTAGCGTTATTTTTTATTTGCAAATGAAAATGTGTGTTTGTTGACATTTGTTTTCGAAAACGTACTTCCTTTATTTCCCCCGTTAGACAATTGACAAAGATGATCAAAGCATTTTTACGAATTTAAACTTACATAAAAAATTCCACCGTCGCTACAGCAACGCAGATAATAAATACAGCGCCTTGATAAATAGCATAGAACTTTGAAGCTTTTAATTTCAACGTTGAATATGTTTCATGGTTATGTGTTTTCATTCTTCTTCATGAATTTTTCTAATATAATTCTGGTGAACGAAGTGTTTTTGTTTAATAATTCAAAATTTTTTTTTCCTCTGCAATTTTTATTTTCTTAAACAAATATTCCGCCCCCCACCCCCTCTCTAAGTATTGGTATTTTTTTCTTCTTCTACTCTACATGCAATATTTTATTCAATACAATAATAATTTATACAGTAGCTCTCTCACAAAAGTGTACGTAACACTTATCATTTTCAATGAAATATTGCACTACCCATTAAGTAAGATTAATATTTTGAAATGGGTAAACAATAGATCTTCTATAGTTAATTCTTAACAAAACTACATGAAATATTTTAATAGCAAAATGAAATATGATTTTGAAGAAATTAATAATCAGAAAGTATTAAGACCTTTATCTCACAAAAGTGTTCATAAAAATATTTTTTAATAATTGCTTAGCAACCTTTTAAAACAAGCCCACAAAAATCGAGGAAAAAAAGCGCTTAATGCAATTAAAAATAAATGCAAACTGGCTATCAGCTTACGGTTCGGAAATGATACCCCCCCCCCCCCTTTTTTTGTTAGGCTCGTTGACCGGACTTATTAAAGTCGCACCCCATGTTGTTTATGTAATGTCATCCCCTTCTGCAGCTGTCTCTTGTTTATGTTGTATCAATACTTCACTATTTGTTGAGTCTGTTTCTTTCTTTTTTTCTTTTGAATGGTTTTACTTGCAAAATAAAACATGAAGTAAAGTAAGTATTAATTTAAAACAAAGCATTTTAAGTCACAAAGAAAATATTAATTTCTATAAAGAACTATATCTTTGTGCATTGCAGCTAAATATTTTCAATATTTTTTCAATTTTTCCCAAATTTAAAATAAATTATTGAAGGTAACCTTGATTTAAAAAAAAAGGTAAGTTAGCAGCATGTTTGAAAATAATAACAATTATAAAGCGTTCTTTGTTGTTTATTTTCACATTTAGTACGCTAAATTCTATGTTAATTTGTGTTACCTGATTTGTGATAATTATGAATTTTTCCATTATACATAGTTTCTACAGCTGAAATAAATACAGCATTAATTTTATTGCCATATTTGCTGCCTCAAGGAATTATCAGCAAAATAAAGGGAATACTCTTCAGAAGCATTTCATAGATGAACTACTAGTAAGTTCAAATTTAAGTTAGAGTAATGGTTTTTGCTGCAGACAAAGTAAAATGTCTATGTAAAATTTCAATTGAAAAATTGAAAGGAAAATAAAAAGTATATGATAAAAACTAGTAAACTTTTCTCGATACGCTAGTCACTATTTTCATTACATACCTTTGAATCTCTTACTTGCAATTCTGTCTTAGCGTTGGCCATGGTTGCATTAATGCTTATGGAGCTATCTTAGTAAATCAGTAAAGTTCTAATCAATTATTTTATATAAAGGTACCTAATTTCCCTTGAAGTTCCAGACAGGTAAATATGAAGTATGTACCAAAGTACTTCAAAGTATAAAGTATGTACTGCATGCAATAATACACTTCCTGTATTAAACATAAATTTTGCCAAACAAGCATTCTATATAGAAGCAGAATTAATAAGACAAATAATCGATTGAAAAAAGAAAAAGGTAAGCTTTCTTTCAAGATTATCTAATTTCATTTTCTGTATCTAATTTTCGAACAAAGATATACAAACTTAAAGCTGTACATTTTATTGCACTATTTCTTTAAAATTTATGGTATTAGTATCAAAAAAATCTTTTTTTTTTTTTTCTGGAATTTTTTATGCGATGCAATGAAGAAGTAAATCCCCAGCAATTTTCTCTTGAGCAAATATTGATGTAACTCTGCATAAAAGTAACCTATGTCTTATTCT
Source organism: Uloborus diversus (assembly GCF_026930045.1). Taxonomy (NCBI): domain Eukaryota; kingdom Metazoa; phylum Arthropoda; class Arachnida; order Araneae; family Uloboridae; genus Uloborus; species Uloborus diversus. The sequence continues at coordinate 90,703,231 of NC_072731.1, read as the reverse complement.
TCCAGAACCCAATGTCTGCTGAGGAAGTAGCACTTCTATATTCCCAGTAGGACTGGACGATGTAGGAATTTTTACATCGTGATGCATCGCCAAACTTACATCGCGAGTAGTTGAAGCAGTTTGAATTATTCTTCCCGCTATAGGTGGCAAACCCCCGATTAGGGGAGTTTTCCTTGCAAAAATTGAAGCTTTTGTCAGAATTTTCCCAAATTTGGCACGAAAACTACCCTATGGGAATTCACAAACATCAAAGGACAAATGTACCAAACTTGGAATAGATCCGACAAAAACCCACGCGGGGCATTCCCCATGCATAGCGGGACTAAAATGGGGGAACTCTCGAGCATCAAAGGAACTCTGTGCCAAATTGTTAAAAGATCTTATAAAAACTGGTTTTTGAAAAAAAAAAAAAAAAAAGACCCCAATAGCTGGACGAAAACTCCCCAATGAGAATTCTTGAGCATCAAAGTAGTTCTTTGCCAAATTCAGAAAAGATCCCACAAAAACTTGCTTTTTATAAGGAGAACCCCAATGGGGTTGCCCCCCCCCCCCCATAGAGGAAGGAAAACTAATCTGCTTGAATTCCCGAGCATCAAACGACCTCTGTGCCAAATTTAGAAGAAATCTGACAGAAATTGGTTTTTATAAGAATAACCCCAATGAGGGGTTGCCCCCCCCCCTCCCATAGAAGAACGAAAATTATCCTGCTTGAATTCCCAAGCATTAAAAGACTTCTGTGTAAAATTTGGAAAAGATTCGACAAAAACGTGGTTTTTATAAGAAGCACCCCCAATGGGGTTCCCTCTCCCCCTCCCCCCCCACAATAGAGCGACGATAACTACTTTTTGAATTCCCGAGCATCAAATGACCTCTGTGCCAAATTTAGAAGAAATCCGACAGAACTTGGTTTTTGTAAGGAGAAACTACATGGGCGTTGCCCTCCCCCCCCCCCCATGGAGGGACTAAAACCATTGTGTGTGCATTCCCGAGCACCAAAGGACCTCTGTGCCGAATTTGGAAAAATCAGACAAAAACTTGGCTTTTATAAAGAGATCCCCTATTAGGGTTGTCCCCCCCCCCTATAGCGGGAAGGAAACTGCTCAATGAATATTCCTGAGTATTAAGAATGAACCTCTGTGCCAAATATGGAAAAGATCCGGCAAAAAATAGATTTTTTGTAGGAAAATCCCCCTTATGGGGTTTTAGTTAGATACCATGGGGAGTTTATGGGACCGGACTAACATGCGGGTTTCCGTTTTTTTTTTTTGCTTGGATAAAAAAAAAAGCTTGGATGTAAGCAAACTTGTGGAGCACACCGATCTATCGGTTTAGAGGTTTTTATTCTAAACCGGTGTAATGATGTAAGGTGTACTGTACATCGGTATTTTACGATGCATCGATGCATCGTAAAGCCTTAATTCCCAGATATCATTTCACATTGTTCTTTAACTTGAATTTGCAATAATTATTTTTACATTTTAAAGAAATTGTCTGCTTGTATTTTTACATTAATAAAAATTTTTTTAACATCTTTTATGTGTCTCTTTTTTCATTAAATACTTGCCTTTTGCTTTAGGCGGAGGGGGGGGGGAGTGCAGGCCAGTCATTTCGATTTTTTTCCCAATTGTGGAAAAAGGTGTACACTCTTCAAAATTTTTATAGAGAACCAACTAAAACCACGGCCTTTCGTACGTAAAGAATAAAAGTTCAAAAATCAAGGGGGGGGGGAGAAATGTCAACCCCCATAAATCCCCCCCCACGTAAATGACGGGCCTGTGAGTGTGACTATGCGCATCAAAGTGGGAATTATGGTGGTAAGATTCTGAAGTAAAGATTTGACTAAATCTTATAAGATACAGTCGAACCTCGTTAAAACGAACTTTAATGGATCATTAAAATCGATTACTCTTAACAGAATTCGTCTTATCCGAAAAACAAAAAAACAATGGGACAGAGAATACAAAAAAGTCCGTTTTAGAAGTAATTCTTTTTAAGCGTGTTCGAATTAACGAGGTTCGTCAGTATCGTCAAAAAAAAAAAAAAAAAAAAGAAAGAAAGAAAGAAAACTAATCAGCTCAAAAAAGAAAAAATAAAAATAAAAGAAATAAACTCAAAAAATTACGAAATTAACATGCTCAAATATGACGAAATTAATTTGACGAAACTAATACTCTCAAAACTACGAAAATGATTGTCGATTTGACGAAACTAGAATGAAGAAATATTTCGTTACATTTGACGAAATTCGCATCTTCAAACCAGAGACGAAAGCAGTTTCCTCAATTTGACGAAATGTTCGCTCGGAGCATATCCCTGGAAGCGATTTCGTCAGAAACGAAGAAAATTTCGTCGAATATGAAAGTCCATTTCTGAGAGTGTGGTTGCCGGTATGCAAACGATTAAAATTTCAACGGCAATGAAACAAGGCTAAGCGCGCTATGAGCATGTGAATTGCACAGGTGAGAGAGTTTAAAGGCATGAGTACTTGTACCGTATGGTTATTCAATCGAATCTGTTGACTTCGGTGGACTGTATTGTGACTTAAGATGCCTCCAAGAAGTAACCGGCGGCAGTACGAACAGCTGACGGAGTTTGATAGAGGCCGTATAATAAGCATCAGAGAAGCGGGTTGGTCAAACAGGAGTATCGGCCACCACCTCGGTCGGAGTGATATGGGAGTTGCTCGGTGTTGGCAACAGTTAATCAAGGAAGGGAGAGTCTACCTTCGCTGAGGGTAAGGGCGTCCCAGGAACACAAATGAACGCGAGGATCGCGCAATCAGAAGAGCGGCCACTTCAGCAACGACAACGTCGCTAGCATCGATTCAACGCCACTTACCTCCTTCCAGGCATCCGGTGGTATCAAGGGAAACCATTAGGAGAAGACTGGCCGAAGGTGGCTTAGCCGACGTCCATTAAGACGCTTGCCACTGACCCCACATCACAGGCAGTGTCGACTGAATTTTTGTCGACCTTGGGCAGCTTGGAGTGTAACAGACTGGAGGCGTGTGATCTTCAGTGATGAATCCAGATTCAGTCTCAGTGCTGATGATCACCGTGTACGTGTATGGAGGCGCACCGACCAGTGCTCCGATCCGGCATTTGATGTCAAGTGACATACAGTCATTTCACAACTTGCGACAGTGTGGGGAGCGATTTCTTGGGACACACGATCACCTCTAGTTGTTCTCCAAGGCACTTTGACAGCTTGCAGATGCGTGGACAGCATTTTAGCACCGATTGTTCAGCCCATGCTATCAAGTCGCCCAGGTGCCATTTATCAGCAGGACAATGCTCGTCCACATAATGCGCGACTCTCTCAACATTGTCTTCAGGGATATGACGTACTCCCATGGCCTGCCAAGTCAACAGACCTTTCGCCAATCGAGTATGTCTGGGACGTGCTGGGAAGGCAACTGCAGCCATCCTGGGATACAAGGGAATTAACGACGCAGTTGCAAAGATTATGGCATGATCTTTCGCAGGGGGTCATAAGTGAGCTAATTGATTCGATGCCACGTCGTGTTTCGGCATTTATAGCTGCCGGAGGTGGCTTTACTACTTACTGATTTGTAACCTTTTGCATGCTGTAACTGCTTAATAAAATTATCTTTCATTCTGAATTTTTAATCTTCTTCTTATCTCCTTATACACTACATGTCTGCCAAGTTTTGTGAGTGTACTCAATTTCTTCTGGGTGCAAAGTAAGTGACACAAAGAGCGCAGTAAATCTTTCACCATTTTACTTTGCCCCGCTTTTTTACTTTGCCCACATTCCCCTGCAGACAATTGCAAACTATCTGGTTTATAATAATGTAGTATATGACTTCAACATCCATAACATTTAGTTAAAATAACATGTAAAATTATCTGAGAAACCTTTTTGATAAGAAGATACTTTTTGTGCCTATAAATATTTTCAAATTCAAGTATAGCACAAGTACACAAGTTAAAAACATAAATGCATTGATTTTTTCACATTGAAATTTTAAATCAAAAATTTCAAAATATACAATAACTACTCATTTTATGACGCTTTTGCCTCTATCTATCTATCTATCTATCTATCTATCTATATATATATATATATATATATATATATATATATATATATATATATATATATATATATATATATATATTTTTTTTTTTTTTTTTTTTTAAATGTTGTTTTACATTTCCCATTATGGAGAACGGGTATGTCATGGCCATCAAGACATTTTCTTCTATATTTCTCTAATGAGATTTTGGCTCTTGATCATAAGACCACCTAACTTTTGTTAGTCACAAAATTCAAAAACAAAGCTCGAAAAATAAAAATCTACAAACCTTTTGTAGTAAATAAGAGGACTGACTCAATTAGCACAAGAAAAATTATTTTTGCGTTTTACAAAACTGTAAATCAAGAAAATTAGCGAGCTAATTTTGGTATGGATCCCTACCATTCTGGAGCATGTGGTCAAAAAGTACAAATCAGGGAATGAAAAGCAGTTATTTTTTAATTAATAAATCAAAACTTCGTGAGCAAGGAATAACTTATAAATCATATGTTTTGGTTATGTAAATGTCCGAACGGCTAATCTCGATTTTCCTCCGTCAAAAATTAAAAAAAAGGGGGAGGGGGTTGCTCAAGGGGCTTTTACTTGAAAAATAATTTTAGTTCGTCATGTGAAAAAAAGTACAGAGCAATTGGTCTTTTATTTCTCGAGAAATCAGTAAAAATATAAATATTTAAAAGTCTTCCAATACTCTTGGTTATATTTAAATAGTTTATTCTGTAGTTAATTCGTAAGGCTTATATATATATATTTTTTTCTTGAGCTGTTCAAAAAAAAAATAACATTGCCACATTTTGTAATGATTTTTTTTCTTGATATAATTTTAATTTATATGTAGATATCTTATTTCTTCCATTTTGTATAAGTGGCGTGATTCTATGCATTAATCCAAAAATTTTACAACGTTTTCAATTAATAGTTTCTGAGAATTCCGAAGGTAATGCACTTAAAGATAATTGAAGCTGTGTACAATTGATTGTTGCACGGTGTTTCGCCTCTGAGAAGTGGGAAAAAATGACATAAAAACGTTCTAGTGGGTACCTTCCACACGCATACGCAGAACTTTATTTATATTATATCGTTTAACAATGCATCTAAAGATCTGGATCTATCTCCGGGCAACCTTAGGGGTTGTCAACAGGAGAGTCCAAAAAATAATATTTTTCCGTAATTAACTCAAAATTACCACTTTCGTTGAACGAGACTAGGTAAATATACTCATCCAGGTAAATATCAGATATGTATTGAATTTTCTTTAACACAATAATTATCAGAACAGACCGTAACACAACCACACAGTATTTTCTAGTAGTCACATATACAACGTGTTGTAAACGAGCTATAGACAACGTTATGACTGGTAAACATGAACACCTCTTGGCTAGGTTTGTGGGCGTCGCACAGACCATCTGCAGTCAGTGATCATATGACTGTGCTGTAAATTATAATAGTTTCGTAACTAATAATAACAGTTTTTGAGAAATCTTCGTGTTTAATCGCCTTTGAATTCAGTTGCAACTGGTAAGATGTATGTACTCATGTTTTGGGTGGTCTATGGCAAAACACTTTCAGGCTGAGTTGTCCGCAGAAATCTGCAAGTTGAGTGCCACTGATCTAAAGCAATGTTTCTATGGCGCAATTGGCTAGCGAGTTTGGCTGTTAACCCTTCTAGCGGTATGACCACCCCCACTCAATATTGAAACCCCGTAGGTCAACCTGAATATACTCGGGCATGCCGCGAGAAGGGTTAACCGAAAAATTGGTAGTTCAAGCCACCCATGTAACTGATTTGTTTTTTTTTTTTTTAATATTTAAATTTTAAAAAATGTAGTCACGGAACTGGCAAACAGAAGCTATGCTTTTACTTAAAGTTATTAAAAAATACAAGCTTTTAATGTTCAAGCTAATTGAAAAAACAAATCAAAATTAAGTTTCAGTTGATGCAGTTGAATGCATCAAAATTATTATTATATCCTACTTAATTATCTTAAATCTCAAATTATCTCGATTAATAATCTTACATCCTCCACATACATTTAATTTCCCTTTAGTAAATGCATAGCTTCTGTCGGCCGTACCCACGACTGCCATTTTGAGAGGTGGGCGCACGAATGTATGTAAATAGGTTTAATTGTGTAAGTAAAAAGTGCGGTTAAAGTTAAAGTGATAATTTATCAGACGATAAGACATTTAAACACATTTTAAACGCAAAAGTATTTCTTTTCTGGAAAAGGCATTGGGAACTCTGTTGATTAGTTCTGATAAGTTAATTTTTTTTTCTCTAAAAAAATGCCGTTTTGTACATCAACTCGTATTAAAAAACTGTCACGTAATGTGACTTATTTATGGCACCTTATGATAGCTTGGTTAAATGAAAATATATCTGAATAATTCCCGAAAGATGTCTTCAGAAATTTTAAGTATGAAACACCTAATGGAGTCATAAATTGTTACGACATCATTAAAATAAAACGTTATCTCGCATTCAGTTCTCCTATTAATTTCGTATTGATAGCGCGTTATTACATTGAATATTTTTCAGGAAATATGCAATAATTCCAGATGAAAAACAAATGTGCATGCAAAATAATTTTTCAAATCAGTACATCTTTTTTCCTTTTTGCAGAATGTTAAGAAATAAGTCTTACTTTAAAGATATCTTGCATTAAATTATTATGTGTAGAATTTTTAATGATATTTTCGTTTTAAAAAATGACGTGAAGCAACATAAAGCAACAGATATAGTAATTCAACAAAAATAAATTTCAATTTTTACTTTTAACAATACATTTCTTTTTTAACTAATGACGTTGAAATATTTCAGAAGACTGTTTTTTTTTTTTTTTTTTTTTTTTAATACTTTAAATGATTTAATAAAAAATTTTAAATATAAGCCAAAAAAAAGTTCATTGAACCGTATAGTAATTTACCTTTTTAAGCTGCAATTTTGACTTCAACTAGCCCTAATTTAAAATTAATTGTGTCACCCAGTGGCGCAGTGCACATAATTCTTACGACATCATTAAAATATTTTTTGGTCATTCACAATTTTCCCAAAAGTGCATAAATCGAAAGGTAGCTAGATCGGCAATAAAAAAACATGGAAACTTTTAGCTAAACCAAAAAAAAAAAAATAATAATAATAACGAACACGATACTAAATTTCAAGAAAAAATGCTTTTAAGTTGACAAGTTTAAAACAAAAGTAATGAAAAGAAAACAAGAAATATATGGAAAAAAATGAGTCCATTCCGACCTAAAAATAGTTAATAAAATGATATTTGAAAAAACTATTTTCATAAAGTGTCATCTCCCACGTACAAGCTTAAAAAACTTATTTGAACTTGAGTCGATGAATAAAAGGTATCTTATAAATGATTTAAAATTTGAAAAAGATATAGAAATATATATAGGAAGAGAGTGTGAACAAATAAAATAAATTGAAGAATAAAACAAAAAAAAAACGCTAATTGTTTCCAAGATTAAATTGCACGATTTCTTATTCATTATTATACGAAAAAACATTGTTTTTCATTACTTTTTTAATTTAACTATAATTAAATACGAAAATAGTTTTCTTCATTAAGGAAAATAACGTAAGTCAAGCTACCATTCAGTCGACTGATGCAAACGTAAAAGCTAAAGAAAAAAAAACAATATAAATAACTCTTCGAGTGGCTATTTTGGTCTTTAAACAATTTCTTGAGCTTTGTTCGCTGTTTTCCTCCGTTTGTGGAAATATTATGTTTGCCCCTGGTTTTAGATATTAGAACTCTGTTCCCGGAAATTAAATACCTTTTGAAGTATTCAGAGTTTTTTAAAATTTGTCCGACTCTTAAAGATATATATATATATATATATATATATATATATATATATATATATATATATATATATATATATATATATATATATATATATATATATATATATATATATATATATATATATATATATGAAAAGCAATGAGACATGCTATCGGGGTTCTGTCAACGATATTCTTTGGTTCTGCCGTGTCCACTGGCACGTTGTCTGCGGTTGAATCAGCCAATGTCTTAATGCAGAGACAAATGATTGTCTTGCATATCTTGTGGGACAACCTTTTGCGTGGTGCTTCAAATACGAAAACCGTTGTGCTGCATTTGACGGTTTTGTATACCTCAAGACATTAAAGCATGCTACAGTGCTTTTCACATACATTTTATTTTGGGGGAAAAAATATTGGAGTGTTTTCCTAGAAAGAGTCGTTAATAAATTCAATGGTTTTTATCAGTTACAAATCTATGCAAAATATGCCACCGTTACAACATTTTCAGATATGAAAATCATCCTCAATGGCCCAAAAGCTAAACAGATAGTCCACTGTACAGAAAATAAGGATTTCGGTCATTGTTATTAATAGCCGTAAACATTTCGTTTTACGGATAATTGACGGTGTTTTTACTTTCAAGGTTTCACGTGTTAGGTAGTCTCATTTTATAATTTTTTGTAAGTGTTCAGGAATGTAAACACATTCCGTAGAAAACGTTCATTTAGTATAAATAACTTCACAAAATGTGTCTGTTTGCTCTTTCCGTGGCGATTTAGTAGCATGCCATGGAGTAATATTAGATAAGTGTAAATTGCATAAAAAGACGTACGTCAACTACATTTTATATCCTATATTTATTTCAAATTACTATTTTCGTAGGTAAAAATGACAGTTAGATATTAATATTGATGTCATTCAACGATTCAAAATTTGTCTAGATTAAAATTTTATTTCAAATTTTTAAAACCTCACACTTGCCGTAATTGTTGTACATGATAACTCAACTGATGCAGGTAATAAGATCACTTATTTAAGTTTGCTGCTCTGAAGTATTCCTTTGAGAATATCGAAATTTTAATTTGAAGAAGCACAGTCGTCATAAGGGGTAGGAATGGTTCCACTGAATAATAGTTGTTATAGAAACAGTTACAGTTATTATTTTAAGATACATAAAGCATTAAAAATGGAGTACGTGGACGCGAACTTATGGAACGAACTATAGAAAACCCGTCAATTGAACTGCCTTATAGAAAAAGAAATAGGCGTGCACATTTTGGTCACTATCCGCGTCGGTTTTTTTTTTTTTTTTAATTATTTTCAGGCCAAGAAATTAAAAGAAAGAAAAAAACCGTCTTGTTTCTACTTACAACTGTATAATAGACAATTCTTTTGTTTATGTTTTACAAAAGCTTGTTGCACATTCTGTTCCCCATATCCGCAGCTTCAAAACGAAGGGAATGTATTTCCACGTTTAGAAACGTAATCCAAGTACTAAAAAGTTAAATTCTTCAAAATTTTCTAATTCTTAAATTTAACTTAGATCTTGCTCCTAAATACAATTCTTAGTGCCCCTTCCAGCAGCAAAATGAAATACATTTTTGAATGAACCCAACCTTAAGCATGCAACATAAAAGTATCTACATGGGAAATAGGTAAATTTCACATGCATTTAAAGTACTTAATCGCCTGCCCTTCTGACTTATTAATCGTGATACAGAACTTAAGTCTCACTGGAGATTTTAATTTCTTGAAGTTTAAAGAATGATGTAGTGCGATTAGCGGATATACGTGAGATACAAATTGTTTCACCTTATTCCTCCACTGCGAACAGAGTTGCTTCTATAACACTGATACGTATCCATTTTTATCTTACAGCATTTTTTCAATGACGGTTGAATTACTTAGTGGTAGTTACAAACAATAATATTTTTTGATTGTTTACAGTAAAAGTTATCGAACTGAGAGTCTTGCAACTGGAAATGGAGCTTTGCTCAACTAATTTCACGATGAAGACTAAAACGAAAAAACTTTATAATGTGGCGTAATATTTCATCATGCCCATTTCATTAGCAATCTCTTCGTGTCAAAAGTTGCCTCATATCCGCTAACTAGTTTAAAATTATTGCTAGTCAGCGAAGATGCTCAACGAAGATGCTTCAGGTGTACTACCACTTCGAGCGTTAAAGTAATATAAAATTTTAAACGATTAAGAAATTTGTTTACGTAAAAAATGGAGACATTTTATGCATTTTAAAAGTTTAAATGCAAAATTAATATTTCTTTACATTTTTAAAACTTTAAACTTTTACCTTCTAAAACTATGAATTCCGCCGCATTAAATTTTCGTGTGGTTTCGAGTCTAAAGGTGCACAGTCTTTTACTCTACCAAACATTTGCAATCCTAGTATGATAGTTTATGTACATGTAATGAACCCCATGACTATCCCCCTCGCCCTTGAAAGATAAATTAAATCTGCGCTACTATGCACAAAAATGATTATTTTGCAATTCATTAGCCATATTAGTATTTTTACCCCTGGTTTCTGATAACCTGGAGCGATTTCTGTGAAACTTAGGTCAACTGAATTAGGTAAATCATGGAATAGTATAAATAACATATACATATTGATTTGTTTAAGGATAATACATACTAAATTATATTTCCGATACAGTGATGTCGTTTCAATATAAATTTAGTATTATAATTGTAAAACTGTTGAAGATTGTACTTCGATAATACCTATCTCATTTTCTTGTTTTCTGTGGTGTTTATGTATAGAAAATACAGATCAAAATTTCGTTTACTGTTACGGTATTATTGCTTGAAAACTTATTAGCGAAATGCGCAAGCAAATTGACGAAGAAACACCGATGGTGATTTCAATGCATCCCTGTGTTTTAGCAGGGTGCATTTTAAGAACTACTAAAAGACAGCATTCCTTTTTTGTTCGGCTTTCTTGCCAAACATGCTATATGTTTGTCGCTAATCGACATTAACAGCCATTGTTGAGGATACTTTTTGTATTGATCGCATTTAAAATATCTCCTGGTGGTTATATGTTGTTAGCCGTTTTCATTTGCTTTGAACCAAGGTTCACAAATACCGATATAGTTGAATCGAATTACTTAAAGATTCGACGTAAATAAAGCAATAGTATAAAGAAAATTTACAAATTGCAAATTGGTTTGATAAGGATCATAGAACATTAAATAAAATTTCTGTTGCAAGGATGAAATTGATGTGGTTTTAATAAAAGTAGTCTAATGTTGAAACAGTCGAAGATTGTACGTCAATATTGAATGCAATACTATTACCTTACTCATGATTGTGTTTTCCTGCTATTAACGGGAAAAACACTGATCAAAAATTACACGAAGCCTTACTGTTGCGGATTTTATAATTAAACAATACTTAAAAATTATAATTAAACGGTAGCATTCAAATTAAGTAGCACCATGAGTAGCATCAATGAACACCTGGGGCCTCGTTGGGCGCAGTTTAAGAAACGATGTACAGCATCATTTATTATATCTACGGCTTTCTCGCCAAACATGCTTCAACACTCATCGCTAAACGGCATTAACGGCCATCGTTTAGGATACGTTTTGTGTTGGTTGCATTTAAAATAGCTCCTGGTGGTTATATGTTGATAACCGTTTTCATTTGCTTTGAACCAAGGTTCGCAAATTTAACGATTAAAGTCAATCTTTGAAGAAACTTCATCTAGGGCAGTTTTTTACGGGCAGTTTTTTACAGGGGTTTTCATTTAGACTAAATTTATAACTATACAAAAATTAGTTCGTGCTGAAAAGAGCGATTTTATGATTCAAAATTTCAAATTAGACCTCTTTGGGTGTTTTTAAAATTCCAAAAACCCGCCTATATGAATTCCTGAGCAACAATTTACCTTTGTGCCAAATTTGGAAGAAATCCGACAAAAACTGTGGATTTGTATAAGGAACATACACACACCCACAAACATACATCCAATTTTATATATATATATATATATATATATATATATATATATATATATATATATATATATATATATATATATATATATATATATGTGTGTGTGTGTGTGTGTGTGTGTGTGTGTGTGTGTGTGTTAGGGTGTCCCAAAAAAACGAAAGCACTTTTTTTAACGCATACCCTCCTTTTTTTTTCTTTTATATCAAAACCGTTGCAAAAAAAGTTTCATGCAATTTGAAAAAACGGTAACCTGTGCCGACTTGCGCCCAAGCGGGTAAATAGCACGTGTATTTCTAAGCACGCAAACGCAGGTGACGCGATGCTTTGTGAAGCTTTAAAACAGCTGTAAATGGTGCACAGGAAACAAATCAAAACAGAAAAACAGATGTTGCGGGCTTCTCCGTGGCACTGTGCAGAACGACAAACGTAGCTCAACAAACTGCGCTCGTTGACTCTGGTCAACGAGCGCAGTATAGTCCACAGTGAACGAAACATGGCAGTGGAATTGCGTTGTTAAAAATATCAGCAAAAAAAAACCCTGTTGTAAAAATTTCCGCGCCAAGAAAACCTTTAACTCCTCCCCACAAAAAAGAAAGCCTTCATCCTAAACCAAAAAAACCCTCAGCCTTAAAAAATCATTATATCTAGTTTGCCCGCCAAGTATCTTCTGAACTATCATCCTCCCTGTTCTCCTCTTTCATCACACCTACTTCCGTTGGAACTTTCCGTTAGTTCTTTTTTGTGGGGAGGAGTTTTGTGGGGAGGGAAGGTTTTCTTGGCAGGGAAACTTTTACAACAGGGTTGTTTTTGCTGAGATATCATATCTTTTTGTATTGATATTATTACTTTGTCTGTACTTTTGGAATTGAGGATTTCAAATCATAAATATTAAATTGAAACAACGTTGTTTTGTGTTTTTAAGGAACAATAATGGCAAGCTTAATTTTACATCATGTTATTTTCTGACCAGTAAGATTCTATGTTCGTTTGGTGAGAATTGGGCCTTTTAAATTTTGTTGCAATCCTTGTAGCCTCTCTGTTGCAAAGAAAACTGATTGGATAATAAAATACAATATTTTAAATCATATTGTTTTCAAGTATTTTGCAACTTCGCAATAAATTCTATTACAGCTTCTTTATTTGACGGATTGTTCAACATTTTCATGAAGTTATTTTTTGAATGTTTTACAACTTGGGGGCCATTCATTAATTACGTAAGGGTCCTAAGGGAGAGGGGTGCTGGAAAAATCTCTACTTACCATTTCTTTGGGCAGGGGGTCAACGATATTCTTACATAATATTTTCCAAGTCGATATTTTATATTAGGAATCGTGCGATCTAGTGGTTTCGCAGGGACCACATTTCATTTGCGTCTGAAAGGTCAAAAACGTATTAGGATGAGCTGATTTTTCTTTGTTTTACAAATAATGATTAGTGTAAAATATAATAAAAGAATCGCGCTCCCATGTTCTATCTTTAATTAGTATCGCATCATAAACAAAAATATCGAAACAACATTAAGTCTAGATTCTAACGTCTTAATAAATATTTCTTTGCACGAAAAGGTTTAATTTAAAAATAGTGAATTTAACAACGATTCCAGTGATGTAAGATTCGTTATTTTATTATTTTGAAAAATGAAATGGAATCTTACGTAAGGATGGGGGGGGGGGAGGAATTGAAAAATCTTACGTACCCTTACATGGGGGAGGGGGTCAAAAATTGCCAAAATCATCCTTACGTATTAATGAATGGCCCCTTGCGGGCTATATTAATCTAGCTTTTCAGTTTTTATTTAATGACTTCTTTTTCTGAAATCGTGGAAACGTTTAAGACGTCGTTACGTTTTATGGGATTTTTAATTATTGGGTGATTTACCTTTCTTTTGATAGAAATCTTTGTCTTGTTTAATACCTGGTTTTGTGTAAAAGTTCACTAAAAAGACAAACTAACGTATGTTATGCTAAGCAAAATAAAAAAAAAACCCCAAGTCTTTAAATATTTTATATTTGAATGTGTTAGAAGATGTATGCAACTGTGCTCTACAAACGGGATCGCGGATATTACAAATTTGCCACAGCGACTGTGTGTGAGCGTGGATTTAGCTCATTTCAAAAGTCTTGCTTAAAAAAATTGCAAAAATTTTGTCTGTTAACAAATTAATGCAAAACACGGATATCCACACACATATTTCATATATTTCATTTCATAATGTTATGTTTGTAAAAAAGGCATTGCTTTAGAAAATAAGCAAACCAATAAATAATTGCTATTTTTCGCTTTTACTTATAAAGTTAGATGTATCAAATCCATATGCGTACCGTTACATATAGTTTCGCCGACATTTAAAATTTCTTCCCCCCTTAAATATATCAAAACTGAAAAACAGGAAGGAAAGAAAATTCGTATTGGTAAAACTGGGGGTACTGTATTCTAATCTCATTCATTAATGCTTCTCTGCTTTAATATAAACAAACAACATAGAATCTTGAAACAGAAAGCCCAATGAACGAAGTTCAAGATCATGCGCAGTCTCTGTGCCAAATTTGTGATATCCGCGATTTAACATCTTGTTGCAACTGTTGGATCTGTATTATTAGTCTTGATTGAATTTCATTTCCAAAGACAACTTTTGAGAAATTGTTAGATCTTAGATCTCTTTTACCCTTGCAATTGCAGTCAGAGATTAACAGTTCCTATAAGCTGAGAGTAAGTTAACATGAATTTAGGGGAAATTAGTGATTTTTAAACTTTAATTACTCCGGCCCATGATGTCGCTGGGATTTGAATTTTTGTATATGTCCCCAAGGGCCCCACAAGAACATGTATACAAAAAAGCATTACCATAGCCCCCCTGGGAGCTGATACAGAACCCCGGGAAGGTAAGATTTGGGGGTAAAAACAAGGGGGAGGGGATCAAATGGCACAAAACGCACATCAGTAGGGGACAAGGAATGTGTGTGCGAAATTTCAGTTTGATTCGTCTTTTCGTCTGGGCTGTAGCCCTGTCAAAGAAAGCGAAAACATTTGAACAGTGATTTTATAATTAACATTTCTCCTCCCCCTGATGGTCCAGGAGATTGTATTTTGGTTTATGTCGTCAGGGACCACTAGAAATTGAGTATACCAAAAATCAACACCCGGGGTCTTCATGGAGCTGAGATACAGAAGGATGAAAAATCCAGAAAACCCCAACTTTTTTTGTCGCGTAAACTGTTCTTGGTCGCTTTTATTTTCTTTCGTCTTTCTTGGCGGTGGATTTGCTTTTGTTCACTGCTGACGTTTCGTTCTCTGGTGGCGGGACGCTCCCGCGTCCCGTGAAAAGAGAGATTACTAATAGGAGTTGTACAACATCAATTTACTGCCTCAAAACTTCCCTCTAATGAACAATTTCTTTCTATTTTGATTCAAAACATCCGAGAAGTAAATTTAACCATCATTGAAAGTGCAAATCTCGCAATTCGGGAATGCATCATTCTTTGGGAAAGGCACGCATTCCCACTAAATCGTTGCCAAATTGGGTGAATAAACTTAAAAACCTGTATCAAATTTGGAGAGACTTACACAAAAATGCAAAAAAAAAAAAAAAAACTTTCAGAAGTATTCAGGCACCACCAACATGAATCTGTAAGTAATTTAAACAATGTATTCGATATTGCACATGCTGAGGCACTTCAGTTAATCAAATTAAAGGAAGATAGAATTTTTTTACATCTCCAAAGAGAGCCCGACCGACGCGGTCATTTCGGTGGAGTGGATAAAAAAACTGGCCGACAATGAAGAAAGGGCTCGATTTCGAGCGTCAAAGAAGAAAATAGGCGCATGAAATATGATTCCGCTTCAACATCCTCGGAATTGATGAATCAGTACAAGAAGATTTTTCTTCGAGTTCTAGTGAAAATATTCATTCAGAAGATTTCCCTGAAACATGTAAATCAGTACCTGGAACAGGTATATCAGAACCTGGAACAAGTATATTAGAACTTGGAAGAAGTATACCAGAACCTGGAACAAGTATACCAGAACCTGGAACAAGCATAACAGAACCTTGAACAAGTAAATCAGAACCTGGAGCAAGTATATCAGAACCTGGAACAAGCAAATCAGAACCTGGAACAAGTAAATAAGTAATGAGGAGCGATTTTATTACTCCAAACTTAGTTGCTGCATTGAACAGGTGTCAATTAAGTATACCAGATTCTGTGTTTATTCTTGAAGCTACTATTGAGGCACTTGGGTGTAACATTGATGAATTTCCGATAAGTAAATCTTTTCAACTCAAAGAATTCGAATCGAAGAGCAGAAGGAGCGCGCGGAAAGAATAAAAGCTTTGAGTGCCCAAAAATCAGAAGATCGCTTACCTATAGTTATTTCATATGGATGTAAGGAACAACTCGATGCTGTGCCTAAATTGGAAAAGTCTGCTTCAAAAGAACAGGCACAAGCTGTTTGGAAGGCAGTTTTAGATTGGAATATCGAAGAAAAAGTTCAAATTCTCTGTTGTGAGCCCTGATATTCCACTCTTGGAAAATCTCAGAGAGTCTTGAAAAACATCGATCCCACTAAAATATATTGCTACAAGGGAGCTGCGGAGTTGTTCCGAACTGTACCCGAACTTGAAAATTTAGTTGGCTTTTACCCTGCTGAACTTACAAATGTCACGGTCAGGGATGACTATCAGGAGTTGATAGAACTGTCTACCATAGTTTTAGGTGGAGATACAGAAAATAAATTTAAAATAAGACCACCGGAAGTCATGTACCAAGCTCGATCGATAGCCCGAGCAATTTACTCCGTAAAACTATTAATACTTGGTTCACAATTAAAATTAGATACGAAGGAAAATGCAGCATTGTCAGATGTCTGCTTGTTTGCAGTGCCAATATACGTGAAAACATGGCTTCAATGCATTTTGGCAGTCAAAGCACCAAACAGAGATTTGTGATTTTTGAAATCTTTGAAAGCGCAAGAAAATGTGGACCCAATTATCTCAAAAGCTGCTCTATAAAAATTCCTCCAGCACTTATGGTATTTGTCTGATAAAATTGCAGTGTTAAATCTTTTTGATGATAAGGTAGGAGAAGAAACAAAAAATAGTGACAAATTTAAGCAGAGTAGACTTCTCGACCTATGAGAAAAAATACATTCCATCGAAGTAAGATTTTTGTCGTTCATTGTATGGTATGTTTTGCACATTGATTTCATATAGTTATTTAATTATTCATTTATATCGTGCATTTGTAGTTTTCTCAACGAGAGTCCCTCTTTATGGGTCAATAATATTTAATTCCTTGATGTGAAAAAACGGTCACAATGCTTAGAGCAGTAAACGATGCAGCTGAAAAAGCGGTAAAATGATGCAGTACTTTCATAGTAAACAGCTGATAAGGGACAAAAACCATTTGTATTACGTTGCGTTCAAGAGCACCGGAAGATTTATCCTGACTGCAAAATGCAAACATTGAAACGAAAATACGTGCAATAATGTTTCGTGTAGTGTAATATTGTTGTAAATATCTGCTTTAAATAAATTGATGTCACGAGTGGTAAGGAATTCTCGTTTTCAATTCTTCCATTGTAGTCGCCGTACAGGATTTCAGGTCCAACTTTGACCTCAAGTCGGCACTGGTTTCCGTCATTTTTTGCAATAAAGTTGTTTTTTCATGTTTCTGAGGTGAAATGGAAAAAATTTGGAGGGTATGCGTATTCGAGTTTTCAAATATATATATATATATATATATATATATATATATATATATATATATATATATATATATATATATTGTTGTATATATATAGAACATATATACAACAACACCGAAATGCAAAAGGTGAACCAGGGACCAATGCTTTCTCAAGCGGAGAGCCGGTACCTAAGTTCACAAGTTCACAAGGCCTTTTCTGTTTAGCAAGAAGGAAGGTCCCAAGGAAGTGGAGAGGAAGGGGGAGGGTAGCAAGTTATTGGGAGTCGTATGGGGTAAGTTAGCGAATTGAGAAAAATTCATAATAGACACGGAAGATTTCATGTTAAGCCTCAATGATGTTTTAAATAAGTAAGTCAAACGTACCAATGATTGAAAAGAAGCGAAATTAGTATTGCAATTGCTTTAAAAGTAAATATATTACACCCTATACAAGGTTTAAGTTTGATTTTAAAAGCAAAAGCTGAAAATGTAACATAATGGGAAATGAACTATTTTATTTGCTTCCTTTCTTCTCTTTTATGCTTATTTTGGGTTGACATTCCTTTTTTCTTTGATTTAGAGATTTGTTTTATGTTTTGGCGTCTTTTTGTGATGATTTGAGGTTTTCTGCTGTCATTCTTTCTTCCTGAAGGGCCTTTGTGACTAAATTATCAATGAGTATTGCTGTAGATCTCTTTTGTTTTTATTCCCTTTTGATCTTACCCTCTCCTAATTTAGGATAAGGTTGTATATGATCTGGAGTAATGCTCAGAGACGTATGTTGGATTTAGCTGAGACATAGCGCTATCTTCCGTAAAATACTCTAAATAAAATTATTGAATGAAGCAACAACTGAATCTGTTATAGGATAGGTATATCCAGTTAAACCACTTTCTTCCAACCTGGGGCTGTTTCTGGGACAAATAAATTCGCTCATAGATCCAGTAGATTGGAGGTCTGGCCGATCAGTGATATAACTTGGCATGAAATCAGTTCGAAAAAATGTTTGAATTGCAGGGAAACACACCAGTCCTCTTGAAACCACTAATAATATTTATGATGCTTGCTTCTTGTGGTAAAGCAACTATTACCACCGTTGGTACGTCGTAAGTCGTCACTGGTTTTCCAGGATTATTGACCATCCAAGAAGAATCCAAGATCCAGGCAGAATTAACACACTCAATTTTCATAGGCCATGTAGGTTCTTATCAGGAGGCTGAAACTTGTGGCTACAATGTGATGGGAAAGAGAGTATTGTTATTATTGTTTTTAACAGTGTAGTAGTTTTCTTACATAAATCAAGCCCTTCTATTACGTGGCAGTCGTAAATGTCTGGTAAGAGAATCAGAGGTTTTCTTTGAACATCTAGTGCTTTTAGCAGACTGCTTTAAGAAACCTGAAAACATTCCAGCTTTCATCCACTCACCACCATACATGCACCATACATATGTTGGTTTTTGCCCGTTGTTGGATTTTCTCGTGTAGTTTCTCATTTCCAAAAAGAAGAGCATGTATTCTGGTTATTTTATAGGCATGTATAATAGAAATAATGATAAGTTCAAGAATAATGTAACTAATGCAATTATTTCATTAAATTAACATTTTGAAGAATTAATATTTCAATTGTTTAAAGTTTCGACTCAGAAAACTTAACTGGGGCAAGTATGCGGATTCGCACACTTTCCCCGGAAAAAATTCTACTAGCCCCGACTTACCATATTGAAATCAAGTTACACTGGTTTTAAAATGGCTTCATAAAGTAATCCAAATAAGACGTCATGTGTTGCGTAGAAGCATTGGCTATTCAATATTAACAAGTTTTGATAATTTACTCCACTATTATATATTGTATAAGAAAATAACTGATGATGAAAAAATGCTTAATACTGTGAAAAAACAACTTTCTCACGCGCAACACGTTCAGCTTGGTAGATTTTGACTGAAAATACACTGTCAGTAGCGAGGTAGCTACGTGGTCACCAGACAGATCACTCAGAGCTGTCAAACTAAAAACGTGATAATTATTCAACATTCGCACACTTACCCCTTCGTATACTAGCCCCGGTCTCCCCAACAGTTGAGCGCCCGAATGCAATAGCCAATTAGCCAATAAATATCTAATTTATTTTTATTACTCAAGTAAATTGCAATTAAATGTGTTCCGCCATTCAGGATTTTTTTTTCTAAATTGTAAAACTAACCGTTAAATTTAAACTCTAAATAAAAGCAAGATTAGTATCCACGTCGTAAAACGCTGCATTTAATAAATACATAAGCTCAAATTTCCACCAGCTATTAGCTAAGTTTCCCGAAATCAAATTATTTTTTCTTCATTTCGTTAAATTGCATTCAAGTGAAATGTTTCAGGGAACAAAAAAAGAAGTTTGATAAATGTATTGTAGTTTTCTAAAAAATTTTAAGAAAAGAAATATATTTATAGCCATTAATTTTAATCTAACGAGGATATTAAAGTAATTAAATCAGTTCTTTTTGCTACTTTGCTAAGAAGTTTATAAACTGTCCATACATTTCTTCCTCATATTTCTATTCGCTGCACGTATCATATTTCTTCCAAGTAAATTTTTACAATTTTTATTTATTTACTTTGAATTTAATAGTTATTATATATATATATATATATATATATATATATATATATATATATATATATATATATATATATATATATATATATATATATATATATATATATATATATATATATATATATTTAGCTATTGAAGCGTTTTCTTGGAATATTTATGAACAGCAAAAAACAAAAAGGTCATCTTAATAAATTGAACTGTTTTCAAATTTTTAAAATGAAAGTAAGCATACTTAAACTGATCTAAAGATTTTATACAATTAGTTTATCCTTTTTTTCCAAATGCAAGTTATCTAGGTAATGATGAATCTAAGTATTCTATAAACTTTCCTAGTACCAATAAGAACAAACGGTGAAAATTTATGCCAAATCTGCCTGATAGTTTCTAAGATCTTAGAAACACACAAACCCACAAATTTACCAACATTTATTTATAAATCTATATATAGATTAGTGATTCATTCAAAGAAACATGCATAGTAAATGTTGTTAGATGTTCAAACAGACTGATATCCATTCGAGTACTATTTTATAAAAACAATTTATAATAAACGGGGGGGGGGGGGGAGTAAAAAAAAATTCTGCAGAACGTTAAACAAAATGGTTGGCGCTCGGAATTCGAAAAAACTACTTATTCAAGTAACAAAAGCAGTCCTTCTTGAAAATCAAACTTTTTCTGTTTTATATAACAATTTAATTTTAAGAAGAATAAAGTCGATGCCGTGGGATCCCGCGGGATTGATTCCTTACACTCCCGAAATCCCGCTCGATTGAAAAACCTACTCCCTTCACTTTTTCCGTGTATTTTTTTTTTCTAATTTTCATATTTGGATTATGTTTAGATTGTAAAAATAACGAAACTCTTTTTATGGTGAACTTTTTTTCTCAGTACTTTATTAAAAGCACACAAAAAACACTTCACCTTCAAACACAAAATATGCAATGCCCAGTACGTCCTTGCAAATATGTTTAAAATTTATTTATCTGTGAATTCCAAATTTAGTGCAAATTTTCTCTTAACCATACTTTCTGCAGTAGCCATTATTATTGATTCAAGTATAATTAATTCCTAATTATTTCAAAATTTTAGCTTCGGTCAAAATTTTCGAATATTTTGGTGCATAAACCCTATTACGCTAGTTAGTTAGGAAATTCTTTGAAATTTGGAACATCATGTACACCTCAGAAAAGGAAGTAACTACGGAAAAGGAAAACAGAATATAAAAAAATTGTGTGAACTATAGGCAATTTCATTTTTAAATTTGGTCATGTTTTTTTTTTCTCCAATTTTATGTATAAGATATCATGAATTTTTCATGTTTTATGAGGTATTTTTCAAAAACGCCCTGGTATTTTCAAAACTCAAAAATTTGTACTTTGCGAATAGATAAATTAAAATTTGCCGCAAAACTGTACTAAAATCTAATATTTCCGAAGCAAAACAAATTTTTCTGAGGATTTTTATGATTTCAAACATTTTGAATTTAATATTAGATGCTGTTCTCTCAATTTTCCCTTGAGAAAAAGGAGGGAGGGGGGAGCTTAGGGTAATGAGAAAGTTTTACTACAAAAAATATTTTAGAAATGATTAAAAATAATTAAGAAAAATGAATACTCCGAAACCTTTAACTCAATTCAATAAATTCAGTTATAAAGAAAAATATTTACTTACGAAACGGTGAAAAAAGATCTTTATGTCGACTCGTCTTTACTAAAATCTACAATTGGATTAAATATTTAAAAATTGAAAAAGTTTTTCTTAGCTTGCGCTTAAAAATACGATCATCTAAGAATTTCCCTTCACTAAAACATTTCTTTCCTTTGACAAGTTATCCTTACTGGAAAAATAACGTGACTTAAAAGCATTTTGAACTCTTAAAGACTTGAACTAGTAAAGTCTTTAACTATTCTTGGTCTTAAAAAAGGTTTAGACCTTTATTCTTTTGCATTCAGGTATTGTTTTATGCAATGCGCTGCCGTTTTTCATGCAGGTCCCTTGCGGGTCCCTTTTTTTTTTTTTTTTTTTTTTGCATTGCATAGAGAAATTTACGCTAAAATAATAAAATTTTCAGTATAATTTCAGGACATTTATATCGAACTTTATTCATAAAATATACACGTGAACGACGCTTTTGAGCTCTAGTTCGTTCTTTTTTGTACATATAATACATTCAATAATATTGTATCATTATTTAAAGAACCGTACCATCTGGAAATTTGTGGAAATCATAATAGACAAGGAAAAAATTGCACTTTCAACATTTTCTGTATGAAATTAAGTCAGCAATCGATAGTAGTACATTGTCTTTTTTCCCTGTATACATTAAGTTATATTTTATACTTTAACAAATTTATAATTACCTGAGTTTTTTATCATAATAATTATTATTTAATTTTATAATTCGCTGAATAACCAAACAATTCCTTTTGCCACTTTTATTCCACTACTAGTTTTTCCAAGATAATACTCTTTTCTTTCGCTTGCTTGAAAAATATTTCTTTACAACTTTTTAGTAAGTAGGGTAACGACCTCAGTAATTGGCACTTTCAGAGTTTGTCCTTAAACTTACCTCTGTTTTCATTACTTAGAAAAAAAATATTCACTTGCAAATATTTTTGTATCAAAGAATGCACGTTTGTGCATCCATTTAGTTCACTAAAAGCAAAAATATTTAAATAGATATTTTCATAAAAGTATATATATATATATATATATATATATATATATATATATATATATATATATATATATATATATATATATATATATATATATATATATATATATATATATATAAAGCTACCAAAATCACCAGTAATTTCCTCCCCCCCCCCAGTGTATGACCCCTTGTAATCTAGTGATTGGGACATGTTAAAAGAACTGGAAAATCACTTTACTTTTCACTTTTAGATTACATACATATTTTATTATTATAAGAAACAACGTTAATCTAAAGTAGGCAATTTTACATATATTAACGTTAAATCACACATTTAATGTTAAAAAGTATTTTAGAGAAATAAAAACAAATTTGGAATGTTACATGCAAAAAAATATCGAGATTATTGCTGTTTTATCTGTCGGTATGCAGTTTTAATTTTACGATTATAGCAGTTTCCGCAGAAAAAGGAACATTACCCGATGATTCTAAGGGAATGAAGCAATTCTCTGCAGTCGCACTCGAATATCTGACTGCGATGACCAAACATAGATATTTGTTTTTTATTGTTTCTCTTAAAAATTTAGCAGTAGATTCTGTAAGATTGAAATCAATAGTAGAACCCATGTAATATTGTTGCTGCAAAGGTATCAGAAATCAAACCAGTGACACATTGCACAACAAATTTGTGACTATGGGCACATGTGTTAATTACTGGGGACTAGCAAAACTGAAGCACCACTAAATGGCATCCATTATTTCTTCAAAAGTCCAAAAAGGGACAAAAATATACTTCTATCCACTCAAAGTAACACTTTTCAACAAAACAAAACTTTTGACAACCAAAATCCTTAAGCCAGAGAAGCAGCTTTTGCAACAAAAATGGCTGATTTGACACAAGCCAAAATTGTTTCTCTTTCTTTAGCACGGCTACCGTTTAGTAACATGAATTGAAGTTATTATCTTCAAAGTAAATGGACGAGGGCTATTTTTTTTTCAAGGTTCGATCGATCGCGAAGTGATAATCAGAAAGTCAAGCTGATTACGCTGTGCGTAGATTTGTTGCGCAGTCTCTCAAGTAAGAGTGTGCAGTACATCAGATCGCTGTGGTTATTTCGGAATACGCAGTGAACGACGAAACATGCCTCGAACAATTGCGTCTCCCGCCAAGTGTGAAGTGCATGCTGTAATTCGATTTCTGAATGCTAAAAAAAAAGGGCAACCCAGAACAAACGTAGAGGATAGTTTGTCATCAGGCATTGTCCTTCTGCACGACAATGCGCGCCAACACACTGCTGCTTTAACCAAACATCTCCTGCAGCAGTTTTGCTGGACAGTGTTTGATCATCTTTCATTCAGCCCAGACTTTGTGCGTCTTCCGATTACCACCTCTTTGGTTACATGAAACACTGGCTATGAGGACAGACGTTTAACTCCGACGCGGAGCTTTAGGTCATCGCACAGAACTGCCTGAAAGCTTAGACGGTTGCCTTCAATAACGAGGGTATCTAAAGATTGGTACCACGCTACGACAAATGTCGACATATTCCAAATAAAAATGTTACCATTGTCTTTGTGGTCTTAACTTCGAGATCGATCGGACTTTGAAAAAAAATAATCCTCGTACATTCAATTCGTATATAGCCTTCAAATTTTAAAATATCGGACATGAATCTTATTTTAATACATTTTTGTTGGAAGTGCCAATCACTGGTGACCTGCCACACTTCTGTTTATGAAAATTGCAACACCATGAAGGAAGCATCATAGTTGAATGAAATTTAATACACAGTTGAGTGGTAATGGTACAAATAAATGATTACATTTTAAAACCAAACAAACAATAAAAAAAGATAGAAATTAGTATTTTGTGTGGCCACCACGTGCCGCAATAAGAGCTGCTACACGACTCGGCATGGAGTGAAACAAAGTTTGAATATCTGCCTGCGGAAGAGTTTTCCAAATTGTTTGTATGCGCAACCAAAGTTCGTCTGTCGAAGCAGCAGGACGAGGATCATGAGCGAGACGCCGCCCCACGAAATCCTACACATGTTCAATGGGTGACATGTTCGGGGAATATGCAGGCCAAGGAAGAAGCTGTACCTGCTGCGAATCAAGGTAGGATTTGACAGTCCTGGAGATACGTACGGTGGACGGGCATTATCCTGGTGGAATACAGCAACTGGCAATCCTTGCAGGAAAGAAATAGCTTGGAGCTGTAAAACTTCGTTTATGTATCGTATACTGTTCAAATTGCCCACAAATTGTAGCAATTGTGATCGTTCATGAAATGCTATGGTACCCCAGACCATAACTCCGGATGTTCGCCCACTTTGCGTTCGATAATGCACTCCGGAATGTGCCGTTTACCGGCATAGCATGGCTCCACGAATTGAAGCAGGATTCGTCAGAAAAGTCGAACCTGCTGCCAATCAGCACGCCAGCTTCTATGCACATTGGCTCATTGTAGCCGCAGGCGGCGATGGTTTTGCGTGAGAGGAATCCTGTATAAAGGAACCCTTGCGCGCAGCCCACGCTGCAGCAGACGCCTCTGAATTGATGAAGCACACAATGAAACACCTGTAGCTGTTGACCACTGTGTTGCCAATTGTCTAGAAGAAGTTGTGCGGTACATCAGCGCCATACGCACCAGGTGTCTGTCATCGCGAGCTGACGTCACATTTCGGGGACCACTCCCGGATTTCCGAGCTGTCCGACCCTTGCCCGTCCACTGCTTCCTAACACGCAAGACTGTGCTGCTGTTACGCTGCACACGAGCGGCTACTGCACGATAAGATAACCTAGCTTCACGAAGGCCGACGATTCTGCCTCGTTCAAACTCCGAAACTTGCTCAAATTTCGCTTTCTTGTGTCTAAGAGGCATAGTAAAGATTCAGTTAATGTTTACTCTAGCATACAACCACCGATAATTATACACGCCTCGTTACAGCCGTCTATTTATATTCGGTTCGATCCGCCGTTCACAGGGCGCTGCTCTGCATAAGCATGCGCTACCGGTCTGCAATTCTAATCATTTGCATATCATGCCCTACTTTATTTTCGTGCAATTTTCAGCTCACTCGCGTAAGTCTTTCCTGGTGTTGTAATTTTCAAACGGGAGTTTATAAATATTTTTTTATTGGTGATTATTTTTCATTTTATTTGTTGTTGCCGTGTTTGGTCTTTTGATTTCAATAAAATGAAGCTTTTATTGTTGTCTAATATAGTTTTTCAGAGAATTATTTCACCTTTTACTGAAACTTTTAATGTCATTTCGTGGCTTGTTTCATTTACTGGGAGGTATTTTTTAACTTTAAATAAATATGTACACAATAATGTATGTAATAAAGCTTTGGATGCATTTTGATGAACTAATTTATTTATTTGGTAAAACTATACTTTTTTTGTGTATTTTTAATTTAAATAGTAAAATTATATCCACCACATAAAAAATGAGCGTTTAAATTATATGAAAATCTCGTTAAAATACTTCACCAAATTAATTTTTAATTCTCCGTTATCATGTTACATAACAGCTGAATATATAAGTGGAGTCATAAATTAAAAGTCTCTATAAATTTGTAAAATTTGAAAAAAAAAAGCAAACATAATGGCGATGTAAACCTAATTTTTCAAATTTCGCCGGCGATGATGTAAGTGTAAATTTTTAGTTTTCGCCAAGGTAGAGAGAAAACAACTAACCATCGAAATGACAAGCCTATAACGGAAAATATCGTAAGAGAAAATGTATTGTATTCTTACCGATATGATCTGAATAAAACGATTATTTTTTACAATCTTAACAACTGCGTCATTAAATACCTCCTTTAAATTTGCAATAAAGCTACATATCTTATAAACAACACATGTTCCTTTCTAGACATTTTTTTCAGTTCGGAGGAAAAGTAATTTTTACACCCTTCACGAAATTTACTCACATCAATACAATTAAATTTCGGTCGTTATCCCGAAAAATGCAAATAGTATTTATTCACTTTTATTCAATAAGACTTAGTGTGCTTCAGGGATTAATTTTTAATTTAAAAATTGAAAAAACATAACTTTTTACTGCAGAAATAATTTGTTTACTACTGTAAATAAAGTTTTTCCAGGTATACTGCAGCGCTCTCTTGAGGCGCCTTAGAGCAGGAATTAGTAAATGGAGGGAGCAAGCCCAATCATTGGCTTAGCAAAAGCTGAGGCAAAGACCTTGTCTCGTGACTCATCAACAATGAATGGTTTACACGTTTTGCTTGAAATGAGCGATAGAAACCTGATTTCTTCCAATGCTTTGCTTTAAAATCTCTCACGTGACTTGAGTCACGTGACAAAGTCTTCGCTCCCTCCATTTTAACTCTTCTCAATGGTCGGCGTCTTTGATCTTTTAAGAAATGGCTGATCCTGATAAGACGCGTATCCAGTGAAGCCTTGGCCAGCCAAACGCGAATGCGTGCGAACAACATTTGCCAAACACTAGAGTTCAGGGCTACATTTGATCAGGGAAACACTACATTTAGGCTTTTACCGGATGTCTCTTTGTCCAAAAGCCTACTATTTGCATTGAAAAAGAAGTTCCCTGAAACCTCAAAACACGTATATGCAGTAATGTGCTAATTTTGTGCGTCAAAACGTTGCTGATTACCATTCATTTTTCTGCACAAAGGTATTTATTTAGTTCTTATTTATTTCCTATCTGTTTCCTTGAGATCAGTAGTTGAAGTTGGACTCTGGGTAGGCTACCCGTCTAATTCAAGTTTTGCGCGTTCTATAGCGGCAAGTGGCTGTTTCTACGAAATTGTATATCAAGTTGTACTAGATCTATTATTTGTACACTCTATTTCGGTTTCTTCGTTTTTCAATTAGCTATGACTATTTAATGTATCTGGCACCTGCAAAAGCATTCAGTTTTATTAGGTTTAAATGTAACCATCTACGTTCTAGTACACTTTATACTTACACGTCAGGGTAAAACATTCTTAAAATATCTCTTATATCACATTAAACTATTTTTACATTGTGCTTTTCTTTCTTTTCTGAAATCTTTTTTCACAAGCTTATTACAATTTAAAATTTAAATGATCAAGAAAGATTTTTTCTAATAAATTTGCGAAGGTCATTCTTCAAGCATGTTAGATTATACTTCTAAGGTAGTACAGATACTTTCTATCAACACTAAATCAAGTTGTTGTTTTTTTGGCAGGTTTGCTTTACTAAAGAGTTTATTTGCTATCACTTCAGGTAAATGTTTTGTTGACAGAACAGAATTGTTCGTTTACTCCACTAAAGTACCTGAATGTCTATGTTTTATTTCTACTGTGTGTGCGAAAGACTCTTGTGAGAGAGAGAGAGAGAGAGAGAGAGAGAGAGAGAGAGAGAGAGATAAAATTTAAAAAAACAACTACATATCTTTGTAAAATAAAATGGCAGCAAGTACTCCATTGTATTCCGTATAAAAAGAACTAAACATATCGTCACATATAACAGAACTTGTCAAAGTGCTAGTAACCATGTCACATGATGATGCTAAGTATTTATTTTTATGTGATATTTTTGTATTTTACTATTCAGACCCTTACATTATGTGCTATTGCATTTGTCTTTCTGAACTTTTCACTTTCCTTTTCAAATTTTGAAGAGGGCTCATTATTTACAGAAGACCCTTTTTTCAAAAAAAAACCAAATAACATTCATTTTCAAATAACAATTAACTTATAGTTGCAATTGACAAAAATCTCTGAAAATAAACCAGAACATATTTTTTCACGGAAAGAACGAAGAGTGATTTCTGAAAATATCACACTAGTCGACAAAATGTAACTGTACTAATTTATTTCTTGGTGAATCTTTTTTTTCTACATTTTGGCTACATAAATAAGTTAACTAAAAGTTTTTTTCTTACTTTTTTTTTAACTTCCTTAATATTTTTTACCAAGTCGCATTGAGAACAAAACAGCTACTATAGCTCTATTAATGATAAAAGAGCATTGTGAGCTTTCAGAGTGCTGTTAAGAACGATAAGTCCAATAATATGGTTATCTTTTGCAAAGCCCGGAACATCACGTATATCTTCTAATATGAAGCGGCTTTTAAAACCACCTAATCAGATAATATTGCGTTAGACTGAACCTTTTAATGCACTGCGTCTATCGAATATGAAATGGGAAGAAAATTGAGAAGTCCTTTTGTTATGGAATCAAATTATGCATATCAAATTATGAATCGAAATCTAATTCTAAATTGCATTGAGTTATGCTTATTATATTATTAGCGAAGTAATATACTGTATATTTGTAAAGAAACTACAATTTTTACGTTTTAAATTTATTTGTTTTATTGTTTTCTTTTTATTTATCGGAGTGTGACATGGGGTGATTCCTGAATTACATTTCTGGGGTAAAATTTGATCACCTAATTTGTATTTTTTAAGAAAAAAAACGATTTTAATAAAATATGAAATATTGCCGTGAATTCTAGAACATTTCATTACGGAATGACTTTATTTACTCATATGTAATGCGCTGTTTCGTTTATAGATCTAAGCATTTTTAAACCGTTTAATAAACTTTGTTTTAAAGATGTATTCGCAAATAACACTCTATAACAAAAACAAAAGCGACCCAAGAAGGAGATGTCAGAATGAAATGAAATTTTGCATACCTTCGAATAACACTGATGTAAGAAAGTGATTGCAAAATGAAACAAAAATGATCATTTATTGCTGGAATAGTTCCAAAGAACGGAGATTTTAGTACCCTATTGATTGGGCCACCTCAATGTGAGTTTACGAGGCGATGCAAGTAAGCGTTGAAGTATAGCAGTCTTATATAATGTCCAAGTTCATCTTGTTCTACATATACCGTAAAGACACCATTAATTCGCTAAAAGACGTAGGCAGT
Organism: Uloborus diversus; assembly: GCF_026930045.1. NCBI lineage: Eukaryota > Metazoa > Arthropoda > Arachnida > Araneae > Uloboridae > Uloborus > Uloborus diversus. The sequence continues at coordinate 90,673,542 of NC_072731.1, read as the reverse complement.
CAAACTTGCCGTCAAAAATGATCCCAGATATGCTCGATCTGAAACAAATCAGGGGATCGAGCTGGCTAGAGATGGTGACAACGCAGAAGAGGAAGTCCACGGACACCCTTGCTGCACGTGACCAACTATTGTCCTGTAAAATGGCTCTCGGGAGCCCTAATATGAATGCCAACACATGCGACGAAAGCATAGCAGTTGGGCTACCCTGGTTTTTGGGATTGCAATGTATTTCGAGCAATTTTGCAATTTCGTAATACCGGTATTTGTTGAGGTAAGATGCCGGTATTTTCGGTATTAGTTGAAAATAATAAATGGTTTTAATTAAAGAATTTTCAATTTAACTTATTAAATATGTACTTATATTTTAAATGTACATTTATTTTTCCATGATATAAAACCAAAATCAATCTATTGATACAAAGATTTGGATTCACAAGCACGAAATAATAGAATATCATTAAACAAAAGTAGTGAAAAGATTGCAAAATGATATTTTCATTATTAAATGGTGAGATGAATCTCGTTTTTGCGCAACATGTTTTTATTTTTCTATTTCCCTGATCATTCACTTTCCTTTTTGTGAAAGTTAATTTCGAGTGTCATTTCAAATGTATTTGCTATATGAATATTTTATTCCAACGCGCAAGGGGGTGTTTGACACCCCACAGAACTTTATTATTAGAACTTTTTAAGTTCCCCTTATTGAAAATGGATCAAACTCGGTGTAGCTGGTTTGAAGGTCACTTGTTAATGGAGGGTATGTTTGCAGTGTGCATTCCTGCAGCAGTTTTCCTGGAATTAGTTATATGGGGTGTTAAACACCCCTTGCGCGTCCTTGTGATTCTCTGATTTTTGTCGAAAATGTCGCGCTACATGACGTATGATGAGGGTATGACACATTTGTAAAAGCTGCTGGATGAAGTTCCCTCTGATTATCAATATATATATGTAAGAACCGCCGCTCGGTTCTTATTACGAATCTTGATTTTCGCAAGTTGCAGTGTTGTGCCGTGATAATCTACCACGTAGGAAGAGGACAAAGTTACATTCACAACATCTTTATTTTTACATAGAATATACCAGCAGGAACTTCTCTTAACTAACCAACTTGTTTAGTTGTGCTACGATTTTTATATAGGGAATATCATTAAAAGATTACAGATAATTATCCCTCGATCATGTGATCTCACGTGATCTATACAGGAGGAGCAGATTGCAATAACGAAATATTATTGGGCTTTGCACCGCAGACAGAGGCTGGCTTAAGTCTGGAGGGAAAAATAGTGTCTGGTAGGTACTTTAAGGGAAAATTCATCTGAACCTAGAACATAACCATATATGGTATGAGAAGCATTTGAATGAGTAATAAATAATGTCTGTGACTCATACGAGCTGACATATAAGTGAACAGAACTTAATATGGAAAAGGCCTAACAAAGGATTTTTCATATTACATACATATATATATAGTTCTGATAGAGTCGCCGTAATTCTGAAGATGATGAAATAATTGGTCGTAAAAGAGAAACTATCAACAAAATGGATGAAAGAAAAATACCGTTCCAAGGTAAGAACACCAGAAAGGAGCATTATTTAGAAACTTCTGAGAAATATGAAGCACGCGAGTAATATTTCAACACCTTCAGAATCATTTTCAATTTTATTTTGAAAGCATTCTGGTTTTTTTAATGAAGTCTACTAATACCTATTGAAAGAATTAGATATAAATTTTCTCGATAAAGCCAATGATATCAGCAAAGATAAACTAAAGACATTTATTGGTTAGATGTTTATTCTACGGCATGGATTTGAAAAAAAAAGTCCACTAGTGCTGTTTTTGTCTCTTTTAAATATAGTTACATTCAATCGCAGAGTTTTGCTGCTCTTAATCAAAGATTCTCAAATAAGTATTAAAAAGGAGAAGACCTTTCATAAAAGACTTTGCAGTTCAACTATTCAAAAACCATGCGGATCAAAAAGCGATGTCAAGCCGCAAACAAGACTAAAATTTGAGAGGTAGTATTTCAACGGAGCCAACTCCAAAAACAAAAAAGGTGTCATACAAGTGCTGTTGTATCTGTGTTAGTAAGAACGACAACAAAATCTTGTTGTTTAAAATGCTTAAACATTTTTTTGCAAAAATCATTCTGATGCCATGTGTACCGAATGCATCAATTAATGTAAGTGTCTGTTTATATGAAATAAAGTTCAAATTTTGGTCTTAATTTGGCGAAAATCACTTATGTAACATTTTGCTTTGCAAAGTTTAAAGTAATAATTATGTTTGGCGTAAGGAAGTTTTAAAAAACACCATGAAAAATAAACTTTTGCTTAGTAAATTATGTAAATTCTCCACTGGGATGCAGGACAGCCCTTGCGCGTTCTCGTGTCCGTCCGAGTAGCGCGCGTTCTCGCGGGTTAAAATACTGAATACCTGTATTGAATTTTTGGTTCGGTATTGCAATCCCTACTTTGGTGTTGTGGATCAATATTAGTGGTGACCCTGTATCATATACCATGACACCCGATTGCCTTAAATTAAAATGGAATGGCTCATCAATATTGTCGTTATTGTTCTAATATTAACAATTGTTATTGGCTTTAGAAATATATGTAGCAATATTAACTGGAATATTTAGTTAATATTGCTAGTTTATTGTGGGTAACTCTTAAAAAGCAGTTTGACTAACCATCAAAAAATAATCGGGAATACTCTCCTCCCACCTCAGGGTTAGAAATTGGTGATTGGTCATTTAAGACAATAGGGAAGTTTTCGATTTTTCAATTTTATTTTTATGTGATAGAGTAACATGTATGAACATCATAGGTGAAAAAAATTTTGCGATACGATAAGTAGTTTTTTTTTAATTAATTTTTAAAGTTCAAGCCCTTGTGACGTCAAATGACATAGGAAGTGACGTCATGCGCTTTCCGATAGGAGAGAAAGGCTAGCGAACCGGTTCCCATGTGATGGGAGAAACTGAAGAATTTCTTTCGACTTCGAAGACGAAACGTAAAAGGCTTATCTCCTCGCATTTAACTCCTCGCGTTTCTGGAACATTAAACCTCTCATCCTCTCGTAAATATTCGAATATCATCATTGGTATTACTTCAGGAAGATTATTTAGATTGTGCTTTAACGAATCCGACCTCCATAGTGTGTTCAAAAGGATTATTGAATTTCTAAAAAATAAAAATATCGGCGCGCTCAAAATGTCCCTAGCGAAAACAAGGGATCTTCGGCGGAAGGCTGCCCGTTCGCGCCCTGTGACGTAGGCTCGTGACGTTTCAGAAGCGCGCACTTTTGCGCGTGGAATTTTAAAAATTCTTTAAAAATCAACCATGGTGTTCTAAAATTCGGCGATGGTGAATTTTTTAGTTTTGAGGGTCAATTAACAATATCCAATAGCCAAAATATGAACATTTAATAGGTTGCAACTTCCCTATTGTATCTTAATGAGTCTATAGCTGGGTAAAAACTAACCTGGCAGCATTGTGAAGGCTGCGTAGATCCTAATCACAACATTATTACGCTGCCAAGTTTGATTTGCCGCGTTATAGGTATGGGAGAAGAAAAAAAGCAAGTGTGTTGAAACTTCAATCCGACCATTTTTACTGCAGTCATTAACTTCAAAATGAGAGAGAGATAACAAAAAAGTTTCTATGCTTAGGTTGCGCAACTATATTTGCAAAGTATTTGGTTTAAACTACTACTATTGCAATAAATGAATCTCTTACATATAGCTTTTTTTTTTACTTTTTTTTTTTTTTTTGATGATGAGTCTGATAAAATAGCATTTATCAATTACTGTTCTAGACTCATTTGCGAAAACATGTTAATAGAATGCATGATAGGATATGTTTTAACTATAACGTTTATTGCAAGTTATAAGAACACAAACGCTTTAAAAAGATATTTTTTTTAGCTACTTAAAAAACATCAAATGACTGATAAGAAAATAACTTATAATGATTAAAAAAATAGATTTTTTTAAAGATAGAAGGCCGTCTTACTAAAATTCCTCAAAAGAGTTTGTCTTTCTTATTTTGCAACTTCATTTTTATGTTTTTTATCGCAATAGAAAACTACCACCTGACTCAATTTTATGATGTCATCGTAAAATGGTTTAGTTAAAGCGAATTTATATCTTTACGAAATTAATGTTCGAACTGGAGGGTTCAGAATTCTTAAATATCTAAAATGTAGCAGAATCATAAATTGTAATGACGACATCATTAAAATAAAACGATATTTCCCTTTTTTCTTATTAATTTTTAAATAATTCCTTGTGATAACGATAAAGTATAACAATATTTTTTAAGAGTTATTACAATTTATCGTTATATATTTAAAATGTAAAGCAAAAAATTTTTAGTAATATATCGGTAAGACCCTTCAATTTCATTTTATATTTACCACTTTTTTGCTCTTACTCCAAGAAAATTATTTCTTTTTTATTTTATATAAACTTTAAAATATTATAGTTATTCGTGAATTTATTTTGCACAAAAATCAAAACATTAGATTGTGCCACTATTTTGTGAGAACTTGAAAATACCCGAATTCAGTTATCAGAAATCTTCAAAATTTACAGTTCATTGTTACAAATTCATTAAGTAATGTTTTGAAACATCATTGAATGCAGATAACTCTTAAGGAAAAATAATTATACGTAATGTATCATATATTCAAAATTTCAAACAACACTACCACAATAACACTAGTCTTTTCCAAGTTCTACTTAAGAGGGACGTATATTGTTCATCACTGAATTGAATGTTACTATTTCAAAACAAAGTTTCTATATTTGTTTATTTATTTTTTGCTATCTGAAATGCCATTTGAAACCTGTTTCTACAAACAACAAAGCAATTTCAATTGAGGGCAAAATAAATATCATGCTATCCAAAACCGAATTTCTGTTTAGAAACACAAAAAAGGAGGAAAAAACGTTTGGTGCTAACTTAAAAAAAATAATTAAAAAAAATATTTTGAATTTTGTCATCTTGAATTCAAATTATGTTTTTCGCAATCACGAATGTGTGTGTATATGTAAGCGTGTGTGATTGTGTGTGGGGGGGTATATGTGTGTTTAGGCATGTGTGTTTGTGTCTGTGTGCAGGCATGAGTGTGTGGGTAGTTGTGTGTATGTGTGTGTGTTTGTGTGTATGTGTGTAGGTGTATGTATGTGTGTGTAGGTGTATATATGTATATGTGTGTAAGTGCGTGTATGTGTGCGTGTAAGTGTAGGATATTGACGAAACCTGGAGACGGTTTTCGCTATAGGTGCAGCATCGTGAGGACCGGATGACGGTGATGCTGCGGAGGGTGGCGGTGGGGAAAATGATAGGAACGTCAAAAACAGTCAAATGAAAGCAATAAGCAATCGTGATTGCTCAAAAAATAATTAAGACGAACAGCCTATTTTTCAATATAAGCCAATTACAACTTTTAAACTAGTGTGAAAGATCAGTGCCGAGTACAATTGCAACTGTTGGATCTAACCCCGTTATTATCTGGGAAGGGTAGTTATGACCGGTAACTATCGGGTGTTTTTTTTTTTTTTTTTTTCGTATATTGTACAAAAATTGCTTGCAAGAAAGAAAGGTCGTCAGTTGATAGAGTGAATAATATTTCATAAGAGATCCGGGATAGTGTAGTAATGGTGGGTAGAAACTTCCCTTTCTAACTAGAGAAAAACTCATTTGATTCAGTTGCGTAGTTAAGATTTCATTTCGCGGAAAGAGGGGGAAGGAGTCTAAGAATAGTAGACAAATCGACAAATAGAGACTTTTTAAATAAGCATTATACATGCACACACACACACACATATATATATATATATATATATATATATATATATATATATATATATATATATATATATATATTTATATTTATATATAGCTTAGTGATACTATACTCAATTTTATACTACAAAACTCTTTTTCAGAATGCTTCAAAATCTAGAAAACGTTCTTACTTTGTACTACAAAGGAAAAATAAATACAAAAGATATATCCTAATCTCTAGAGAAGGAAATAAGGTAAACTACAGTCTTTTCATAGACAAAGGAACGTAGCAAACGCAACTCAAGGTGTTCTTCAAACATCAAAATATCTTCACGGATTCGTCTTTTATTACTATCGCGTTATTTCAGCCTTTGCGCTTGCAGCAGTTGACTGGATGGTACCTGGAGTTTAATCAAATACGTCTCTGCTGGAAATCGATTACTTTTTTATTTGGTTTTAATTTAATAGAGAATGAAAACTATATATAAGTAGTCTTGCGTAAAAAAAGGACGTTAATTCTTGAGATTTTGTTTCAGGAAATAATAAAAGAATCTTACACTCGTAGTGGGGAGAAGGAGGGCACGTGTGAACATTTTTTCTTTCATTTATTTATTTTTTTTTGTAAATTATTACGAACTTCTGAGCTCAAAAATGTCCCTATCAGTGAAAGTCGTTTTCTGTGCCATGGATTTTTTAAAAAGACTTTTTAAAAGATTATTTCTTTACGTAATGATATTTTTAAAATGTTTTTAAAAAATACCTTTATTTTTTCAAATGTGGCCATATAGGAAGGTACTCGTGAACAGACTTTGGCCGCATGAAAACACGATTAAAAATGCAGGACAAGCTCCATATATTTTAAAGAATTACTCTTTTATATATTATTTTCCCTAAACAGTACAAGAAATGGCATTACCTTTGACAGGGAAATGACACTAAAAGAGAATAATGCATTTTACTCATGGTATTATATGATTTCTGTAGGAAAAGGAAACACTATGTTTATGAAATTTTAAAAAGATCAAATGTGGTGGTGTGCAAAAAGTTGTTGTTGTGGTCATTTGTTTCCCTTGCATGTGACAGGGAACTGACGACAGGGGAATGACAAAAATTAAAATTAACTTATATATTGTCATAAATGCAAACAACAAAAATCAGTGTCACTTAAAGTAAGGTGGAAAAATTTGATACAAACAAGACTCAATCCCTCATTAAGTGATTATTTCAAACTTAAATTAATTATCAGAAACAGGGTAATCACAGTCATTAAACATACTTAACAAGATTTAACTTGAAATCACCCAATTATACTTTTTTGCAAAAAGAACCAATTAAGATTATTTCAACAATGAGGTCGGAATTCAGTGACTACATTATGGGTTAATACAACTATTATCAGGTTTGAGAAACATTCATTCCATTCTTTGACAGTGGAATGAAAAAAAAATCAAAGGGCATTTTTTGCTTTTTTTCCAAATAGTGCGAAACTTGAAAAGTCTATTTTTCCATTTCACAACACTGCATAACAGTTGTTAATAGGTTAAACTACAATATCTTTATAAATATGCATGGCTTCCTGAATCTTTAGAGCTAATTTTGCTTTACGGTGGAGGTAGAAACATACGGAGGAATAACATTTATCTCGTAAAAATATTATTTAAATGTATAATAATAATAATCGAGAGTTTGGTTTTAGCTTATTTTACAAACATAAAACATGTTGTTAAAGTATTCTAGTATCAGTTTCTATACAAGTTAGTTATTTTTGGAGCAAGACAAGAATTCAGCAGTTTAGAGAAAATGACCCAACTACATTGAGCGATTTGTAACGTATTCTGCGTCAGTTTAAACAGCCAGTTACAATAATTGTATCACAAACAAAATAATTTTTCTCGAAAATATAACTGCCTTCTGTCAAATTTTAAAACTCGTACCCTGTTCTGATCCTTGGAGAGACACAAGAAACTCTTATTAGGCAACATAGTTCTTTTTTATTTAATGATTATTCTAATTAAATGCTACTAAGCTATTGTTTCTAAACTTTATGCAGAGAATGATTTTGAATGAATATTTTGAAATGTTTTGAAGATTAGTTTTTAAGTATTATAATTGTCTGTATTTTTATTTAATGTAAGTATAATATGACACTTAGTTTTAGACCAACTCTTTAGTAACAAAATAATTAAAGAATGCAAATGATAAAAATACATAAATAAATACTAAATAGTAGTTACAAAAATAATTTACAAATTTACAATCTGAATAAAGAAATTAATAATTATAATAATATTTACACTTTTTACGAATCTTAAACAGGTAACATTGCTATTACATTACGGAAAGGATATGGGAACGGTTCACATGGGTCCCTAGATATTTTGTTTCCAATGGACCCACAACCTGAGAAGAAACTTGCAAAAAGAGAAATCTTAATTTATTTTAAAAAATTAAACATTGTTACTTAATTTTGCTACGAATTTACTACCTTTACTACAAATTACTACACATTTACTTGTTCATCTCATGGTTTGCAATGATTAAGGTTAGCTAAACAGTTAGTTTGAAATACGTTTTTCACAAGTAAAAGACATGTTTTCCCGAGTAGAAGTCAAAACAGATAAATTTAAGATATAACATAGTAAACTTCAAACTTTATTGTGTTAATAATATAATATTTTAACCATATTCTGTTCTTTCATTTTTAAAGACTTGAAAAATAATTACTCTACGAACCAATGCTTTACATTAACATTTATTTTTTGCGATGTTGATACATCTGCAAAAAAAAAAAAACAAAAAAACCTCGCCTGCGAGATTTTTTAGTTAAACGTTTTTCTTTCTTTAATTTTATGCATATTTTAAAATCACATATTGTATATATTTTTTAAAATAAAAAAAAATAAAATCCAGTAAAAATGCTATGTCGGATTATATTTGTTGAAATTCTTGCTGCATTATCCGCGTCTCCTTAAAACTGATTTGTTTTAATATGATTAATGCTTTCAGTTTTTTTCACTTTGTCATTACTTAATAAGTCCTATAGAACCGAAAATGGGTTTTCGTAGCACACTGGGGTGCCATCGGGAAAGGCGGACGGGTGCCGTGAAGTGTGCACGGTTTCAAATATAATGAGTTAATGTAAAAATCGGAAACCGGGAAAATGTCAACATTAGTCAGTGAGTATCAACATCCACAGATCGGTTTAAAAACCGAATACTTCAGATGGAGCACTGGTAGAAGTTGACATTGGACCTATTTCAGTCTTTCATGGTAGCATGTATATACCATGAAAGGTATATTCACTAATACACTAGTTCTCAAAAATACACTAGTTCTCAAAGAGTGCCGACAGTCGGAAAAGTTTAGGAACCATTGCTGAAGAAGAGGGTATCTCAAAGTAAGTTCTACCCTAAATAGGTGGATTATAATTTTACAAAATCCATTGTAGATGATGTCAGCGATGGCAAGTATTATGTCTTCCTTATTTGGTGGAAAGGGTTGATACTCATTTATGTCACCTTACAGATATGTTACTATTTTTTTTAAGCAAATGTGATTTTCGCTGCATTTCCTTTTCTTTTTTTTTCATGTGTCTTCTGACAATTTATATGTAGGCTGTTCTATTGCTTTTTTCAAACATTAGGCTATACATTTTCTTGAATTATTTTCAAGAGGAAGAGCTGACACATTTGTTATCATGTTAATACAAGAAATGTTACCGCTCTATTAGTGTTTCTTTATTAGTAGCAAGCAAATCTCTTTTTAAAATAAGTTTAATGTTCTTAATATTTATTCATTGCTTCAATTGGTAGCCGTTATTTTAAATAATGTATTTTTAAAGTAATAAAATTCTGTAATTAATATGCGTTTGTAAATCAAACCATTCTTGAAGGTACAACAACACAGTCCTAGAACGGAAAATAATATACTTTCTTATTCGAATCCTGTTTGTATTAAAGGCACAAAAATTTTGCCGATTGATTGTAAAGATTGCCCTTCTGTTTGGGGTACGATTTGAATCTCTAAAATAAGAAATTAAATTTCAGGTACGTTTAATAACCATAAAATCATTTGAAATTTAACAAACTTGCGCTCGAAATTTTGCTGCCTCAAATTCTGCTAACTTTCTTCTTAAAAAATTAGTTCAAGCTTAGAAAAGTAAAAAGTTTCCTTCGTAAATAACAAATGAAAACGCAAAATGTACTTTTTTTTGTGGGATAATATTTTTTTCTTATATCAATGTGCACATTTTTCTTGAATTTTTATAACAATAATTGAAGTTGGGAAAACATTTTTTTCGATTTCCATTGCGATTTGGGGAAGAAATGTAAACATTTGCAATTCCCAATTTTCTCAATTGCTCGTCGTTGTACTCTGAAACTTTCTGTTTTATTGGATCCTCTTGCAATTTCGTGAAAAAAAAGAGTTTTTTTCCTATTAAAATCTATTGATAAAAATATCAACATGTCCATTATCAATTTTCCCTTTTCAAATTTTTTATCACTTTGACGTTAAAAGTATTTTTTTACTGCATATTATGAACTTAATTATATACGTATATTACAAGATTTCTATAAAAACGTGATGTTTAGTTTATCTCAATATATTTCAATACAATTGTGTTTTTTGGCAGTCTAGAGTTTAATTGCTTTCAATAACAAATTTTAGTGACATTTCTTCACTTCACACAGATAACAATCTATCTTTGTTCCTGATTTTAATCATTCTGCAAGTACTTTTCAAACCTATTTAAAAACAAATTGCGATTAGTTTTTGTTCATCATTGCTTCAAAAATGGCCTTTACAAAAGGTGAACGCAATCTGTTCAGCAAGTACGTTTTTAGTTTTGGAATATAAATCATTTTCTCTCATCGTAGTAAGTAACAAGTAAATTGTTTGCCATACTGTTGATTGAACTTTTAAGAGTGTCAACGTTATTTGAAAAGAAACAAAAGTGAAAAATAAAACACAAAAAATACCATTGTATGTTTAGTACTTTGCATTTCTGATCATAACAGACGTTCATAACCTGTTTGGTTGTGTTCAAATGCAAATCTTAATTAAATGTTCTTTCTTGAACTTAAAAAGAAAATATTTTTTATTTAGCTATCATTGACCTTTAAAAGTTAACAATTAACTTTGGAAAAATCTTGATTCTTTTAGGGTTGAATAATTATGCAAATCTTAACGTAGTTTTAACCAAAAAAATCGATTTAAGAAAATATTTTATTAACATCAGCCACATTAATATAAATTATAAAAATCACATCACTGTCATGTTTTGTTCATGTATGCAAGATTTTGAATTTGGAAAAAAAAATGTATTTAAGGTATAATACTTAAAAACATACAATGAGTAAAAACACGAAAACCGCCTGCCTTCATTCAATAGAGAAGAAGGCTCGCTCTCCGAGTGTCCGAGTTTTCCCACTGGCATACGGAAGTTATTGATCGGTATGACACTTTGATGGAGTCTAAAGTGATTCACAATCACCTTTAGCTGTAAGACAAGTCTCTTTAGAGATCTAAGGGGCACTTAGTGCTCGACTTGCTATGTCAAATATGAGTTTACAAGATAACTCAGTGCTTGGATTAAAGACAAAATAATATTAAGTATAAAATATATACATGAGTTGTGAGTGGTGACTATTTTGCTTTTTTTTTTTTTAACGTCCCGAGTCTTCCGATTTTGCGAGTTGATTTTGAAATGAAAACTTAAGAGAATGAATCATAAGATACTTCGGTATAAAAATAATCTTATCAAAGCATATATATATATATATATATATATATATATATATATATATATATATATATATATATATTATATATATATATATATATATATATATATATATATATATATGGGTGTGTGGGTGTTTCGTTTTAACCTGCAAAAACTTTATTTCTCGACCGTTACTCCTAGATATATACTTCCAATTTAAAAAAAAAAAAAATGTTCGAAATCAGACGCAGAGTTAAGATATAGAAGGTTTGAAGTAAAAATAAAAATAGGTCAAAAAATTCAAAATGTACATTTTTACACGGGCCCTAAGTCCCCTAACTTATATTTGGGGAAATAAACTCAATTGAAAAATATATATTCACAAATATATGAAACGCAGCGTTTTGTGTCATCTTCTGTATAGTGCCCTAAACCTTTGAACTGGAATATCTCCTTAAGTTTTGGTCACACAAATGTCACGTTTTTTGCATCAGTAATAGTTTTCAATGGAGATTATTTCTCTAAATATTAGTCAGGGGACCCTAGGACCTGTGTAAAAAGTTACATTTTGTAGTTTTTGACTTATTTTTATTTTTACTTCAAACTTTTTATATTTTAACTCTGCATCTGATTTTAAACATTTTTGCAATTGGTAGTATACATCTATTACTAACGGTTGCAAAAATAAATGTCTTGCAGGTTAAAACGGAACACCATGGATATATATATATATATATATATATATATATATATATATATATATATATATATATATATATATATATATATATATATATATATATAGGAAACTAGGAAGTTTTGATGAATGACAATGATAATGACCAGTGATAGCAGCTAAAAAATGTCATGAGTTAGATCTAGCTGATGTGTCTAGACGTATAGCACTTTTAAGACGAAAACTGAAAATCTGGAAAAAAATGACGTGAATCGTTTAATGAGAGAATTTCTCTCAGTCGAAAGTACTATTTTTAGTCGCTAAAATTGGTAGATAAAGCAAAAAAAAAAATGATAATAACATGAACCCAGAAAATACTTTTATTTTCTCGACATTTAATTTGAAAATTAATTTTTTTAAATGTCTGATTTTTAAACCAAAATATTGCATCGTGTGACGTTACAAGTGATGAAAGCTATCTTGAATCAGACGTGGCTGTATTTTCTGGTAAGATATCGCCTTTTAATGTCTCTTTCCGCCGCGTTGTGTTCTGAAAATTTATTCTGGTAACCCTTGCGATTTATTTTCGACCGTGTTCTTTCATAAAAAAAATATTTCTGGAAAAGGGAAACAACCCAATCGACGGATATAGCCAAACTATATTTTAAATGGCTATTGAAGGTATCACGCACGACGCATGGCTACCTCCACGTGGTGTTTACGGGTTATGTAACAGCCATGCATTTAAATTTATTAATTAGATGTAACAAAGTTTTGTTCAAGAACTTATAATTATTTAAAAAAATCATATATTCAATTTTGTCATTCCTGTGTAAGAGAGCTCAGAAGAGTTACGGGGCTACATTAAAAATCTTTTGGAAACAGTGAACGAACGGAGCGCGCTAAGATCGAGCAGCACAATCATGTTTTATAAATAATTAACGATTCATGAATAGCTGCTTCTGTTTACAATTTTATTTGCCCCTGCCTAAAATTTGCGCTATCAAACATCATAGCGATTACTCAAAAAAAATTAAAAAACAGAGGGAAAACCTTGTAGCATCGTTTGAAAAAATATTCAAAAGAATAAAACTGAAAGATTGATATAGATCTTTCTGTTTTAAACATTCTTCTTTTTCAAAAAAAAAAAGGCGGGGGTCAATGTTTGGTTGTTATGAATAAAAATACATGATAGAGAGCAGATATGGGTAAGTTTTGGGGTCAACTCTCCGTTTCCTTGGAATTCTCGGTTTCCCTACGCTGTATGGTAATGTATATTTAAAGCCTGTTTATACTGCCACCTTCCATGGAGGAAAGTTCTAACTTTTTTCAACTCCCAAACCTTCCACAAGCAAAAGTGAGGAAAAAGTTCATTATGATTGAAAAATTGTTACCACTGCACAGGTATCTCTTAATATGTATCTCTTAAATTAGTTAGTAGGTTAAAACTTTACCAGTTACTCATATTTCGGTGAAAGAGATGGAACGATAGATGATAAGATAAAAATTACCTCTTAATAGATGACACAATCATTATAATTTTTGTTTGTAGCAGGATTTATCTAAATAACTAAAGATTGAAAATAATATAGAAAAGTTATCAGTCCAATAGTTCTATTGGCTGATTGACTTTGTTTTCATTATCCTCCCCAGTTAAAAGCAAATGATCCGCATGTTTTAAAAGCGTCTCAAATAAATAAAAACCAGGACCATTTGAGAATTTGATGAAGGTTATACACAAATTTTTCCCTTATCCTGTTTTACAAAATGTTTTACTGAAAAATCGTAAGCTTTTGAAAGAGGAAAACATCTGGCAAGTTAAAAATAATCTTTATTATTATTATTATATTATTATTATTATTATTATTATTATTATTATTATTATTATTATTACTGGTTGATTTAAAAAATTCTAACCTGTGCTATAAACACTTAAATATTAGAAACTGTTTTGCCAAGTTGAGGAAGACAATTTTCTTTTTAATAAAATATTGTTCCGATAAAGATGTCGTCAGAACAAAGAAACGAACTAAATTGTAGTCCCGTGAGAAAGGTTTGCTACAACAGGTGAACGTAAATGAAAAAACTTTTCAACATTAAATAAGTATTTCAGCTTCGAAACTGAGAAATAGTGTTTAAAAAAAAGCGTGAGTGCGATGCGACGTCATAAAATACCCACATATTTGGCAAAAAGATTTCGTTAATACATTAATAAAACCAACAATACAAATATGCAATAATGGTCTGCGTAGTTGCAAAATGTACATATTAAAAAATACCAGTTTTTCATTTTAAAACTTAAACTTAATTGTTCATGAGTAATTATTCATATTGCCCAGTAGGTTAATTGAGTTCAATTATTGCGTAAGTAAAGGCACAAGTGTTTTGAAATTGTAACTTACCGGGGTTTTTTCCGCAAAGTAATACGTTCTGTGAAGTTTTGACTTTATTAATATATTTTATTACCAATAAAACGCTTTTGCAAGATGTCAAACGCATTAGTTTCATTAGAAAAAGTACTGAATAAACGTTTTTAAATCAATTTATGAACTCTTGAACCAGTATGAGTCCTCTTGGTCTTAATCGGGTAAACGAATTCACTAATTTTAACAAGCAAACAGTTTACTGTTGACAGCCAAAATAATTTTCGAGTAAGTATAATTTGAAATGAAAGCCTTTTTTTTTCTTCCTTAAGACATGATAGTGTAATATTTTAAATTTTTGCTTGTAAGCAGTAAAAACTAGAATACGAGACTTCGAAATTGCTTTTTTAAGAAAAAAAATGTTAGCGTGAAAATGTCGTTTTTGAAATGAGTTTTCCCTTTTCTATCACACCACTTACTTCATAAGCTGGAAAGCTTGTTCAAACGATTAAGTTATTACCTGAAAAGCAATTACGGATGTGGTTCCAGTATTGAACAAAAGTATGCATTTATGTAAAATAGCAAGATATTTACTTTGTATTTTCTTCCCTTACAACTCAGAATTGCTTTTACAAACCCCAGGAATCTTAGCAAAACGATTAAATTTACATTTTAGACTTTCCATTTAGATTAGACTAAAGTTTTTAACCTGCAAACATTCTCCTTTCAGAAATGCTATGGCAGAAAAATTACTTTTTATATGAATAACACAGTCATAACGACTGTGACCAGATCTTTATTGCTTTTATTTTAATTATTATATATGTATTTTTTTTTATTTTTCGTGTATAAAATTCTTGTATGCTTAAAAAACGGCTTTCATAAAAAGAACTCAACTAAAAGAAATCCCTCGTTTATTTTTTAAAGTAATTGAGTAATTGACGAAAGAAAAAATTTAATGCGCAGCAAAACTGCGCTTAAGACACTCATTTCCGTAAAACATCATATTGTGTCTACTTATATATATATATATATATATATTATATATATATATATATATATATATATATATATATATATATATATATATATATATATATATATATATATGTTTAGCAATTCACGAACTACATAAGGCAGAGGGAAAAAAACAGGATATTTCAGACACTTTATTCATTTATTTATACATAAGCTGTACAGTGTACAGATTTACATATGTAGAGTGCAGCGTACAAAGAGTCTTGCCTTCGGACACACTTACGAAAGATTTACAGCTAAAGAGATGGAAAAATCATCTAGGTCATCGGTAGAAATCGAACACCTGACCTACGGCTCAGAAGACGAAGCATCTACCACAGAACCACGGGGGCTCCATTACAGACACCTACCCTTGCTCTTTTTAGCTTTATAGTTACAGTTACAGAAACCTAAGATAAACAGAATATATGCGTTAAAAAACACTGCTTGATGTTTTATAAAAGCGTCATTTATTTTTTAAATTTATATTCAGATATTACATTGTGCTTATAAAGCCATAGGCTGATAAAGAAAATAATGTAAATAAAATTATAGTTGGGATAAACCTAATTTGTAAGCGTCTTACTACTTTGAATGGGATCTGCTTAGCCTTTAAAATGAGGCCAGGTTTATGCATAGGTCATTTACATTTTGATCCTGATTTCAACAACATCGGGTTGTTGAAATAAGGACCAAAACATCATAGTTGAACATCGAAAACTGAAAATGGTGTCTATAAAAGAAAACAATCGGTGCATTCTTTTACATCGGGCCTTTGTCGATGATTAAGTGTCCTCAAATTGCTTCCCTAGGTTATCACAACAAAGGACATAATAATGGGTGCAATAGCATGCCAGAAGCTCGGATAGAGGGTCTTCCTATCAGAACCCCTTGGTTCCAACTCGTATTTCCAATAATAATACGACAGTTTATACTCATGTAAGGAATGTTATAATGACTAAACTCTATCCTCTCCCCCCCCCCCCCCAGAAGGTAAGAAATTCTGATTGCGCAGGTAAGCCTTCTAAGAAGTGTAAAATCATTTAAATCTTTATATATTAATAGGCAAGCCGTTTTCTTTCGGTACCGATTTCTCCTCTGTTTGTGAACCGATTTCCTTTCTTTTTTTATTCAGGAGCTGTTGCCCGAGTTTTAGTGTCATCAACAAAATTTTTTTTAATCGAACGCTAGTTAACGGAGATATTAACAAAAAACGCATTTTCGTCCTAAATGACTCTTTCTACGCGAACGGATGGTTCATTTTTTTCGAATTCGACATCGTTAGAAAGGTGGTTAAAAAATACTCCTAACGAAGAAATTGTCAGGGCGCCCAAGGTCCAATAACTTAAATCCACTAGAAAAAAGTTATAAGCGTTTTTTAGTTAGCGAAACTCAAAAATTTTAATTTTATCTCTTTTCCATTGTTGAAACTCATTATTGGAAGAGTGAAACATTAAGTTTTAATTCATTTTTTAAACCGCTTTTTCTACACGAAAAAGTCATTTTAATGCTTCGAGCTTGGTATGGGTTCAAAAGCTCGTGAAAAAATACTTCTAAAAACGTTTATCCCCGTTTACGGCTCAAAAAATGAAATTCGTTACGATGACTAGAAAATGAGCTAGAAGCAATTTTAAGTTAGCTAAAATTCATTTTTATTTGATTTTTCACGCGACTTAGTTAGCGTGAAGAAATCGCTGGATAGTATTATGTGTTGCCATTTTTCATTTGAGCGTAAAGAAATTAAATTATTGCATATGTTTTTATTATTGAATCTTTTTTGAGTAACTAGGAGCAATACAAATATTATCATTTTGATTATGTTTTCGCAATTTTAATATTAAAGTAAAGCATTTTCCGGAGCGAGGGAGGACTTTCAGTTTCAATAAAATCACCTTCATTAAAAAAAAAAAAATAAAAAAAACACAGCTCCTAATAATATCTGCATTTGCTATCACCACAAACAGATGTCAAGGTGAAACTTTCGATAAAATTGGCGTATTATTACGGCGTCCAGTGCTTTCGCATGGACAATTATATTTTACAGCGAGTAGAGTTCGTTCATTTGACTGTTGGAAATTTTGTATATCTAACAGCAAAGGTCATGTCTACTTTCACAAAGAATATTGTTTGTACAGAAGTTTTACGTATTAAATGAGTTTTGCGAGATCATTTCATTCAGGGAGACTTCCATAATTACGAAATTGGCGAACATTATCCATTGGTGCCAAATTTTTGGAACCAATGGAGCGCGAGAAATATTTTTCTTTTGCACCGGGTAAAAGAGGAGAGAAATGTCTATTTGCAAGGAGTTGACTGCGAATGAAGTCCCTCTTTAAGGTGGGATTTATTAAATTGTAACCATTCGTGACAAGGGAAGGAAATAAATGACAAGAGGGACATACAATATGGAGAATGTGACAACAAGCCTTTTTTGCTAATAACGTTTATGAAAAACAGTGTGACATGTGGCAAAGGGAAAAGGGGATATGGTGAAGTGTGATACTTTGTGACAAAGTGGAGAAAAATCAAAAATTTTGAAAAGTGCATTAGCCAGTTATCCCCTAAAGAGTAAACAAATCACAAAGTTGATTTTTTTTATAAAATTGCACTGTTATTGCGACGTCCAGTGTTTTTGAATGGACAATTTTTAGTGTATCAAGTAGGATTCGTTCATTTGAATGTTAGAAATTTTATATTTCTAATGGCGGAGGTCAAATGTGACTTACTCAATAATATTAAACTTTTTAAAAGAAATGTGTTCACACAGAAGTTTAACGTATAATCTGAGTTTTGCAGCATCATTTCATTCGGGAAGATTTCGACAATTGGGAAATTGGCGCTCTTCATCTATTGGCGTCAAATGTTTGGCACCAATTGCAGCGAGAGAAATATTTTTTCTTTGCATACATGAACAAAGAGAAGGAAAATATATATTGCATACGGCTAAAATAAAAAAGGGGCTCTCCACGAATAAAGCCCCTCTTAAAGATGGGGTTCACGAAATAGTACAGTTTGTGACAAGGGAGGACAAAGAAATGACAAGAGGGACATACAATGGGGAGAATGTGACAATAATCCTTTTTTCAGTAGTTTATGAAAACAACTTGACATGTGACAAAGGGAAGAGGGGGTATGATGAAGTGCGAAACTTTATGACATAGTGGGAGAGCGTTGAAAATGTTGAAAAGTGTGACATCAGTTATGCCCCACCCTTAACCATAAACAAATCACAAAGACGACCTTTTTTAAAAATTGTGGTGTTATTGCGACATCCAGTGTTTTCGAATGGACGTAGGGTGGTCATAAAAAATCGATTTTCGAATTTATTCCGCGGCACCCCCTAAAATATGCCAATGTACTAGAAAACAAGATTTGCAAAGTTTCAGCTCAATCCGATAATATTAACACGTGCCGCAAAGAGGCTAAAGTTACGAAAAACTGATTTTTAGCAAAAAATCGTAATTTTTCTTCTTTAAAACAGAAACTTTTCATCTTAGAAATTTCGTTCTGGTCTCATTTTATAGGAAATTTTATTCCCGTCATGATTTATCTCATCCATTTTTTAAACAATATTTATAGAATGGTACTGGGCATTTTTCAGGTCAGGTTATGGAAAATACCATCAATAAGTAATTTTCATGCAAAGATCAGCGATTACATTTATTTGCTCTTTGTTGATTTTAATTCATCCATTAAAAAGGCTTTATTTGGAGGTACTTTAAAAATTAAATGCAACAAATTGTTGATTTAAAATTAAATAACTAAGCAGTTCAGAAGAGAAAGCAGAGTTAAAAAAATTACAAAAAAGAAAAGAAAAAATCTAAGGCATTTTATTGCTTACACTGTTAAATTATACATCATTATGTTATTACTTTTCATTGAGAAGTTAAAGTGGTAAAGGCCTCGATATGACAGATTTTGGTAAATGTGGAAAAATGTGCCTGCATTCAAACATAACTTGTTATAGAAACTGTCGTTAGTTAGAAATTAGTTTTACACCTGCTTCAGCTGTGCCATTGACAGCCCTTAAACTGTTTACTACTTTTTTAGCTTTAATATAATATTGGTTATCACACTATTTATCAAGATCACAATTTAAAAACTTTGTATCGATTTCGAATCTCTGTAAAAAAAAATTGTATCTCTTAAAAGTTTGAGAAGAAATGAAAAAATCTACTTCTTTGTCCAGTAAACTAAGCTTCTTTCAGATTGAGCTGTGCTTTTGTATCCCTATCATCACAATCATCTTCATTATCTCCTACTTTGGATTTTAATTTTGCAGCCTTCTTTGTTTTGATCTTCTTTTTTCTTCCTAAAGTCATTAAAAAAAGGGAAAATGCAACCTTCTCTGAGTTCAGGGAACACAAATGATTAATTATTTTAGGTAGTTTTGTGCCTACATCATCTTCATAAATACTCTTGTAATGAATGAAAGATTTTACTAACTGCAGATCTTGGTTGGGGGCCAAAGCTGGATCGCAGACAATATACCATACTTTTCCATAAATATTGTTGATAAACAACTAAATATCTTCAACACCTTGTATCTTTAAATCAATTAAGAAAAGCTAATCCCTGAGAAGATATATTTTTAAAGAGTATATGAGGCAGTGAAAAGCAAAGGAATGTGATTGACAAAATTAAAATTTTCGAGGTAATCATTACAAATAATAGGGGAACATCTCCTCTGCTTAGGGGCAAGAGATGGTATTAGTAGCTCTGGTAGGGGCTGTTATATAGTATGATTTAGAAAAAAAGTTCAACGAAAGCCTACCTTGGATCTGAACTTTAAAACGCATTTTATGGGGAACTTTAAAAAGTTCACTTACATCCCTTTGCTTCTCACTACGTCATATGAGGTAGTGAGAAGCAAAGGGATGCAAGCGGCAAAATTAAAAATTTGGAGACAAGCAGTACAAATGGTAGATGAACATCTCCTCTGTTTTGGGGCAAGAGATTGTACTAGCAGCCCTGGTAGGTGCTGCTGTATAGCATGATTTTGAAAAAAAAATTCAATGAAAGCCTACCTAGGATCTGATCTTTAAAAGCGTTTTACTCGAAACTTAAAATAGTCCAATTGCATCCCTTTGCTTCTCACTGCCTCATATGGCCATCATATAAAATACGAAAACGGGAATAAACTTTTTATAGGCATCCCTAAGCTGCTACTATATTATTTCTCAAAAAGAAAGCTTGAAATTTCACCTGGATTGCTTATTTTGTTTTTAATCTTCTATACTTGCTTTGAATTGCCTCTTATCTACACCATTCATCCTGAAATTCTTGAAAAAATTCTGGTTGAGGACTAGTGGACGTACCTATTTTGCAAATTAAAACTGCTTTCAAAAGAACTTCTAAGATGTGGTAGCGACATGCGAAATACAAAAACTTTTCCTGTAATAACAGTATTCACAAAACGCAGGTTTGTACTGCAGAAAGGAGCCATAAAATGACTGTCATTTTAATGAAAGCCCTAACAAGTCCTCGTCTAAGAACACAGGCCACTTTCCTGGGAATCGTAATTTTTAATTTCTCTGGGGGGTCGAAAACCCTTACATGTCTGGGATTTTTAAGCTAGTTTTTAGCGCTGACCACTGAGGAGGAGAGAAACGTTCCGTATTTATGGCCTCTACAGCAAATTTCATAAGTTTTACATGCAGTTGTTTGTTTTTGCTTTGAGTTTTAGAGACATAACTCTATTACAGTGAAATTCTGTTACAACGAACTTCAAATTACCAGAAATTTTCTTCATTGTAACGAGGTTTTATTAGCAATGAAATTCAAGCAACGTAATGGAAATCAAATCGGAGCAGAAAATTTCTTCCGTTGAAACAGATATTTTATTGTATCGGTGTTCGTTGTAACAGGATTTCGCTGCATATATATCTGATACTATTGCTGTTTTTGCTCTGATAGCTAAACATTGTAAGGGGGTTACAACCATTAACTAAAAGAAGCAATACAATTTATATTATAATGATTCGTTCTTTTTACGCGATTTTAAGGATATTAGCTACGACCTGACTTGAAAAATCCTGAATAATGTTCAATCAATTTTTACAAGAATTTAAATGAAATTAGACTTAAAGAAAATAAAATTCCCTATAAAATGAGACCAGAACGAAGCTTCTAGAATGAATAGTTTTGGTTTTACAGATGATAAACTACGTTTTTTTGCTAAAAATTATCATTTTTCATAACTTTAGCCTCTTTGCAGCACGTGTTAATGTCATCGAAATGACTTAAAACTTTCCAAACCTTATTTTGTAGTCTATTGGCACATTTTAGGGGGGTGCCGCAAAAGATTAGTTGAAAAAAGTTTTCCCCCATGTACCTTGTGACCACCCTAATTGGACAGTCATATGTTGCCACAAGTAGAGTTCGTTCATTTATTACATGGAAATTTATATTTCTAATGACGAAGAAGCAACTTACTCAATAATAATAGACGTTTTATCAGTAATATTGTTCACACAGAAGTTTTACGTATAAACTGAGTTTTCATGCTTCATTTCATACGGGAAGATTTCGAAAATTGAATAATTGGCGATGTTTATCCTTTGGCGTGAAATTTTTTGTTTCCAATGTCAGCGAAAAAAAATGTTTTTCCTTTGCATACGTAAACAAAGAGTAGGGAAATATCTGTTTCCATAGCACATAAAGCAACATGGTTCCAAAATAAAATTATTCCAGCCAAGAATTTGACGACCACACAAATTTTTCAATGAGGTTGTTTTCTTCAGTCAAAAGTGCTACTTTTAGTCACTGAAATTGATGGAATAAGCAAAAAATAAATAAATAAAGTGGTGCCAGAAAACACTTTTGTTTTCCCAACAGTTTTTTCTTATTAAATTTGTTAAATGTCCGATTTTGGAAATAAGGCGTGGTCTTTATGACGTTACAAGTGTACTTTGGCGCGCTACTCCATTGCCGAGATAAATTTTTGCTGTCAACTGCATTTCCAAGTTATGATAATTTGCGATGTGCGCTAATGGCATAAGTAAATGGCATTTCATCGCTTTTGATGCCAGACGCAGAAGCGTAAAAAGTGAACTTCAATCTGCGCACCGATTAAAATAAGTGTCAAAAAATATTAATATTTATCAAATTATTTAAAAAGTGGTTAAAACCCATGTTTTAACCATGCTCTTTCAGAAAAAAAATACATTTAAAATTTTGGAAACGAAATATCCCCTTTCATCCATTTATTTTGAGATTAACAGACAAAAGCAAAATTGGAATAAATTATTACTGTTAGGTATTGTGTGTACGAATAAAAACTGTATGTTTCCAGACGTGCAGTAAACATGAGTAAGAGAAGAAAAAATGTTGCAAATAGTTAAATTCATACAAGTTTTCTCAAATATTCATTTATGAATATGGTCGAATTTCGACCACTGGTCGAACACTAGTCTTCTTAAAACTACGAAGAGCTGAAGTGTGGTAGTACGTATGCACAACGTAGAAGTGAATAAACATTGTGAAATTTAAAAAAATGTGTTTAAATCTGATATAGTTTGTTTTCAATAAATTTTCTTGTTATTGAAGAACATTATAGACACCTTTTGGTTATTGAATACTTACTAGATAAGTTAAATATGCAGTGACATTATTTTCCGATACGCTTGCAGTAATCAAAAATACTTAAAAGAAAAAAATCTGGTGCAAGTTTAAGTTGTTTTAAGAACGCTTGCCCGTTTACTATAGTTTATTATTTTTGTATACAAAAACTTTCATTGTAGGTCGGTCAATGGAGTTGTTCATTATTTTTATTTATTTATTTAGTAATTTTTTTAATTTCTTACTATTGTTTTACTAATATTCTGAAGTTAAAAACAACTTATCATGTATTCATACATAGTTGTCTATGTTGTGATCACTAAAACTTTTGCCTACATCTACTTTTAATGAGATTCGACAACATTAATTCATATTTTGAAAACTGTATGCTTCACTTGAAAAAATGTGCATACTTTATTTTAATGGTATACCGGATATTTGTTAAGATCTTTCATGTAGTTTATTCTCATTATCAATGGTTATTTTTTACTTTTTAAGCTATTTTTATGTTAATCTCCTTTTTTATAAGAACGTGGATGATTGCAAAAAAACGTGTTTAGAATCTGGACATCTGTGCTCTAGGTTTTTCAGGTTTATTTCCCGAAATTTTTAGCCAATATTAAAAACCTAGCCAATTTATTGCAAGGAACAAGTTGTTTTATTTCTTACGTGTGCTTCTAAAATATCAAAGCTTAGTTTCTTCCTAAGCTTTTATTTTTGCGTTAGATCTAGAAAAAAATCGGATATTACGCAAGAAAAACTCATCACTCGTTTTACCATTCGCGAGTTTAGAAAGGTTTTGCTTAACGTCCTTGATGGAGCAGAAAACGGATAGATCGCATTTCATGATCCAGCACTCTTATATTTACTTGAAGGGAAATTTTATCGGCGACGGAAAATTTCCGCTGACGGCCAAAGTGGATGTGTTTCTTTTGCTGACAAATGTATCGCGATCAGGGAAATAAGACGTGCTTTTATAAGGTCGGTTTTTTCCTTTGATAGCTGCGAAAGGAAACAAAATAACGTAATGATTGGCACGTAGTTTGAGAGCGAAAGATTACACAGTGTGTTTCCAAAGCTATTCTATTGCTTTCTTTATTTATTTGATACGCTCGAAATTATGGTGAATCGAGTAATATACAATGCGATGATTACTGTTAAGGCTACAGTAGACACTAAAAATACAGAAAATTGAGCAAAGAAATCGAAAATGTTATTTTGCACTTTTTTATACTACATATATCAGCTATTATATCCAGGGCAACAATGTTTATATGATTTAATGCCTTATTTAATGCATTACCGGTTAGTTTTGTTTTGCGCATCCGTGATCACGCCCTCCTCTTACTTTACATTTAGCAGCACGTAGGGGAAGGTGGCCCAAAACGGGTAGATTGTCCAAATCGGGTAGCACTTCGTATGCCCCCCCCCCCCATGGTGTGTAAGCGCATGCATCGCCGATGCATTCGTATGTCGTGTTTGCATGAACATCCCCGAGTTTTAACCAGTCCCAGCGAAGCAGCAGTAAAGCGGCATGGCACAACCAGACTTAAAATTTTAAAAAATGATACATTTCTTTAAAAAAAGGAAGTTTTGCAACTGTTTATTAATTGAAGACCAGCTTATATATTTTTTTGACTGGCAATAATATTACGTTATTCTGACATCAAACAACGATAGTCATTTTGTTTGCTTCTTTTTTTAAATTTAAGGTTATAATTATTGAAATGAAAAACGTGCCTTCGGGCAAAACGGATATATAGAATTTAATCATAATTTTTATTTATTTAATTCTTGACTCGTGTGCTGACTTAGATTTCCTTTTTCAATAGGATAAGTATGACTTGTTTTTCAGGATGGATGGATCTGTTGATTGCTGAAATTTGTAGGTTAACAAAAACCACCAACAACCGATCTTTTAAATGGCCGACTGCTGCAGCGTTTACCCTATCTTTAATATTATTTCAAAAATCATAAATTTCAACTATCACATTGTTGATGCAAATGAGTGTATATATATATACATTATAATATGTCTGTAATCGTAATCGAAATCATAATCGGCATATTATAATCGTAATCAATTACATTTTCGACATAATCGGATACTTGCTGTAATCGTAAATACGTTTTGCCAGAGGATTATAATCGCAGTCGTAATTGTAATCCTTCCTTTTTTGTGCCCATAATCATAATCCTAATCTATTACATTCCCTCGTAATTGACTCCAAGCCTGGTGCATAAAGTGATTTTTCAAATTGTTCAAGGTTTTGTAGTGTGTTTTTGCATGTCATGGCTTAACATTTGCATTTATTTTGGAATAGCAATGAAATATATAAATTCTTTTTTTTTTTTTTTTTTTTTTTTTTACTTCGACAACCTGACATTTCTCTGAAAGGGGAACTTTTAATCTCATCTTTTGTATGGTCATTTAAAACTTTAAACTCGAATATCTCCTTGAGTTTTGGTCGCACAAGTGTCAAGTTTTTTGTGTAAGTATTATTTTTCAATGAAGAATATTTCAATAAATATAAGTTAGGGGACCTAGGGCCCGTATAAAATACTAAATTTTGTATTTTCTGACTCATTTCTATTATTGCTTCAAATTTTCAACATATTAACTCTGCATCCGATTTTGAACATTTTAGCAATCGGAAGTATGCATCTAGGACTAATGATTGCGCAATTAGAAGTGTTGCAAGTTAAAACGAAACACACTGTATAATAAACCGTAGTTTCATGTTAGATTGGCTGATAAAGCCTTATTCTCTTGGATGCAATGTTTGATTGCAAAGAATATTTACTAAGCAAGTATTCAAAGTACTATGGCCTCTAATGGGCTTCCACTCATGCATTATTTAGTACAAGTGGTACCCGCACGGTTTTGCCCGTAATAGAAAATTAAAAGGTCTTTTGATTCGCCTGTATATTTACAAATAATGTATGGTGAATTTTCTCGCCAATTGACTTGTACCCATGTTACGGTTCCACGTTATGATGATTTCGTATCTCACCAGTTGGCTTGTGCCCATGTTACGGTTCCACGTAACGATAATTTCTTAATTTACTCGTCCATCTTATGAGAATTTTGTTCTTAAAATTGAAATAGAAAAAGAACCACATCGAATTTTCGAAAAATCGCTGCGGGGTGCACACCCCCATGCTACAAACTAACTTTGTGCCAAATTTCATGAAAATCGGCCGAACGGTCAAGGCGCTATGCGCGTCACAGAGATCCTGACAGACAGAGATCCGGACAGAGGGACATTCATCTTTATTATTAGTAAAGATTGTCTTTTACACAGTAGTATTATCAAATTAAAATTAATTTAGATTAGTTTTTCACAAATTTATCAATGTAGCTTTAAATATCAAACACGGAACATTAATCTTCTTTGATGTTTTTTCCTCTAGCTTTTTCAGGAAAAAATTACATTAAAGTAGAAATGGTAGGTTTTAGCTTTTTTTATATAAAAGTACGTAAATTTCAAAAATGCTGTCTTTTATTGAAATCCAATACACGATAGCCGCTCATAAATACTGAGCGGGTTCTATACTTCCTCAATGCAAAGTGGTATCACAGATTCCATTCAGCGACGGTGGAGTACTTTTCCAGCAGGATTAGGGTATAAAAATCCTTTTTTCCTCTAATCCTGGCATCGCTTATCCCTTCCAGAACAAACATTTTGATTGCATACCATAAAACTCCCATTTCGATCGTAAAAACGGAAGTTGAAAGGCGCATGTAGGTAATTACATATCATTAAATTTGAGGAGAGTTTTATCATGTTTCGCCGATCTAGGGCTAGGTTTATTTTTGTTTCTGAAAAGGAAGGTGAATCTAAATTTTCTAATTCTTCTTTTCTTTCTTAGGAGAGAGAACCAGAGTTTAAACTAAAGCTTTAAATGTTGGTAAAAGTACGATTACAGTCAAAGATTATTCAATAATTAATTTAATAAATTTACCGAATCCTTCATGGATTGTCGTTTTACAATTAAATGTTTGAACCTCTGTGAGATGTAATCATCATAATTTTTTTTCATATCTAATTGTTGCTGACTTAAAGACATTTTAAGGTCAATTAAAAGAGGAGCTCACTCGTCCGATATTTTGGTTCCAAATTTGTACGCATGAAAACACTACTTTTACAGTAACCACGGTGTAAAAAACTGGCTGCTAAGCTATAGATGTTCTGGTTAATTATTATTATTATGATTTTATTATTTTATAGTGCTAATGGAGAAGATATACTTCATTCACATTTAAAACCAAGTATGGGGGGAAAATTGGAGTCCATTACAAGTAACATTTACTGATAAGCTGTTATTTAATTTGAGAAAAAAATTTCCTTCCAGATTTACCTAAAGGGACGTTTTACTCAACTTATCAATTATTTTACGAGATTGCAACCAACGGCTGTAATAACGAATTTCCAAATACTTGAAACAAGACTGGATCTAAAGCTGTCTTGGAACCAAAATGTCGTATAGATCTAGCTCTCCTCTAGAGGGGTTCTAAGATATCCAACCTAAATCATTCAGAAGACCACTGTGTTAGATAAAGATATCATACGACATTCTTGAACTAAATCATGCTTACCTCTAGCATCTTGTGAGTAACCTCGTTTAGCATGTATTTTGTGCCTTACGTCTTAGCATATTTATTCAATGGGGATCGATATGTATAACATACATAGCGTCTGCTCACAACTTACTTTCATAAATTGTACTTACGTATGCATTAATTTTAATGTACATGCTACGACTAATGAAAATTGTCAAAATTAGGTGCAGCGTTGAGATATTTAAAGTTTGACCTAAAACTATTCTAGTGAAAAAAAAAACGCAATCTTACAGTTCATATTTATACTGTTCATAATCTTTCTGTTACTGTTCATAATCTTACGGTTCCACAGTCATATTTAAAAAAGTCGTTCTCAAAAAAAATAAATAATAATAATAATAATATTGACACATAAACTAAAATTCAAGGAGATATTTGACATAAAAATTCTAACACTTGGAGAAGGATCGTACAGAAATCGAGATGGTAATATTTCAGAACCTATCAAAACCACAAAAGTTATAACGTGTTGTCTGCGTTGTCGGCAACTCGTCATGAATTCTCTTGTCATTGTGACTGCTTTAATGGATACAAGAAAGATAGCGCAATTTACAAATTTGTTGGGAAAAGCAATCATCGTTCGCAGTTTTTTTTTTCAAAAAAGAATATTCACAGTCAGTTAAAAGTTTTACCTATGTACGTACAGAGGTGTGAAACTTTTTATAGTAATTGTGAAATTTATAGTAAATTCTTAATGTTATTAAAGAAATAATACTTGATTTTTAAAATATTGATGCATTTCATATTAAGGGTGCACCGTCTTCAATTTTATTAAAGATTCGAAACGTCTTGTCATACTTTTTATAAGTTTTTGGCTATTTATTTGTATTCGGTCGTCATGGTGCTAAATTTGGATGAGTCCTTCTGTCAAACCATTCTTGTTTGTAAAGTTCTATTTCTTTATTTTTTCGTTTAGAATGGTTCAAAAATTCGCTCATATCTGGACTGTTTCGAGGGCTTGGAAGTGTTACATATTTTTTTCATTCAAAACCGGGGGCCTCCTATAAACTACTACCTAACGTAACTGAGTAGATTTAGTTTTAGAGACTAATTTCGTGTTTATTTAATAGTGTTTAATTCAGGATTTCTGTGGGTTGTCAGTTACGTTAGGTAGTAGTTTATAGGAGGCCCCTTTCTTCAAAAGGTTATTAAAAACTAAGAGATCGTATATAATTAGTTAGGTATTCAAAATAATTCATCGTATAGTAATTAAAATCGGTGTTTGTTTTATAATTGGATGTTTAGTTAATTTTTGTACTAGAATTGTAAAATAAATTTCATTTCTAATTTTGAGTAGGAAATGTATGTAAGTGTAATTGGTTATTTTTTGCTTTTTAGTTCCTTTGTGTTTTTTGAAGGAGGTTTTTTCTATTTAAAAGTAATTTTCGAGTTAGTTTAAAATTTGGATGGCAAGTGTTCCATATTTTGCCACGAAAGTGCGTGTTTGAAATTCTATAACTTTTGATTAGTTGAACAAAATATAACGAAATAGCATATCAAATTGAAGGGAATTTAAAGCTCTACAACTTTATCATTGACAATAATCATTAATACTGATCCTAGGAGGCACAAGGAGCAAATGTTTGACAAAAAAAGAGAAATTTTCCGAAAATCATCGTTTTTTCATAACATATAAACGGAAAAGTATTGGAACTTTGACATTTATGTGTAAAAACAAGTTTCGTAGGAAGTTTATTTTGCTTGAATTTTTATTTTAAACGCATTTTTTTCACCGTTTCCGACATTTTCTCGAAAAACCCAAAATTTTCTTCCGCGCTCTCTCCCACCTTTAGCTCATCCCCTAGGGGCGGGGACTTTTAAAGTAAAATCCCTCTAATGCGGACACTAACGGGACAACTTTTTTGTCCGCAGTAGAGAGGTGTCCGCAGGACAGGGATTTAATAATGTTATTTAACTTGGAACCGGGGAATTAAAAATTGTCCGTATAAGATGGGTGTCCACCTTTGAGGGGTTTTGCTGTATTATGTATAGTTACTAACTACCCCTAATAATATTCTGAAGTCAAAAATTATTGCATATTCCATGCACGCTACACCCCTGTTTTGAGCACTCATTGACTGGGCTGTAAGAATTTCAACACTTGTTAACAGCTATATTTTCCCCCAAAAAGTGTTATTGACGGCGAGTAAAAAGTGGTCCAAGTCGAAAACGTTGCTCTTCATATCTCGGTGAATATTGGTTGTACTAATTTCAAACTTTTTTTGTTGGAATTTTTTTTCAATGGAGATTATTCCCCTAAATAAAAGTTGGAGAACCTGGATCCAGTATAAAAAGTTAACTTTTGTATTTTTAGACTTATTTTTATTTATACTTAAAACTTTCAATATCCTAATCCTGCATCTGATTCTGAACATTTTCGCAATTGGAAGTATACATCTAGTACAAACGGTTGCGAAAATAAAGGTCTTGCAGATTAAAACGGAACACCCTATATATAGCCGATTTTTTTTTTCCACTTTTTAATAACTAAAAGTACTTTTAACCTCATTACATTTGAGTTAAATATTTTGTTCTCATTATTTTTTGTACGTTTTTTTCCCCCAAAAGCATATTAAAAAGCTATTTTTTTTTTTTTTTGATATTGTATAGCCTTTTACGTATGCGCCAGAAAACAATAACTTTCATACTCTTTCAGCAATTTATGATGCATTGAATAATACCAAAGTTTAAAATGAAAACGCATCGTAAACATTTTTCTAATTCTAAACATTCTAATCATGAATCAAAAAATGATCTCATATTTAATTTAATAAAACCGAAGTGAACCTTGTTACTTTTAGATTAAGACATTTAATTATGTAAAAAGCGTGTTTTCTTCCTTCTTTTTTGTTTGATATCTGATTAACTGTAATAAACGTTTTATATACGAGTTTTTGGTGTAATTCTATACTTCAGAAAAAGCGATTTTTTTTTTTTTTTTTTGGGAAATTTAATGCTTATTTTCAAATGAATTTGATAGTGCGTTAAGAGAAACAAAATAAAATATTAACCTTTTCATAGGAACGTCATAACACATGCATATTCAAGATTAAAGGTAAACATGTGCTTGATTTTTTTTTTTTTTTTTTTTTTGTCTCTGAAGTCTTACTCCTCTGAGTTCACATCTTTTTCATAAAAAAAAAGTGGTGAGTAGAAATATCAGAATTCCGATTCTGATATATTTTTCCTGCGAACCCAAAACACGTGTTTGCAACTGTTTTTTATGGTTTTGCTTTGACTGCACTGATTTTCGCAAGAATGTAAGTATTTCAATTTTTATTTATATATTCATTTATTTATTCATTATTTTTATTTATTTATTTATTGCTTTAAATGATTTATTTTTTAATTAATTTTATTTATTTATTGTTTTACTTTTTAATGTTTTAAATATAAATTGGTTCTTCATTTTTTTCCTTTTATTCTTATTAATGAAACCGCATTTTAACTTACATTATTAGAATTAAAAAATAATAATAATGAAACTCAATACTATTTTTGGGATGTGGGGGAAAGGGGGTTCTCTAACTCTGATTGTATTTACTGATGTATATGCATCTATTTATAAAGAAAGCTGTTTGCATAACCAGCGTATGTAAAAATTGCGCAAAAATAATAACTTTATTGCAATTAAAGTGCTGTTTGTCGAATATCATAAATAATATGCAAATAACCGAATATAATAAATAATATGCTATATTTCACATGGTGAAATTGCTTAAAAGGAACCGAATTTCTCGGCTTTCTTTAACTGCCTTTTTTTGCTACTCATCCTTTTTCCCCCCACAAAATTGAAAAAGTATGTAATGTGCTTAGTTTTTCCTCAACAGGTTCTCTTTGTTTTAAGTAAAACGAGATCCTAAAACTGCTTCTAATGGGGAGCTGTCCCCACCTTACATAACTCTCTTTCTGGTTATGTATAAGTTTAAGTTTTAATTTGATTCAGACACTGCATTTTAGATGAGGTTTTATGCATAAAGAAACCATTTTAGTAAACTGCTTATTTTCTTCCGAAGAAGTTTTTTTAACAACCACTCAATACAACAAATTGCTTTGTTTGGAAGAGCAAAGTGGAGAAAAATTGCGGGAAAAGGGTAATGCTGAAAAAAGTTAAGAGTAGCTTACATGCTGCTGTTGACTAATAAAGGATGATGATGATATTCTAAACTTATTTATATGCGCAATTTTTAGTTATATTTTTTAGTGATTAAAATTGAAATAAGATATATTCTTGCCTTTAAAAATAGCAATTCCTTTTTGAATTTTTTTCTGGGAAAATGATCCGGTCTGAAAGGTAAAAACATTCGACAAGGCTGTCATCCAAACTTGATGGTAGTTAGGTATTGACAAAAACGCCAAGATATGGAACCAAAATATCGATTCTTCAATATTGAATGATAAAGTGTTTTGAAATAATTTATTTTATATTTGTTGATCTCATCTCTATGGTTTTACTTTAATTGTTTTTTCTTCTTCTGATAATTTCTTTCGATTTGACTGTTTTTATTGCTTATTACTTTTAAGATTACGCTTAGATATGTTGATCAAGTGCGGATACAGAATACCATTTTAGGAGTGAGTGCCTTGCTGTAAAATGCGCCTCCCCCTCCCCCATCCCCCGCCACACAAAAAAAAACGAACCTACGGTTTTGACTACGAAATTTTTTTTTAACTGCTTCAGTATCAATAAAAAGTACCAAATCGGTTAGGTATAATGCTCATAATAGGGCATAAACGTTACAAATTAATGTCATAAGCAATGAAAAAAAGTACCATTTCAATATTTACTTTAAAAAAAAGTAATGATTTGAAAATACTTCTGACATCGTTTATTTTTTACTCATAAAGTGTTTAAATACAATGTGGACGGATATGCTATTTCCGACGGTTTAGATGGGGGAGCGGGCTTGTTCCTCATGTCCCTCTCCTTTTATCCGCCCCTCTGTTAACTATGCATAGTTACTCCTTAGATTACATGAGAAGTAATCGATCAAACGGTAACCTATCCACTTTTTAGAAAAGCTCATTTTATGAGAGTTTCTAAATCTTGCAGATGACCTAAATCAAATCACTTACTCTCAAGAAGTCCAAACGGATCAAATCTTAGTTTACTTAATAAACGCAGTATAGCCCCCATGGGCTCTTGCGCCATTAAATTCAAAAAGACCAAAAAAAAAAAAACCTAGGTTATTGAAGGGTAAAGTTTGACTATTTGATTAAAAGGTAACAAATCCGTCTTCTGCTCTTTTTATTTTGAACAAAAGGGGACATATCCAGAATGAGTCGGTAGTACAAAAAAAAATTTAAGGCAAAAGAACACATGCTCGAAATCTTCAAATTTTAATTCACTAATTTTAGTATCAACTACTTTAATAAGAGAATATAGGAAGGTGAAATATTAGAATTTTGGTGAAATTAGAATTCTCAACATTCTGTTTTTCGTTCAAAAGGGCACATATCCAATATCAAAATGGCGATATCTCCTTGTTTTTTTTTTATAAAAACATTTCTTACTCTGAGACATGACTTGCTGCTCTTTTGTGCACAATTCTATACCCAGAAAAATAATAAAACTATTTTGCTTTTACTCAAATTCGTTTTTTTCACCTCCTGCTCATTTTGGGGAAATTGATATGTTCCCTTTTGATAAATTAGTCCTTATATTTGACTTCAGGATATCATAAACGATCATTTGTCATAGATTTTCATTTTCATTAGGACTCCTAGAGGATAAATTTAGTTTTACTTCATTTTTTTCTGCTAGAATTTTTAACATTATCATTCATTTCAATTGTGTAAATTTTTCACTACATGTGTAATGTTTTTTTACTTTTTTTTTAATTAAACAATTTTGATTCACATCCACCATGACACTATCATTATTAATTGGTGTTGCTTTTGTATTATTTCTATCACAGATGAAAAGTATGAAAACATAGTCTGACACTTTTCAAAATTATACTTTTTATCCTACTTTCCCAGTAAAAGTCAGAGAAAGAAGAGAAGAGTCTATAAGCAGGCTTAATGCATCTTAAAAATATCACGAAAAACAAAAAAAAAAAAAAGGCAAAGGTAAATAAAATAATCAAACAAATATCGAAAAGTTAAAAATTGGAAAGTAGGGTATTGAGATGAGGGAAAATGTCTGTCGGTCTGCCCCCTCCCTAATAACTTTTGAGTAAATAGTCCGATTCGAACTTTTTTTTTTTTTTTTTTTTTTGTATAAAGACCTCGACGACACCTCATTCCCTTATTTCGCTTATTGATTTGAACACTTTTTCGTTTACTTTTTGAACAATTAAAAAAAAAAAAAAAAAAAACTTAACGTTAGCGCCTACGGGGAAATTCAAAGCAAAAATAAATCTTGAACTTAGAGGCGAAGTGGCTTCAAACAAACTTTGTAGGAAAATTACTTTTGATGAAGAACATGTATCAAAAAATATCATTTTGATTTGAACGACTTTCCGTTCAATTTCGAACAGTTCAAATTTTTTAACATTAGTGCCTACGAGGAAACTGAAAGTCAATATAGATTCCGAATTTAAAGGCGGATTTACTTCAAACGAATTTTGTTGGAAGTAGCTTTCGACGACCTACTCTCACCTCTGACTCCGAGATTTGTTGGGGCACTTGACTCCGATTCTGACTCTTGTGCCCGAAAATTAGACGAACTCCGACCATCACCTGCTACGTAGAAAGCCCTATCACTGCTTTCGTCACGTGACCGAAAGAGGCTGACTCGGAGGAAATTTCCCGATATATAAGGAAGAATGTAGGGAATAACAAGATTACAGTAACCAAAATATTCAATACATTGTATCATATCCGTGTGATTTTAAAGGAGTCTTCTTAGATTCGAAAAATAATGTCTTCATTATCAATGTCATAACGAAGTAAACATAAATGAAAAATTAAAATTTTAACTATCATAAACTCATATTTTAACAAGAACAACAACACTTTAAATTTTTCACTCAGATTTTAACAAGAACAACACACTTTAAATTTTTCCCCCCACTGTCGTAGAAGTGTTCACGTACTTAGTAACGCAATGGCTATCACAATAAAGTATTCTAAAAAAAATATATAATTGAATCTGCAATGCATTCTGCATATATATGAAGATATATATGGGAATTATGAAAATCATGCGTCACTATGCATTACAAAGTATGTAATCAAATGAATATTTTGCGAAACAGAAAGCAATATTTAAAAAAAAATATTAGTTGAAAGTGAAATATTTTCTTCTTGTTTATTTTCCTTGGTGACATAAGTTTCATCTTTAACAATCAATTAAAACAAGATTTCAGCTTTATTCTTACAAATTTTCGTGAAGTTAGTACCTGCGTTCTAATAAAAATTTTAAAATAATGAAAAAAAAAATTAGTGATCAGCATTTCTTTCATGCAGCACACTCTCTAAGGTGAGCCAAAAGTACTTCGAAACTGCGTCCCATGATGATGATATCATCTAAGTAGACCAGACAGGATTCGTAAAAGAGTCCTCTTAACACCGTCTTCATAAGACTCGAGAATATGACTGGTGTATTGCAGAGGCCGAAGGGCATCACTTTAAACTGCCATAAGCCTTGTTCAGTGGTAAACGCAGTCTTCTCTCGGTCTTCAGGGTGTATCTCTACCTGCCAGTAGCAGCTCTTCAAGTCCAGGGTCAAAAACCATTTGTGCCCGGAAAGGGTGTCCAAGGTGTCGCCTATCCGTGGAAGAGGGTAACTGTCTTTCTTGGTGATGTCATTCAGCCGCCGGTAATTGACACAAAATTTGGTGGAGCTATCCTTCTTACGGACCTAGACCATGGGAGACGCCCAAGGATTGGATGAGGGTTTGATGAAGTCATTATCCTGCATGTCTTTCAGAAGGGTCTCAACCACTTTCTTCTTGGCCAACGGTAGTCGTCTTGGATGCTGCTTAATAGGGGGATGATCTCCAGTGTCGATTCTATGCTACGTTAAATTTGTACGGCCGACTTCCTCAGATGTGGATGAAAACAGATGCTTGAAGTCGTCCACTAATTGTTGCGCAGTAGTTATTTCGTCTATCGATAATGGTGCACTCCCAATTAACTTCAATGTCAAGGACTCAGAAAACACAGTCTCGGGAGAATTGGTTCTCCTAATGATGCAGTTTACTTGAGTACAAGTTGCCAACGCTTCACCTTTCCGAATATTCCTTGGCCTTTCACTCACGTTGGTGACTCTCACAGGAATCACATCTTTAGAAAGGTCCACAAGACTAGATGCCTCAAGTACTCCTCTTTTGGGTTATTGCTTAGGTTAGGATATTCGATGAGGCCAAACGAAAACTATTACTTTCTTCAATGGAGCCAGGTATTAATGATTCCGTTCTAGTGGGTACGGTGAAGTTCATTTGTGCCATTTTTTAATGAGCGGATTTTACATCATTTTCTGCGTGGAAAACGGCTATAACTTCTCTCATTAAGTGCAACTCATTGCTCTTGAAGTCAAGGGTGAAGTCATATTTCTTTACCAAGTCCAATCCGAGATTGAAGTTGTCCATGATGTCAGCAACGAATGCCATGGTAAGTGGCATTCCCGAACACTATTTCCAAGTCCACTTTACCTTCAATCTCGATTTTGTCACCAGTCATAGTTTGGAGGGTAACACAGGGCGGCGTCCATAGAATTTTGAGTTCAAATCGACAAGCCACATCGGTCCTAATGATGGTAACATTGACTCTGGTGTCAATAATCAGTTTGCAGGGATTCCCATTTACATGAGCGTCAATGAAAAGTTCATTAATGCCGCCATTTCTTGAGGAGATCTGGAAAACTTTAAGATGAAACTCATTCTAATTTGGCAACATCCGCCCCGCGAGATGGCCATTACTTAGTTTTCCGAAACCTGGGAGGAAGCGATGCTCTTCCCTCTTGTTTCTGGACGAGTTTCACAATGTTTCTCCGCCATATTTCCAGCATTTCAGGGTTTGTTTCTTTTGGAACTCAGGAGCTTTATTGCTAGTAATGCTTCTTGCTATCTCTTTGATTTGCTTCTCAAGTTCAATCAACCGTAACGACACCGGATCAGGCTCATCAACTTTCACGCCGCGGTTTGAATGGTGATCTTTGCCAGTTGCTCACTGGGCGGCCTCGAATTTCATGGCATACACCACGGTGAACTTCAGATCTTTAACAACCGTCATCAATCGAGAGCTTTCTGGATTTCAGGATCCTGAACTCCGTCGATGAAGTAATTTAGTTGTATCTAACTCTGCAGGGCTGTCACAGAAAGCCAGATGAGACAGTCTCTCGACGTCCAATGCTGGTTCTTGTAGTGTCTCTTCAGTCTTCTGTAGAAGAGATTTCAGCTGGAGTCAACTAAAGTCCTTCTGGCACTTCTCACCGAAGCGAAGCTCCAGCGCAGATGTGAGGGCAGCGAAATCCAGGCGCTGGCTGTCCGGAAGAGTCTGTAGAATATCGCAGGATGGCAAGTCTTGGTTACGCAGTCCCATCCATTTGCTTCAGCAACTATCAGGAATTGGGTCTTGTATACTTGCCAAGCACTCTTTCCGTGGCGAACTTGATTGATGATCGCGTAGCAGTAGATGCATGCACCGAGTCTCTGTTTCCGGTGGTGGTCAATTTCCTTTCTAACTCTTTAATTTTTCTCTCCATATCGTTTTCTACAGTCTCTATTTGTCCCTCTACGACACCTATTTTTGCCTCCATGGTATAGACTCTGTTTTCTGTGGAAGAAAGTTTGTTTTCCATAACGTTCTTGACTGACGCAAGGTTGTTTTTAATTTCTTCCTGGTGTGCAGAAGAAATATTGGATCTTAATTCTCTTTTCAGCTGCTCCTGATTTGCAGGAAGCTGGTATTGATTTGCCCCCAGTTAGGTTTTCAATTGTTCTTGATTTGCGGCCAAATCACTTTTCAATTGTTCTTGATTTGCAGCCAAATCACTTTTCAATTGTTCTTGATTTGCAACCAAATCACTTTTCAATTGTTCTTGATCTGCAACCAAATCAATTTTTGCGGAGTTTATTGCTTCCAATAATTTGTTCATCTGTTTCTCCATTGCGCGCGTTAGGACAATAAAGTCCAAGTTCAAACAGTCTTTAGGAAAAACAATATCCAAGGTCACAGTTGTTCCCAGAAAGTCCTGAAAAAGCCCCTCGTTGGGCACTAAAATTGTTAAGAGTCCGGCCACTTCAAGAAATTCTTTAATGGCGAAACAATTCTTGAGAAAAACACAGGAGATTTATATGCAACTATATACAAGAAATGTAGTTAACTGCTAAATTATTCTCAGCAATTAGACAAATATCAATTAACGTCGTAAACTCAACAGTAACACACGCATTTATATCAAAATACGCAAAAACACAGCACAGAGGCTTCACAAAACAGATCTAACATACTCTCCAGCGCAACAGCTGAGTCAAGACTAACTCTGATCACGCCGTCGTGGCTATCAATAAATCCTTGACAAGTTTCCACAGTATTCCATTGCGAAATTTCTATTTCGTTCTACCAATTTCTCATATTCTCTTTTTATTCCACTTACAAATCTTATCCGTAGACTATATACTTCATACGAATGTTAGGGGGTTGTATTTACATTACAAGAAACTATTTACAGGTTACGTTACTAAGATAATTTTAGATGAAAAATAATGGAATAAACGCCAAATTTAGCCAGATCATAACAAACTAATCATAAAAATAATTACGATTTGCAAAATTTGTAACTGTATAATTATTATCTATATTATACTTATTTCATCTTGTTATTATTTGAATTCCCTACTGGTTAGCGCCCGCACATTTAAAACATGTTCGTACTGAAAAATTCGATTCCTGCAACTGCAAAACACGTTTTTCGCAATATACATTACGATTTGTGCAAAGACTATGCAAACGTTTGTTTTCTGATGTGTACTTTAGCGAGTATATTGGAAGGTTACTTGATTTAAAATTTTATCTTTATTTGATTTTGCATTTTAGCAGTTTCCAAACTATTAGCATAAAACTTCCTTATTTATTCACACAATCTTCTTTTATGTAGTTAATTCATCTATATATAGCATGACTTTCGTGCTTTTTTACTAGAGTTGATAAAATAATAGTGAATTCCAATTAACTTGTACTTCGACCAAGGTAATTTGGGAAGATATTTGGGAACAGTCGTTAAGTAAACTCAAATGATGTATGGCGTTTACTTTCAATTAGTTAAAGTTTGCTCTAAGATTTTAACTTCGACAGTTACATATCACTAAATGTTTTTTTCGGTTTTATAACAAAAAACATGCCGTTTTACTACAGCAACTTGCTTTATTTTACTCGTACTACAAAGAATTTTATCCAAGGATTACAGGTATTTCGCTCTGTTTTTTTTAGAGTTTTTGAAATTCCTCATTGAATTTTATTAGAAATTTACTGTAACTTTTAATATATACTAGCGGTACTTGCACGGTAGAAAATTAAAGCCCGTAGTAGAAAATAATGCCCACGCTAGAAAATTAAAAGGTCATTTGGTTCGCCTGTATAATTACAAATAATGGATGATGAATTTCTCTCTAATTTGCCACACTGCAAAAAATAATTGTTGTTTTTAAAGTAATATACTATATTTTCCTACAGTTTAATACTGCTTTGCTAAATAACAGAGAAAAACTGTAAAACCGTTTTAAATTGCGCAAAACGATGCGCAAAAGGTGTTTCCTTTCATACGGGAAGATAAACGAATGAATTCGAGGTATCGACAGCCATGTTAGTAATTTTTCGGGTGTGTGCTGAGACAAGACTGATCAGCTGTAATTCAAGTTAAAGGTAAGTAATAGTTATATTATTCATTCCCTTTTCCTCAAAATGCAGTTTTCTTTATCATCGATAATGTATGTAAAATAATAGTGTGTATTTTGAAATCATAATTCGTATTCCAATATTCGTTGATGTTGACTTTGCAGTTTCTTTTAGTTGCTAAGTTGTAGCGATTGCTTTATAGCAAAAGTCCAAGTAGTTGTTGTGATCCTGAATATTTTACTGCACGTATGATGTTTTTTAGACATTTTCTGAAATTCAAATTTGATTCAAAAATAAATCAATTCCTTTCTTGATCGTATTTGAAGTTATTAAAAAATTAGACTTTGTTTACGATTATATTTTGTGTTACATAGGATGTGAGTACTTAAAATTTAAATTCTTATGTTTTATGTCTAGTAAATTTTTAGCGTATTGCGATTGACTTATTTCTTCTTTTTTTCTTTTTCTTTCTTATGTTCAGTTTTAAATTCTTCAACAGTTCGCATTTAAATATTTTATTGATAAACTTTACGCTATAGCGTAAGTAACTTTTATATCCTGTACAAAATTCGATGAATAAAACGTAAATAAATAAAATAACGTAACCGAGAGACATGCAAACAGTATCAAGTTTACTGATATTTTTTGTTGAAGAATTTGCCCCTCTCGAAATACAATACTCTGATGTATGAACGACTCAAAATTCTCTGAAATCTGGAGCCAGCTTTCATATTTATCGAACAAAACTAAAATAACAATAATTAAAAAAATCATCAATGAAGCACTCAAAAAAAAAAAAAAAAAAATAAGCATTTTTAGATACAAACACGAAACCCTTGTGTTTTAAAAGTTTTATATTTGCGTCAGTAGGAAGTTAAAGTTTTACTTCAGGAAAAATGCACTAGTACCAATGAAACTTGTGAACCTAAAAATAATTTTAGAAACTATATTCAAAGGCACTCGATGGGAGGTCACGGGAAGTCTCTATGACCTCCCCAAAATTGCCATATTGGGAAAATTTTGTCTGGTGATTCGGCAAATTTGGGGACAATTGTAAAGTTGCAATTTTTGAATTCTCGAATGTGCAAAATTTATTAGATATTGTACTTAATTGTGCGTACTTAATGTGTGTATGCACCATTATTTTATTAATCGGCAAGTATGTAAGTTCCGTTCGACAAATTGAGATTATACGCCTTCCAATATATTTAAGTTCAGGCCGTGCCTGGTTATATTTTATAATTTTCAGCTTTTCATTTCTGATCTGGCAGTGTTGCGTTTTCGTCAAAATTACAGTTTTTTAATTTAAAGTAGAAAATTTACATTATTATGCATTGTTTGTCATAGTTTGACATCATCTACTTTTCTGAATGAGCATGAAGGAAATGCTCATTAAGAAAAGTAGATTCTCGAGAACTACAGTAGAATTTGAAACAATTGTAACCTTGAACTCGTCAGTTTCCTTACATTTTAACTTTAAGAACCCTTTGAGTCTTAAAGTTTGGCGTCAACGTGTTTATGCTGAAGAAAAAAACTATATTATAAATACTGAAAAGTGTGATTCTGTACTTCACTGTCTTTCACTGCATATAAAAAGTAAAAATATGTCAGAGTGTTTATCCGTGTAAAATGAAAAAAACGGGGAATTTCGTTTAAACCTGTAACGGAGATTCAAGTCAAAGCCAAGTAAGATCTTTTGCATTTAAATGCGATGGGTTCCTTAGCAGTTGAGTTATTTAGGGGGAGGGGGATTATTTTCACAATAATAGACAGTTTTTCCAAAAAATGAGATTTTCGAATATTTTGTCAGATTTCAAAAAAGGAACAGAGATTTGCGGTAAAGATTTGATTACGGAAAGGAAATTCTGAACTCCCGGTTTGAAATTTACCTTAGCGACCAAAGCATAAGAATCGAAAAGACCAACAAATCCTCCAGTTAACAAAGTAGCGTCATAGAACACTATAACTCAACATTAATGAATGGAATTAGGACACTTTTAAATGAATTGGGTTTGCCTAAGCAGTTTTGAGCCGAAGCAGCTATGTGCTTCCACTGCTTACGGACTAGAGCGGTTTTAAAAAGAAAAACCAAAACCTTTTTTGAGATATTTGAGGGAAGAAAGCCATCTATTAAACACTCCCGTGTTTTTTGGCTGTATTTCGTATATTGGAATTTCAAAACAGAAAATAAACAAATTGGATATGAAAGCTAAACAGGTAGTTATGGTAGGATATGCGTTTCATACGAAAGGTTATAGAATTTGGGATCCCAAAAATAGCGAATTGACAGAAATTCTGAATGTTTAATTCGATGAAAATAAATTTTGGGCGGGGAAAAAATACAGGAACGGGAAACAGAA
This sequence comes from Uloborus diversus, assembly GCF_026930045.1. NCBI lineage: Eukaryota > Metazoa > Arthropoda > Arachnida > Araneae > Uloboridae > Uloborus > Uloborus diversus. Next base: position 90,631,640 of record NC_072731.1, on the reverse strand, counting down.
ATATACAGTTTTATTTCACTTCTGAGTAAATCTGAAGTAGAAGAATATCCTGAAAATCATAAAATAGCATGTTATGAAAATTAAATGGGTTAAAGAAATACCAAGGCAAAGTATATATTGACACGACGGTTCTAAAGTCCGAATCGCGAAGTCGAGGTTTATTGTTCTGAAAATAACATTGAATATGACCCAAAGTATTTTGATTTCACTTGTGATGATAATTCAAGAAAAGTATCAGATTCTGATGAAGATAGGGGGATAATTCAAGTAAGCTAGAAGCTAACATTTCCGAAGATGTAATTCCTTCAAATTTGAAACAAAGTTTGAGAACGCCAGAAAGTGAAGATTGGCAAAACGCAACAGAACAGATGAGAAGAACGAAATAATGCGCTTCAAGGCCAGACTGGTAATTTTAGGTAACCACCAGCTATGGGGGGGGGGGGGAATACTTTTCGCAAGTGTTCTCTCCAGTAATTTCCTTTCCTTTATTTGACTTTCTTTTCAATTTTTGTGTATAAGCTACATTGGGTCCATTTCCAAGCAGATGTTTGCAATGCGTATCTATATGCGGATTTAAAGGAGGAGATTTCTCAGACAGCCGAAGGGTTTGACGATCCCTGAAATCTAAATTTTGTTTGTAAATTGAATAAATCATTGTTATTCTGTTAAAGAAACGATGGAAGCGGAGTATATTTCAATTAGTGAACAATCTAAGGAAGTTATGTGGATCAAAAAAAAAAATGAATTTGAAATAAAATTTGTTGAGAAACTAAAAATAATTTAGCTGATTGTTTCACAAAACCTTTCTGTAGGGAAAATTTACGAAAAGCTTGAATTGCAATGACATTTTTCTAGAGTTTTTTTCTGAAATGTTTCAATTATTCCATTATGTTTAAGCTATAATTTGTGCACACAATCGGATGGCCTGTAATATATTTTTTATTCATTTCTTATAGTATTTCATTTTTTGCGTGTGCTGGCTTGCCAAGAAGGGGGGGGTATTTGCTAGCGAATATTTTGTTCCTGTCACTCCAGCGCACGGAAAAAAACCATTGTAGTTGATTTCATTTTGAATTTATGCCCGGTGATATGTTTGTGGTTAGGTATTTCGGAAAAATTTAAACTATGAATTTCATTCTAGCCGCCTGAATTTACTTCATTTAAATTTATTTACTTATGCAGTATCATTTCTTTCAGTTTAGTGGTGTGCAAATGTAAAGAACTACGTAACTTGTGATCAGAACTGAATGGCAGTCTTTATCAAGATGGCAGTTCGCATTTGTGTTCCACTTGGAATTTCAAAGAAGCCTCTAGTCTGAAAGATGTTTTGACGATTCACTTTGTGACATGAATGCCGGCAACGGAAAACGGAAGTTTTTAAGTATGTCTTTTCATTTATATTTTGTGTGTTTTCGGATGTAATTTGTAATCACCAATGCTTTTGAGTTTTAGAGCGTTCTTAGCCACTGAAGCCTAGCCTACGGTCTGCGTGCCGTATTGGGCCCCTGAAGCTGATTTTTGTGGCCCGTTGTCAGGTTCTATGTTACAATCAAGAATTATATTTCAACAAGATAAACTAAATTTTATTTTGTTTTGATTGAAATGTGATCGGTCATACAATTCATTTAAGTCTGAATTTTTTTAATTTGTAATTTAATATTAGATTTTACGGGTAGTTGAATATTATCACTTCAAGAATCACCGGTATATAGAAAGTTCTGTTGCTAGAGCTAAATTAGAAGTACATTTCTTTCGTTATTATTTTTTAAAAATTTTCCAGTAAATTTTGAAACACTGATTCTTTGTTTTTACATGTTATTAAAATCGAAGGAACCAAAACAGCATGCTAAAAGTACGATGTATTACATATGAAACTTTCTTCGCATATTCAGACTTGTGTGACACTTATCAAACAAAATTATAGATTATTTTTATGGTAGTGTAAATAAAAAGCAGTTACTTTGAAAATGTGAGCATGTTTAAATCTACAGTTAAAATTGGTGCGGTCTTCTGGCAAAGCATTTTCAAGAAGGTTTGCAATGTTTACAACAAGGACGGTGGGCCAAATGTGACCTTACAATATCTTAGCGATTAGAACTGGCCCTACCAGATATACTCTTTTTTGACATGTTTGACGATTTATTATTTTGTTAAAAAATTTTAACTTTTCTGACCGATTTTCATTTTTTACTGAATTGACTTTAAGCCATCTTGATTTTGGGAATATAGGATTGTTTCTTCCAGATTTCAGCTAAACTCTGAAAAACTTAAAGATAAATTGTCTAAATCCTCTCAAAAGAAGTGCTCCTTAAAAAAAGTCGCTGGTGGCTTAAATGGGGGACATCAATAACTGTTCAAAACGGGGTTCGGGGTGGGGGGGGGGCGTCCCCATTTGGAAAGACACAGAATATAAATGAAACATTTTAAATTATGCTTAAATATTAAGATATATATAAGATAGAACGTTCTTACGGTATTATTTTATTTCAACTGAAATGACTCTTTTATTTGATTCCTTAGTACTTAAGAAAAAAGCTCCAAAAAATTAAATTTTAATAATATAATAACACAATTATGGAATAAAATGCATGAAAAAAAAATATTTTAAAAATTCAGTAAAACATTTCACATTAAGTACAGACAGAGTTCTAAATTATTTTACGTCACACTTTGTTTCATATTCAGATTTCAATAATGAGCAGCTGTCAAAGAAAAAGAAGATGAAGCTGGTATCAGTTGAACATAGCTCGAGCTGTTAACAAGTGTTGGAAAGGAATATGGGTTACCAAATAAAAGAAAGAAAGAAAGAAAAACCATCTATATCCGGTTTTCAGTGCGACTATAGCAACTAGGGGGGGGGGGGGGGATTAAAAGAGGTTAGATACAGTATTCATTGTTTTAAATGAATACCTAAATATTTCCCAATTGCTTGTCCTAAACGTCGACCTTGCTCCATTTTCTAAAAAAATAATTCTCTACATCATCCTAATTATTGTTTTGAAGTAAACATATTGCAATCCGATAATCTGGAGCCTATTATAAGAAGAAACTAGTTTCAAGTTTTATCATCCTTAAAACGTTTTTAAAACCCTTCAAGCGGCCGTGACGTAAAATTCCTTCACCCAGCAATGTAATGAAGAGCGGCCGGGTCGAAAAATTTGGCCTTGAATATTCTGCTTCGAGAACGGCTGCGGCGTAAAATTCTATGGAAGAATATTCATGGCGAAATTTTTCGACACGGCCGCTCTTCGATACATCGCTGGGTGAAGGAATTTTACGTCACGGCCGCTTGAAGGGTTAATTTTTTCTTTAGGCCAAGATGTTAGCTTTCCCATTTTGGACAACTTTCCGTTGTTTTTTTTTTTTTGGAATTCTTGACTTATAAAAGGAGTTATTCTCCCGATCACTTCAGTTAGCTGATCGAAAAAAATAAATATTATTCTTAATCAACGATCTCATATGTAATTACAAAACCCTTCAAAAATACCGAAAATTACAAGGATTTTTTTTTTAAACTTGTATTTCAGAAACCAGTATAAGTGCATTTCTTTACATGGAAGAGAAAATGTAAGATTATGTTTTTTCTTTTTTGAGTTCCTATGTAAAGTATTCAGATTAGGTCTATTTCAATTAGACACTAATAAACCACCGTTTCAATTGCGTAGTTTCCAAATTGCTGCACAGCAGTTTTTTTTCTCCTTAAAACAACATATTTAACGCTTAACTGATTCCTGAAATAAACGATTCAATTACAATTTAGGTATATGTTAAGCGGTTTCAAGATAAAAGCAACTCCCAAGGCAATCTTAATTTCATATCATTCAGAGTCATAATTTTAATTATTTTAGGGCGTATTTTTATACCTACGTAATTTGATTTTTCCATGAATGTTTTTTGGTGTCCACAAGTTTTATGAGATTCTAACAATTTTTATTTTGACAGATGCTTTCATGATATAAGGCCTAATGATGGCACCTAAGTCGGCAAAGATGTCACAAAGAAGAATCAAGTTTGTAATGTAAAAATATTGGCGTTGAAAAAATTAGCATTCGGTTTTAAATGAATTTCTGCAATTTCACTGTAAAAACTACTAATCGATATTTATAGGTGATGTATACGAAATAAAATAATTTGGCAATTTTTAATGGTGTGAATGTTTCATTTTTTCTCATGAAAACAGTATAACATAATATAAAGTTATATAATTTTTGGAGTAGTAAAACCAATTTTTAACTTTAATACTAGTACTCATAAACCTTCAGATTTTATTATACCGATTGAAAAATTGTTTGTTTAGTAGCTCTGGAATTTTAAATCGTCACATATTTATAGTTTTCATCTATGTAAATTTTAAAAGGTTAATAGGATAAAGTATTATCTAATCTATAATAATCAGTTTAGAATAAAAACCATTCTGTGCAGTCTAAATGCTGTATACTGCACATATGGTGTGAAATAAAATTAGTTTGTTACTAGTATTTCTCAAATAAAGTAGATCCAAATGCAACTTATAACATTAAAAAAAGAAGAAAACCATGAAAATATTCTGTTTTACCATAAAAGAAAAATAAATGCATATAATTGCATGCATCAAGTTAAAATAAACTTAAAGGTTTAATGGATTGCATATTGAAAAACATTTCTCACGTTATGCTGCACATTTTAGCATTACAATAATGCTGGAAGTGAAAAAAGTACTTTTAGTGAAGATACGATTTTAGTATTTTCAGTTATATATAAAAAACCTTTCTCATTTTTACTACCTCCATGGATCAAAAAGTTTTGTATTATGAAAAAGCTATAACTTCTTAAAATAAAGCTTCAGACCATATTTTGCAATTTCCTTCAATTTGTAAATTTTTAAGTCTGCAATAGAGCTGAAAGTTTTTTGTAGAAATGAAAATGCACCACTTTTTCTTCTTTAACATGTGTTTATAAAATATTGAGATGGGGCATTGATTTATTTTGTGTACAAGGAAATTAATATCAATAAAACATATATTTAGCAGCAGTTAACTATTTTTATGTAAAAGTGTTTTATATTTCTTAATTTGTCGCTTTTCATAGCCTAAAACATTATTTTTGTTGTTGAAAAACTTAAGAAAAGGAACAGATTTCGTATGTAGGCTGATTTATACAACGTACATACTGACTCAATTGCTTTACTTTTCGATATTGTTCTTCAGCTGTAAAAGCAGTGATTTCGGCTATGAAAAGAAACGATAGGGTGAAAAAAACCTTTTGCATAAAAATTGATAACTTCATTTTATGGTTTACTGCTGTTAATTTTACTGTACAAATCATTTATAAAACCGTATACTACTGCTGCTTTTATGGCACAATTCAGTTGATTCCGCAGCATAATACTGCGAACTTTACAGTTTGATACTGTTAATTTTGCAGGGCAATTCCGTTACAAAACAGTATATAACTGTTAATTTTACATATTATCTCTGTTAAATTTACAGGTCAAGTCATTCCTAAAACAGTATATTACTGCTGATTTTACAGTTTGATACTGTAAGTTTTACAGGGCAGTTTTATTAAAAAGCAGTATATTACTGCTAATTTTACAGTTTGATACTGTAAGTTTTATAGGGCAGTTCTATTAAAAAGCAGTATATTACTGCTAATTTTACAGTTTATCGCTGTAAATTTCACAGTAAAAGTCTGTTATAAAACAGTATATTACTGCAAATTTTACAGTTTAGAATTGTAATTTTTGCAGTTTTTCTTTGGAATGCGAGCTGCCAGTATTTTACTGTAAAAACAACAGCTTTTTTTTTTGCAGTGCATGTTCATTTGCTCGCCCATGTTGTGGTAAATTGCTCGTACACGTTATGATAATTTACTCGACATTGTTATGATAATTTGCTCGATAAAATATTTTTAAAATTGGAATAGAAAAATAACAACATCGAATTTTCGGAAAATCGATTCGATGTGCTCCCCCCCCCCATGCTACGAATTAATTCTGTGTCAAATTTCATGAAAATCGGCCTAACGGTCTAGGTCAGTGGTTCCTAACCTTTTTTGGCCCATCGCCCCTTTCGGAAGTTAAATTACACCTATCGCCCCCCACGTTCTTCCCTTAAAAACACAAATTAGTTGGCGCTGATTTTAGTGATGATTAATGTTTCTGAACGCCTAATTTTAGTTTAAAGCTTCAAAAAGTGCATGATAAAGCAATAATTAGTTTTAAAACTGAATGTTTTATTCTTTACCCCTTCCCCTCCCCACTTCCAAAAAAAGAAAAGAAAAAAGATAAAACGTAATTTGATGTGCTTTAATTAACCAACGTCATTTACATACTTAGCAAAAATAAGAGTACTACATTTTTCAGTAACATGCTTATTTTTTAAATTGAAATCCGGAAAAAATTGAAAATTGTAACTGTTAAGATTTATTCTTTTTTACCTTTTTAATGGCTGCCTTGTGCTTGATGGAACTCCGTTAAAGCTTTGATGTCTGGCTTTATATTAGTGAGATTTAATCTGAGGTCCCCTTTGAGGCAGATGTCTAATCTATTTCTTTGCTTCGTGAGAAGCTGCACTACAGAGCTAAATCCTCTTTCAACTAAATATGTCGAGGGGAATGAGATGAGGAGCTGTTCAACTTTTTTCCAAAGTTGTGGGTACGTACCCATAAGCTTCACCCAGGCAAGTTCGTAACCGTATTGCTTGAAAGTAATTTTTGATTCACAGTCAAATATCAAATCCAATAACTCTGTCTGCAAAGAGTTTTCCACTTCATCTACCTCTTCAAAACTAAATGGGTCTAAAATCCAGTCAGGAATTTGTAAGTTGATCAAATCTGCAAACCTTGATTCCATGTTATTTTTTAACTGATCAAGGTGATCAATTAAAATTAAAAAATTTTCTTCAGGAAGTTCATCATCCACGATTAAACTTTTTTTAGAGTCGGAAACAGGGTAAATTCTTTACGGCCAATATTTGCCTTGTGAATTTCGAATTTGGCAATGAATGCTGAAATTATGCTTTTGGCCTTGATGAGGTTCATCTTGTTTCCTTGAAGCTTAATGTTGACTTCGTTCATTTTTTCAAAAATATCTGTGAGATACGCAAGTTCCAATTGGCGCTGTTTCAAATTCTCACTTAAAGCAGGATCATGCAAGTCGAAAAACCCAGCTACAGAGTCGAATAATTCAAAGAAACGGCGCAAACAGTTTCCATTGGAAAGCCATCTCACAGACGTATGTAAAAGCAAGCGTTCGAATTTTTCATCATTTTCATGGCAAAGCTCTCGAAACAGGCGATCATTGAGAGAATTAGCTTTGATCTTGTTAATACCAGTAATGACTAATTGTAAGGTTTCATGTAAAACACCACTCAATTTTTTTGCAGCAAAGTTTTGACGATGAATGACACAATGGATGGTAATCACTTCTGGCACTTCTTTTTTAAGGTGTGCAAGAAACCCAATATGACGACCCGCCATGGCTGGGGCACCATCTGCTGCGCAAGCACTTACATTTGTCAATGGAATTTCTTTTTCTTCAAAATAATCCTTCACCACTTTAAAAATAGACGATCCCTTTGTATCAGTAATCAAAGTTCTGGCGAACAACATTTCCTCAGTTATCTCTTTCAGTTCATTAATAAACCTCACGTAAGCTAATAAAATAGCTCTGTTATCTGTCACAGTTGATTCATCAATCTGTAGTGCAAATTTACTTTGTTTCAAAACGTTTATGAGTTTGCACTCAACGTCAGCAGCCATTTCATCAATTCTCCTGGAAACTGTGCAGTTACTCAAGGGGAGAGATTGACTTATCTTTTTACTGGAGCCCTCACCAAGCAAAATTTCGACTATTTTTTTGGCAGCCGGTAGAATAAGAGATTCGCCAATCGTATGAGGCTTACCACATTTTGCTATCAAAAGAGACACTTCGTAAGAAGCAAGAAGCACTTTGTCAAGATCTGTTGCTTGTCTTCTAAGTAACTCACCCACCTTTGGCCGTTTATCCGCTTTTGTTTTGAGGTCTTGAAAATAACTAAGAGGTTTATTTACTTTGTCACCATGTACTCTTGACAAATGCTCTTTCATTCGCGAGGGCTTCATCGCTTCATTGCTAGAAGATGTTTTATCGCACAAAAGACAGTGCGGAAACTGCACATTTTGCGGTGACGTGACAAAACCAAATTTTAAATACTCTTCTGAGTACTGCCGGCACTTCTTTTTCGAATTCATATCGAACTTCCACACTACGAAACATGCACAATCAAACAGAAATTCACTAAATTAAATCAAACAATAGAAACTACGTAAGGAGGTTTATGCGCTGATTGCAAGTTTCTGAATGACAACTAAGTAAATGCAAAAATCCATTCCTACACATATCCATCTACTTTTCAGGCGTTAAATATATGCTGGCGCCAACGGTCAGACAGTGCTTACAAGATTTTTTTTATCTTCCTCGTGAAAACGGCAATAAAATAAAAGATATTATTTTTCGCTTTTGGGATTTTTTTTTTTATCCGAACAGATTGGATTGAGCTGTAAATCATACATGCCTTATTTTCTGGGAACGACTTTCTTTGATTTGACGTGCCATATGCTTGGTTCGGTATTACAAAACACAGGTACCTATTCTGAAAGATATTTCTGAATTGTGTACTGATTTGTTTTAATAAATATAGTTTTTGAATGGTCAAGAATTTCCCATTACCAGGTATCCGAATACCGGTCGCCCCCCTATCGCCCCCTAGAAGAGTTCGATCGCCCCTTTGGGGGCGATCGCCCCCAGGTTGGGAATCACTGGTCTCGGCGCTATGCGCGTAACAGACGTACAGACATCCAGAGACACAGACTTTCAGCTTTATTATTAGTAAAGAAGACAATGCCGTCCAATAAGATGAAAGCACACATGTTGTAACTTATTCTTAGCTTAATTATTTAACCAGTAAAATGGAAAAAGTGGAGAACATAAACAAAACATTTTTTTCTCACTTCTATTCCAACTTTTAAATTCAAATATTTGCTCTTGTGCTATTTTCATGCGATAATTATGACTCTAAAATAATTCACTTTAGCTGCGGCTTGGAAGTATTGATATTTTAAGCATTTCTTCTGAACGTTTATGGTAAAACTAAATAAATAACTTTGTCCTTGAAAAGTAAAATCAAAAACAACAATGTATAATTGCCCAAAACTTGCATATTACTGTATACACGTGTTTCAGGGTTACAAGGATTTCTTTTCTATGCAAAATTAGTGAGCTTATGAATTAGAAGACATTGGACAAAAGCTAATACATTCAAACGTCGCGTTTTCTTTCCCTTAGTTTGCTTTGAAAAAGGGGTTCCTTGTAATCTCGAAACACGTGTACCTAGTAATATGCAATTGTTTTGCAGTTATACATTGTATTTTTTTAAATTTTTTTTTAATTTTACGTATCCTGGTGACTTAACATCCATAACATAATTTTAATAGTTTAACTAAGCAAGTGCGACATTTTTGGAGGCAGTTATGAAAATGTATTGCTAAATTCTTTGCAAAAATTCCAAGTCGAACAAAAAAAAAAAAAAACATTTTTGAAGATGTAACCTGATACGTGCAAGAAAAAAAAAAGATTTGTGTGTCTTTAAGGTATTTATCTGTCAGACCGCTTTAAATATTTTTTTTTTAAAAATCAAGCGATACACTCCTTTGTAACTGCATAACAGCGCAAGTTTCAAGAGAACGCTACGCTTGAACGAATCTCGTAGACGTGACGAGCTCTCTTGCGAGCATGCTGACAATGTTTGAAGCATGTGCACATTTGGTTTCAGCCCACCCTTTGTCTTCGTACACGAGCTTAATGTCCTCTTTTGGTCGTATTTATTGGATTGGGCCCTCGGTCGACACCAGAAGAGCTGATTGAAGACTTTTTATTATTTGTTTTTGCTGACGGTTTGGCTGTCTCACCGAAACGAGGCTCGAATTGTCTAGTAATTCAACTCTTAAAGTATGAACTTCAACAAATTAATTCACGAACAGAAGAAATGTAAAATACTCAAGGTTACCGAAATTAGAGTCACTAAATAAGATCAGAGCGACAAATTAAGTCTGTTTTAAGTCAAATAATGCAGAATATAATTATACAGCGTGTTCCGTTTTAACCTGCACGACCTTTATTTTCGCAACCGTTTGTCCTAGGTGTATACTTCCATTTGCAAAAATGTTCAAAATTAGATAAAGAGTTAGGATATTGAAAGTTTGAAAAAAATAAAAATGAATCAAAAAATACAAAATTTAACTTTTTATGCGGGCCCAGGTTCCCCAACTTATATTTAGGGAAATATTCCACCAAAACTCAGGGAGATATTCCAGTTCAAAGTTCTAAGGGACTATACAGAAGACTTATCACCCTTTCAAAAGACTGACAGGTTGTCAAAATAAGAAAAACAAGATATTTGTATTTTTCATTGCTATTCAAAAATAAATGTTAATGTAATGCCGTGATACGCAAAAACACACACAAAGCCTCGAACAATTTGAGAAACCACGCTCTGTGCACAAGTTCAAATTTAAACACATATTAACTGCTATATTTCCCCAAAAAAGAGTTATTGACGGCGAGTGAAAAGTGGTGTAAGTCACAAAACGCTGCGTTTCATATCTCCGTGAATATTGGTCGCACTAATTTCAAACTTTTTGTGTTCGAACTGTTTTTTAATGGAAATTATTTCCGTAAATATAAGTTAGGGTACATGAAACCCGTATAAAAAGTTAAATTTTGTATTTTTTGACTTATTTTTATTTTTACTTCAAACTTTCAATATCTTAACTCTGCATCTGATTTTGAAAGTTTTTGCAATTGGAAGTACATATCTAGGAATAACGGTTGTGAAAATAAAGGTCTTGCAGGTAAAAACGGAACACCCTGTATAATAGACCAATATATAAATATAATAACATTTTAAATATATAATACACCAATGAGGACAATCCGCCAACTTTAGCAAGGACAGCAAAAATTCTTTAAATCTACCTTTTTTTCATCGAAGTCTAATTGATAATAAAAGTGTTGTCAACAAGCAGTCTTTTATCAACAGACAAAAGAGTAGCCGTCAGTTATTACAAATGAGTCTTGGTCTAAATTGCCCGGTGTAATTTTACACTAAATTTCGCTTCTTCATGGGTAACTGCACAGTTCACTACAGTTAATACAGTAATTATTGTTTCAGAAAGCCTTATATAGAAGTAGCGAATTAAAAAAAAAATCTCGTTGTGCTTTATATTTTGCAAAAAAATATATGCGTTCTGACCCGCGAAATACCATCTTAATATGATGTTCGGTCTGCTTTTAAAAAGAGATAGAGCCCCGCTTGTTTATTATGAAAACGTTTCTTGATTGCAAATTGCTCCTAAAGTAAAATTATATTTGTGTTAATTTTTCATATCATTGATTAAAATATTATATTAAGAAAGAAGGAAAACAAACAAATAAAACGAATTTTATGGCATACTGCAATTTAAAAAAATCGTAATAACCAATACTGAGTTAGCATATGTCATTAAACAGAAAATTTAAAATGTTTGGTGCAAAATTTTCCGATATTGTTCAATCCTTTCGTTGAGTCAGTACCGAGATTTTTAACGTTTAAAAAAAAAATTACAAAATATGGAACATTCATTTTTCTTTAAAAATGATTGATTCTCAATGCAAGAGAAAAAGAAAACAGGGTGTTTCATATATGAATACACAATTACCTTTTACTCTGAGAGAATGCATAGATCCAAAGCTATATTTTATCACATTATGAATTTATTTTCCCTTAAATTCTTACCCTGACGCTTACAACATTCTACTACATCAATCACGAGAGAGCTGCCACCGCCAAATCTAAGAGTATGAAAAGACGCTAAGAATTCAATCCTCTAATACTAAAAAAAAGAGAGGAAATTCAATGGAAAAAATGGTTTGGAATATCAGAAGCAATGAAGTGAAATGAACGTGAATGATAAATTATTGGGGGGAAATGATGGGGGAGGGTTAGAATATTAGTCACACAAAGGAAGAGATAAATGCTTATGTGGGTAATTAATTTTTTCTATCATATACAGAAGTTATTTCTAAAAATAGTGGTTGAGATCTAATGTTATCAATCATTGGATTTCCGCTTCAGATACAGTAAAATTTCTTTCCCCTGATATGGTTATGCAGTAGTAATAGTTAACTAAAAATGAAACAGGGGAAAAAATGTGCTGTTTACAAGTGAAAATTTTCTATTTGAAAGACTATTCATAAATTATGCCAAAATTTGTTTTTAATATTTTTTCTCCCCCTCCCCATTTGTCACAAAGTGTCACATTTTATTTAGCCCCCACTATAAGACATGAACATATACTTGCAAAAGGGAACTACACCAAGCAAGTAATGCTCAAACTTGGGGGGAGGGATAGAAATGCGGACACGCGTTTCCGGATAACAAGGTGCACCTTTTTAAGTGCAACAAGTAAAATCATGGATTGTAAAACATCCAACGTAAGCTTTTCATTCATAAGCTCACGTTTGTCGCATTAAAAAGGGTCTCTGTGTAACCCTAATACACGTGTCTGCATTTTTTTTTTTACGAATTTGCTTTCATTTTATGCGTTGATCAATTATGTTTTATTCAGGATAAAGATATTTATGTTTTTTTTATATATATACTTACTGTTCGAAAACAAAGTTCTACATTCTAGATAATATTGAAATTTTTAATTTCATGCTTTAAATACTTTCTAATGACATAGACACATTTGTAAATATAGCAATAATTATAGCCATACGCATACATTTCAACATAGTTACTGTGGTTTGATTCAGTAGTTGTACTTTCCCATTGGTATCTGTATGGTGGCTACTCATTAGAATAGTTAAACGTTGTACCAACGCTGAAGATAAAAAAACTGCTTTTCTGTTAGTTAAAAATTTTTCAAGCATTTGAATTTGAAAAAAAAAATGTATATAAAACAGCTGGGGAAATCAAATGTTTCTAAATTTGTGGCATTTTCTCTGCTACACGGCTAATGTTGAATTAAGGGATCATTGAGCATCCTCTTAATATTTGAATAAGAACCTACTTACTCAAGTAAGTAAGTTACTTGAAGCTTACTTACTTGAAGTTACTTAAGCAAGTTACTTGAGTAAGAATTATTTACAGCATAATTCTATTAGTAAGCCTAAAAACATTGGGGATATTCTGTACACCCCAAAAAAGTTTATTTGAACCAAACTATTCTGCATACATCGCAGCTTCAGGGACAAATTCACGACCACACATTGCTATATGATTTCGAGATGTCACGATGCATCCTGCCCCTCTTAGAAGTTCTAAAACGTCTAGCTGAGATACCCTGTACGCATATACATTCTAATTGTTCCTTTATAATATTGTTTCGCTACCAATGTAAGGAAGGATTATGCAAAATACCTCATACTACAGAAACAACGCTTTAAGTCATAGAAACAAAGAATACACATGTACATTGGTGGACAATTGCTAAAGACAGAAGGCAATAGCAGCGTGAGCAACCACAAAATGTATGGCAAGGAAATATGAAAATTAGCATAACTTTGGAACACAGTAAGACGTGTTGTTAAAATGCAAATTTTAGATTGACGACGTTGCTGATCACGTGATAGCGCTAATAAGCGATATAAAGGATTGGGCGCGGGATGACCGTTGTTGTTCGAAGGCAAATTTTGACGGAAAAGAATTAATTGACGAACTTGCATTTTTCGGTATGTCTTCCCGACATCCCTTAGATGATTTTATGAGCTGCCGTGTGGTTGCCAACATCGAAGAAGGGCAGAAAAATGTAGATATTGACAGGGAGCTCGACGTCAGCCACAGGGCTGTTTCAGGGGTTTGGAAATCATTTCAAACTAATGGAATGTGTTGCAAATGTAACAAGAGAGGTCGTGTACGCAATACGATGGCAGCAGAAGATTGTTATTTACTGCTAGCAACGAAACGGAACCAACGCAACACAGGTACTGAGATAGCAAAGCAGTTTCCTGCTGCTACTAGCAAGCAAATATCTGGAAAAACTGTAGCCTAACGTTTGAATGCAGTAAGACTGTACGCCCGTCAGCTTGTTTTGTACATTCTATTGTTTACAAGTCAGTGTTTTGCTTGTTTGTAATGATGTCTTCAGCATCGCAATTAGAGAGAAGTCGACTGTGCTTGTGTACTATTCTCAGATGAAAGCAGGTTCAGTCTGTCGTCTAATTGTATACTACAACCAACCCGACATGAGAGTAGTACAGCATACAAGCCGGAAAACACAAAATAAAAGGATTAGAATCCTACAAGTTGTGTCGCGGTATGGGTAGGATTATGATTAATGACTGTACGTCGCTTGTGTGCTTCCAAACAAGACTATGACGGCTAGTGATACATTAATGGTGTTCTACTGTCTCGTGTTTACGTGTTCTGGGGTGCTGTGGGCGATAAATTCGTTTTTCATGGATGGCAACGCAACGTGTCATTAACAATCGCTGTGCAGGAGTGTCTGCCTCACTCAAAATATTCAACCCATCGGATTGCCATCACGTTCTATGGATATGAATCATATTGAAAATGTTTGGGATCCTTTGGGGAGCAGTCTTGCTGGTCGACAACGCCCTACAATAAGCAAGGACACCCTTGTCCTTGACTGAAAGAAGAATGGGATGCATTACCCCAACAGGTGCTGGATAATGTTGTGTAAAGCATCACATGACGTGTGGAAGCTTGCATCGCTATCCATGGTAGCCATATCCCTTATTGACATCTTACCCGGAACGCTTGGGGACGGTAATTACGTTTTTTCACTTTCATGTATTCAGCCCAAAATGACCGTTTCGTTCTTTGAACAGTTTTCAACGCCTTCTGGATTTCAGAGCACAATAAATTATCGTCGATGTAATGTTCTAGAGTTCTGGCATTATTTTATTTCACTTGGCATCGAATTACACTTACTTTTTTCCGCACTACATAGCCCATTGGGATCCGTCCTTAGCAATTGTCCACCAGTGTATAAAATTTAACAAAAATTTTCCAGCGGTCACTGTATTTTTATGCTCTTTACTGAAGTGTTAAAATATTTAGCGATTGGAAAACGATAAACCTTTTCAAAATGCTACTTTTGATGACACTTCCAATATGTAACGAAAATCAATGTACACAAATCATACATGATGTCTTCCTACTGCAAATCATTAACTGAGTGTGTTAGAAAGTATCCAAAATTACGAAAGTTTCTGGGGGATAAATCTTGATACTTTTATAATTATCGATTTATCTAACTCTCGGGAGCGATACTAAATCACGATATATTTATTGGCCGGAGATGTTTCTTTAAGAAATGAAAGAGGGCTATTAGGACGGGAGACTGCAATGGAACATGTAATGGGAGTGGATTAATTCAATAAATAAATGCAATGGATTCCTTTGCCCTTGCTCAGACGGAGAAATCTAACTTGCAATAGCTTAATGAATGAAAGATCAGTTTTAGATGAATGTGTGAAGGAATATGAATGCTTTTGTGGCAAACTATTTTTAGCGTCAGTTCGTTTTTAGTTAAGTACTGATGAAGTGTAGTTACTTTAAGTTAAATTGCAAATGAACTTAAAGGCACACACGAGCAAGTTTGTGGTGCGACGTTTGTAAAATGAAATTTCTTGCTTTTTTTTTACTTACTTTGCATATGTATATTATGTACTTCATGTAACATTGCGTTAAATTATTCATCTCAGATGTATGAATGTGGTTTTTTTTATCACAGATACGAATTACCATTTATGTTATGTTTAAAGCATTCGCTTTAACTGTTGGAATTGATGCTGCTTTTAATCTTTTAGCACTATTTGACCAACTTATACTTGCTAGATAATTTGAGTATCTTCATATATATAATTGTCAAAATCCATAATCGAGTAACGTCAATAATTTAATAATATTTTTTGGCAATGTGTGACATGTAGGGAAATGCTTTGTTTTGACAAGGCTGAACTGGATCCGGTAACGTAACTACTTTTCTATTAAAACTGTCATTTTAGGAGAATGCAGAAAGCAAAAAGCGGTCAACAATGAACTCTACCTATTGGAGTTTAGGGTTAATTCACTGGAGTTAGGGTAAAAATTTCTACTATCAAAATATCACGAAACAGGCAATTGCTTCGTTCAAATGTAGAAGCAATTTTCACCTGTCATACCTGGACAGGCGATTTTCTAGAGTATATATGTATATTCTTCAAACTGTCTATTTTGCTTCAAATTTTATTCTGTCTCAATTGCACTTTGAAAGTTCTATGAAGATGATGGTTTCAATAGGAATGCACAATCCGGCATTCTTGAAAATGTACTCCGAAGGACATAGATGACAATTTCCTTTTCTTTAAATTACATACGCCATTTTGAAAAAAACAATTGTGTCACCCATATAATTTCATTTTTTGTATTGCACTGTGAGTTTGAATATCGTAAACTTGGTACTACAAGCTTTTGTATCGTTCCATGTTTTTTAAAGAATAATTTACAAGATTTGAACTCTTTGAACGTAAACGAACGAGCGTATAATACTGCATGTGATAAAATGCGTTTAAATATATTTTTTAAAACCAGCTTCACATGAGCTAAATCATGTTTTAAGCTTTTTTATTAATAGACGTTTGTCAAAAATAATTAGGTATGCAACGTTATTTATCACAAAACGTACTTCATTAAACTGTTAATGAAGGGTTTGGCAACAAGACTGTTTTCAACAAAAATGCTACTTGACGTTTTAAAGCTCTTGTCAACGGCACTGTTGACAAGACACTGACACTGTTGACAACGGCACTGTTGTATAGGTCCTCTTTGTATCCTATACAAAGCGGGAAGAATGGAAACAGTCATGTCCGTTACATTATGAGACATTTCCTGTTATGCAGGACAAAAACAAGCTCGATAGGTAATCACAAACTGCATGAAAGTTAAGTACAAAATATTTGGAAGTTAAATGAAAATATTTGAAAGCTAAATATAAAATGATATTTAAATGCAAATTATTTAAACTTGTTTTGCGTGACTATAACTTTGTTCGCAACATCTTCATTGAAATTTTCCTAGTAGACTATTGGCTATCGTAGATAAAACATTTTAATTAACCAATCAGATGTGAGATACTCTTCAAACGCAGTATCCGGAGGTCTTGCCCACAATGCGTATCAAGAATTGTTCCTGTATCTGTCCCTGTCCGCTGTCTATAGATGGACGAACTGCAATATATTTTTTTGCAAAAATAAGAAATCAGTTGAACGATTACATCATTTTTAATCTTTTTGACTTACAAAAAGAAGCACTACCAGTACAATAGGTTGTCACCAATTACCTTACACCATCGCACACGCATCATTTTATTTTAAAAATAAGAAATTATTTTTATTTGATTTACCGTTTATGAATGAAAATAATAACGAAAATGAGTGACATATTTATTTTATGCAAATGAAGAATTGAAGATTCCAACGCTTCCATAGTGACTACTTTTGCTCTAATATTAATTGTTATTTTTATTCTTTGTAGCTCTTCCTGCTTCGTTAGAAATCTCCTTTTTTTCCTTTCATAATTATGTTTGTACTTCTGGAACATTGATTCACACATACTAATTTTGTTTTTTGTGCGCAATATTCTCTTCCGTAGATATAGACAAAACACTAATTTAAAATTATTAGTTATGTAAACATTTTGCATTTTAAAGTATTATCATAATACCTTCAAAAATATTAATGGAAGAACCGTATGCTATAAATATATTTATTTCTATTTCTAGCGACAAAATTTATTTATTTTAATCTTTATTTTCGTATATTAATCATGGGTGAAGTTCTGCGTATTTGCGTATTCTGAAAAAAAAATGAGTAAGTGGAAATACTTTATGTTCTTACTTTAAGGTTATTTTTAGTTTCTGGACTTTTGTGTGGAAAACAATTAATTAATAAAGTATTAAACGAAATGTAGGTTTCACAGCGCTATAATTAACTACAATAACCGACACTCATTAATAATCACTTGCTATTATTGTTCATAAAAATGTATTTAAAAAGAAATGTATCATCAATAGTTGGTAATTCCAACACAAGGAAAAAATCTTGATCTACTTCATGATAAATTAATTATTCTTTCAAATATATTCAAATAAACAGATGAAGAAATCGTGTTCATCTGGTTATACTGTTTGCGAAACATATGGGGTGCTTAGGGAATAAGAAAGATTCTGGAAACATATGACAGCGAACGAGCAGATAGAAAATCAATGATGAAGATATCGTACAGCGTAATCAATAGTCTTGTGCTGTTGCCTTCCGTGTGAAATGTTAGCTGTCGAAACAATGTGTGACGAGCTTGCCGTGTCAGACTGTCCACTTTCTGTGGATTGCAACTAGATAAATTAATATGTGATGAATTTGATGCTTCAATTGCGCCATTTCCTCATACCATTCATAATTCTACAAACACTTGACACAATCGATAGAGGAAGTCATCAGTTTATAATAAAATGATTCAGAAGTTCTGCAAATAATGTGTCACTGTCGTCTTGTTTTAGTTATTACAAATTACGAAATTTCTTTATCAAGTGGAATGATTTAATGTTTTTTTGTCATAGCAGTGATAGCTTGCAAATCTATTTTTGCTATATCAATCACAAACATTACTAAGTCAAAAAAAAAATTAAAGTTAGCAATATTACTTAAATTCCTACTCAAAAATAAAATAAATATTGTTAAATCAAAGGAAATTAATCTATCATTATTGTTTGAACAAAATTCATCAATGACAGAAACTTCATTTAGTAAAAAATAAATTCATGACAGTTACTTAAAACATGACTCATTAATAACCAAAACATCACTAAGCAAGAAATGCATTGATCATTTATAACTAAAATATGATTCCTTGTAATGAAAGCGAACAACATTTTATGAAGTTGTCTCAACGTTGTGCCAGCAAGCAGTGTGCTCACATTATCGCAAGAGGTCCTCAACTTGTCACAAGATATGCTCAACCTGTCACAACATTGTGCTCTACTTGTCACAACATATTGCTCAACTTGTCACAACATAGTGCTCAACTTGTCACAATATTGTACTCATGTTGTCACAAAATAGAGATTATGTTGTCAAAGACCTATGTTCCTATTTTCACAACGTTGTGCTAATGTTTTCATGACATTATCATGACACAGCGTTGTCCTCTCGCAGTCTTTTCTTTTTTTTTTAAAGCCGGACAAAGTGAATGGGGGACTGATAGTTGACACATTCAATTTTCCTGAAACTTTCAGGATATTTTACTAGTATTGTGATAAGAAAAAGTGAAGCTCCTTTCCTTTCTAATTTGACTTGTTGTCCCTCGAGTGGAGGTCAAAGTTTAGGGTCGTGAGAAAAAAGAGCTAAATATATGATTGCTTTGCTTCAAAAGCAATAAGTGAACCGAGTCAATTCTTTTAAGTAAGGATACTACTTGATACTAGGTACACTCTTGTATAAATATTTTGGTGTCTTACTAATGGCTTTGAGGGTAAAAGTCAATTCAAAATGCATTTTTTTCTATTTTTATGCCTTGTTCGGGCCCGCATATCTGCTAAAGCTGTGAGTAACCCTTGGAAATAAGTGTATGATTTACTACTCACCACAATATAGTACTAAGAAAAATATAAAATAGCTTTCGTTTCTCATGGTTTTAGTAGTTTAACGGTCTCTAAATCGATTATTTTTAAAAAATGGCCAAGAGGTCAATAACTTTAATCGCGACGGGTCAACAACTTTGGGACACAGCTGTAATTATAGTCCGAGTGCTGCAGTTTAAGGTCCAGGTCAGAAACTCATGGCAATTAATCAACTTTTTTAATTACGCAGTCTCAATGTTGACAATTTGAAACAACAAGAATCAAAGTTTTAGGTCAATTACTCTAGAATGTACCTTGTATCAAGTAGTATCCTTATTTAAAAGAATTGGCTTGGTTCACTCATTGCTTTTGAAGGAAAGCAGTCATATATTTAGCTCTTTTTTTTTTCATGACCTTAAATTTCGACCCCCTACTCAAGGACAAACAAATAAGTTTTTGAAAAAGAAACTTCACTTTTTCTTATCATAGTACTGCTAACACATCCTGAAATTTTTACGAAAATTGAAGACATCTACCATCAAAAGTGTCCAGCTTTAAAAAAAATAATAACTCTTAACTACAAAAGTTAACTATTTAGAACTCCAGTATATCAAACTCCATTCCCAAGGTCTCTGAAATCTTTTTAACACTAGAATGAAACACGAATTTCTTCTAAGCTTCTTTATATGGCCCTTTTTATGGATATAGCCCAAAACGGAAATACATAAAAAAAATTGTTTTAACTGGTACCATACCCACCGCCACGTTCCCATTTATAAAATACTAGCAGTACCCGCACAGCGATGCCCGTGCTAAAAATTTAATGGAAGACCGCTGAATAAAAAAAAATTGACTCCCCCTCTCCCTCTGATGTGAAATGATCGTTTTTCTTTGTATAAAATGCGTACACACGTTTTCGAAAAGAAAAAAAAACTATTTAAGTTTTTTTGGAATTTAAAACTTTTCGTCAAATCATTAAATTAGATTTACAGTTGCTTTAAAACTCGATTTAGCGAGTGAACAGTTTTTACTGCTATTTTAACTATTTCGCCAAACAAACAAAACTAGTATGTTGTGGCCGTCACGAAACTTTCTTCTATATTTTTCTTTTTTTTTTTTCTGATCCCTCCCCATGCTTGACGAGGAAGCAATATTCCCAACAAAAACAAAATTACACATGCAAAAACTTGACTACCATCCCAATGTCTGAATTATTGCAAAAGCAAAGCAAAGAGCGAAAATTGAAAGTTATTTTAAAAGCCTTGCTTGAATTAATTATGTTTGTTAACAAATATTTTATTTGTTAACAAACATAAGATGGCAACAGTTAAAAATTTTAAATCATTGAGATAATATTTCTGATCATTTCCATTCAATTAAAATCACGAGAAATACGCAGACGACAATCTATTACGATTTATCTTTCTTATTGTTGCATTAATAAAGCTATTTTTATTCAAAAAAAAAATCAACACCTCTTGGAGCAATTGGCGTCAAAATTGAACCAAAGCCTGTTTACATATGGATTCACATATGTTCCAAATTTCAACCAGAACGTAGCATTACTTCTTGAGATAGGGCACTCACAATGGAAAAAAAGAACGGACGATTGCGCTACCCCTTTTTTAGCTGTTGACACCAAAATAAAATCAGCTCTTATACCCACTAAGGACTACTTGCCGATAAATTTTTCTTTCATTCTGTTCATTATTTCTTGAGATACAGCAGTCACAATTGACGACAAAAAACGTTCTATAGCTCAACCCCCGTTTGGGTTATTGACACCAAAATTGAATCAGCACCTGTTCCTGTTAATGGCAACATATGGACTAAATTTTGTCTGATTCCGCCAGTTACTTCCTGAGGAATAGCAAGCACGCGTAACTCAAAAAACGTCCCATTGCTCCACCCCCCTTGGAGGAATTCGCGCCAAAAACCAATGGGCGCAAGTTCACATAGGGGCACATATGTGTACCAAATTTCGTTCGATTTCATGCGGTAGTTTTTGCTGTAGAGCGGCCACAAAAAACTGGTCACACACAGACGTGACACACACACACACATACATACACACACACATACATACACACACACATACATACATACACACACACAGACAGGCAGACATTTTCCAAAAATAGTCGAAATGGACTCAGCACACCTCAAAACGTTCGAATCCGTCAAAATTCGAAATTCGAAAATTTGCACGAATCCAATACTTTCTTCTATGTATTAGATATAGAAGAAAGTAAACTAGTATGTTGTGGCCATCACGAAACTTTCTTCTATATTTTTCTTTTTTTTTTTTCTGATCCCTCCCCATGCTTGACGAGGAAGCAATATTCCCAACAAAAACAAAATGACACATGCAAAAACTTGACGACTATTCGGAACTCCAGCGCTCGAATACGCTACCTTGCGGTGATTTATAAAACTGCGTCTGCACCTAAAACATTGCCACGTTGCGCATCACGTGTGTCTGTTGACGTAAACACAGGCAGTTTGTTCTGAGTATTTATTAACGCAATCGATGTGTCTTAGTTTGCTTTCAGCTACAGAAATTAATTCGTCCCTTAGTAGTATTCTCGAGCTTCTCAAAATAATGTTAGTTTTTCTTATTTCTTTCAAAAATGTATTAAATGGTGGAAGCGTAAACAAGAAAAGTCTGGATTAACAAAATTGGATAACGTAATACCAGGTAAAATTTTTTATTATTTTGTATGAATTTGTAAGAATATGAGTTTTTTTTAATCTTAAATTAATTTAACTAATCATATTTTACAGCAGCATTTAGTTGGAATGGACAGTATGCAAAATATTTTCTTGAATTTATTATCGTAGAACAAAATGAAAAATGTTTAACCGTGAAAGAATTTACTTTATTCCTTTTATTCTCAGCTGAAAGGTTTCGCCAAATTTGTTTAGGGTTATAGTAGTTTTAGTATTGTGCAAGCAAAGTAGCCTTGGCGAGTTTTCGCATTTTTAGTTAAACCATTTTTAATTTTTATCATGAGTGGAATAAAATGATAGTAAGATTACAGAATTCGATAAGCAAAAAGAAATAATGGTCAATCAACTGAAAAGAAAACTACCACCATATATAAACTGTGAGTACACATTTTATTTATTTTGTTCTGAGTGAATTTGAATCAGTTTTTCAATTCGATGGAAAAAAAAAACGAACTTAACAACATTGACTGGACACTTTTCCTTAACCTAATTCCACATAAATGATTTAAATAACCTTTGTTACTACAGTATCCTACTGAAATAGACAGTATGCAAATAAATTTTCTTGAAAATATTTATCGCAGAACAGATTGAAAAAACCAGAAAGAACGTTAAGAATTTGAACAATAAAAAATAAAAGTTCGCCAAAAATCTGTTTATAGGCTTATGGTTTTAAAATTATGTGAAAGAATAATGTATCTTGACAAGATTTCGCATATCAGGTAAATCATTTCCATGACGAATGAATTAAATGCATGATTTCTTTGGATATCCAATCATATAGTCATAGAAATAAATTATCTAGTGTTAAACGTTACTCTTGACAGTCTGCCACGTATGTGCACTATGTGACAAAAATGTCAACAAATGCTGGAAATGTCAGAAACTGAACTTAATATGTACTAATGTATAGAAAAAACGGTACAAAATGAAAATGCCTTTCGAAGCGAACCAAAAATTTATGAATTCCGAATTCAACATCGTGAAAATGGCTGCTTCAGAACAACTTACTGTATGTTCTGCATTAATTGTTTACTTTCGTAATACTTTTTGGTTTCTAATCTCTTTCTATATGGGTCAGAATAACCAAAAGACTTTGAAAAATCTTTTCAAATGAATAAAGCGAAAAAATCATACATACGAACAAAAATCACAACACTTTTAGCATTTTTTTCGTTACCACATGCGTTTGTTTTAGTTTTCAATTCCGCCATTAGACAGTGACTGCAGTGCCCCCTATAGTTCGTTGGAGTTGCGAATCCCAATGTCTGAATTTTTGCAAAAGCAAAGCAAAGAGCGAAAATTGAAAGTTATTTTAAAAGCCTTGCTTGAATTAATTACAAATATTTTATTTGTTAACAAACATAAGATGGCAACAGTTAAAAATTTTAAATCATTGGGATAATATTTCTGATCATTTCGATACAATTAAAATCACGAGAAATACGCAGACGACAATCTATTACGATTTATCTTTCTTATTCGCAACTCCAACGAACTATAGGGGGCACTGCAGTCACTGTCTAATGGCGGAATTAAAAACTAAAACAAACGCATGTGGTAACGAAGAAAATGCTAAAAGTGTTGTGATTTTTGTTCGTATGTATGATATTTTCGCTTTATTCATTTGAAAAGATTTTTCAAAGTCTTTTGGTCATTCTGACCCATATAGAAAGAGATTGGAAACCAAAAAGTATTACGAAAGTAAACAATTAATGCAGAACACACAGTAAGTTGTTCTGAAGCAGCCATTTTCACGATGGTGAATTCGGAATTCATAAATTTTTGGTTCGCTTCGAACGGCATTTTCATTTTGTACCGTTTTTTCTATACATTAGTACATATTAAGTGCAGTTTCGTGACATTTCCGGCATTTGTTGACATTTTTGTCACATAGTGCACATTCGTGGCAGACTGTCAAGAGTAACGTTTAACACTAGATAATTTATTTCTATGACTATATGATTGGATATCTAAAGAAATCATGCATTTAATTCATTCGTCATGGAAATGATTTACCTGATATGCGAAATCTTGTCAAGATACATTATTCTTTCACACAATTTTAAAACCATAGCCTTATAAACAGATTTTTGGCGAACTTTTATTTTTTATTGTTAAAATTCTTAACGTTCTTTCTGGATTTTTCAATCTGTTCTGCGATAAATATTTTCAAGAAAATTTATTTGCATACTTTCTATTTCAGTAGGATACTATAGTAACAAAGGTTATTTAAATCATTTATGTGGAATTAGGTTAAGGAAAAGTGTCCAGTCAATGTTGTTAAGTTCGTTTTTTTTTCTTCGTCGAATTGAAAAACTGATATTTATTCAAATTCACTCAGAACAAAATAAATAAAATGTGTACTCACAGTTTATATATGGTGGTAGTTTTCTTTTCAGTTGATTGACCATTATTTCTTTTTACTTATCGAATTCTGTAATCTTACTATCATTTTATTCCACTCATGATAAAAATTAAAAATGGTTTAACTAAAAACGCGAAATCTCGCCAAGGCTACTTTGCTCGCACAATTCCAAAACTATAACCCTAAACAAATTTGGCGAAACCTTTCAGCTGAGAATAAAAGGAATAAAGTAAATTCTTTCTCGGTTAAACATTTTTCATTTTGTTCTACGATAATAAATTCAAGAAAATATTTTGCATACTGTCCATTCCAACTAAATGCTGCTGTAAAATATGATTAGTTAAATTAATTTAAGATTAAAAAAAACTCATATTCTTACAAATTCATACAAAACAATGAAAAATTTTACCTGGTATAACGTTATCCAATTTTGTTAATCCAGAGTTTTCTTGTTTACGCTTCCACCATTTAATACTTTTTTGAAAGAAATAAGGAAAACTAACATTATTTTGAGAAGCTCGAGAATACTACTAAGGGACGAATTAATTTCTGTTGTTGAAGGCGTTCTTAGACATGTTGAATGCGTTACTCAGAACAAACTGACCGCGTTTACGTCAACAGATACGAGTGGAGCGCAACGTGGCAATGTTTTAGTTGCATTCGCAGTTTTATAAATCACCGCAAGGTAGCGTATTCGAGCGCTGGAGTTCCGAATTGTTGCATTAATAAAAATATTTTTATTCGCAAAAAAAAATCAACACCTCTTGGAGCGATCGGCGTCAAAATAGAACCAAAGCCTGTTTACATATGGATTCACATATATTCCAAATTTCAACCAGAACGTAGCATTACTTCTTGAGATAGGGCACTCAAAATGGAAAAAAAGAACGGGTGATTGCGCTACCCCCCCTTTTTAGCTGTTGACACAAAAATAAAATCAGTTCTTATACCCACTAAGGGCTACTTGCCGATAAATTTTTCTTTCATTCCGTTCATTATTTCTTGAGATACAGCAGTCACAATTGACGACAAAAAACGTTCTATAGCTCAACCCCCGTTTGAGTTATTGACACCAAAATTGAATCAGCACCTGTTCCTGTTAATACCAACATATGGACCAAATTTTGTTTGATTCCGCCAGTTACTTCCTGA
The DNA here is from genome assembly GCF_026930045.1 of Uloborus diversus. Taxonomy (NCBI): domain Eukaryota; kingdom Metazoa; phylum Arthropoda; class Arachnida; order Araneae; family Uloboridae; genus Uloborus; species Uloborus diversus. The sequence continues at coordinate 90,605,770 of NC_072731.1, read as the reverse complement.
GGAATAGCAAGCACGCGTAACTCGAAAAACGTCACATTGCTCCACCCCCCTTGGAGGAATTCGAGCCAAAAACTAATGGGCACAAGTTCACATAGGGGCACATATGTGTACCAAATTTCGTTCGATTTTATGCGGTAGTTTTTGTTGTAGAGCGGCCACAAAAAACTGGTCACACACAGACGTGACACACATACATACACACACACACACACACATACATACATACACACACACACACAGACAGACAGACATTTTCCAAAAATGGTCGAAATGGACTCAGCACACCTCAAAACGTTCGAATCCGTCAAAATTCGAAATTCGAAAATTTGCACGAATCCAATACTTTCTTCTATATATTAGATATAGAAGAAAGTAAAAAACATCAAATGATATCTTTCAAATGTAAAAATAATTCCGCAGCTTTATTGTTTATCGCCAAACTTCGCAGCAACCACGCTATCATAATCCATACGTCTAACGAAAAAAAAACATCCCGTGGAACATTCAAAAATCATCGTCAGAAAAAAGAAGAAAATGTCGTACATTTCACTTGAATAAAAACAAATCAACAGTTTCTTTTCTTTCAAAACAAACCGCCAAAACAATGAATTACATTAACCGTTGCCTTGAAACAATAATCCTAGACTGAACTGCTCAGCGTCTAACATGCCAAGCGATCACGCTACCGGAACCCAGCCTTTTTGAGAGTGAAGCGGATGTTTTTTCTTCGGCAATAATAAATGTTTCGCCAAACAAACAAAAAGGTATAAAATCACATTAACAGTAGCTTTCAAATCTTTATAAATTAAGAGCTGCGTTGCCCAACTTTGCCCGGTCTACCTTGAGAACAAAAATTGTGTCAAGTGACATATATTAAACAATTAATGTAAAGAATAACTTAATAACTTAAAGAATAACTTAAATAAAAGAAAAAAAACACCATGCAAAATTACCCCTCCAAACAATGACGACAGATATTAAAATATTTTTAAGAAATTAAAATGCGAAAGATAGATTTCAAAAGCGTAACCACGGAAACATGAAATAAAATAAGTTAAAGAAATCAGATGCAAAGGATTCAAAAAGCGTAACCATGGAAACGCGAAAATAAAATGGTTGACAACCTGAATCAAAATGACATATTTCGAAATTGAAGAACGCTTGTAACTTTTTTCCTTTGAAGATAGAAGCTAACTTTTTCGACCAAAGGTCAAGAGAGATCTGGAGTAAAAAATCACGCTTTTTCCAATGCTGTGAAAAAGAAAGCTGTGGGACATTTCCTTCACTTTTTATTGATAGATTTAATGAAGAAAGTATTGCCTAAATTTCAGCTAAGCATAAAAAAAGTTCGAGCTAAAAACGCAAATTACTTCCGCCGTAATTAAGTTACAGCATTGAGGTAAATTGTTTAGAACGCTGAAAATTCTACCCTTTTTAACGATATATAATAGTAATATTTGCAAGTAATTTTTTACCCCTTTAATAGCCAATAATAGGCAATTAACGTGAAATTTGGGCCTAAATTTGAATTAAAAAAAACTATTTATCGGATTTTTTCGAATTATAGCCTATGTTACTCAGTAAGAAAGTATCTTTCATATAGTGAAAGTATTTTTCAAATAGGTGCAGTCGTTCCGGAGATTACCTCGAACATATAAACACACAAAAATTCGCCCTCTCTTTATAATATTAGTAAAGATTCTGATGGATGCATATTTAGCAGCAAAAGATATAAACGGCAAACAAATTGATAATTCCATGCATTTTTTATTTATAACTGTTAAATAAAATACGTACATTACATTAGAGGACACGTTTTTAGAATTATACTACACTCTTTTTACAAAAAACCACTTTATTCGAGACATTCGTTGACACTTGTCTTTGTTAGTCCTTACTATTTCCCATGATTTCTTTCTTTCTTTCTTTCTTTTTCTTTTTTTTTTTTTTTTGTTTAATTTGAAATGAAAAGTATAAAATCATCTAGGACTCACTGTATTTTTAAATTAATGTGATAAGTATTAGATGTAGTTAATGTCTTCTTAAACCTTTACTTTAGAAAATTAACTTCGACTTTGATTTTAAAATACAAATGTGTACTATCTCATGGTTTTGCATGCGTCATAAACTGGAATGCTGTCTGCCGCTTTCTCAGTATGAAACGTATGACATTATGTACATAATATGCAATAGAGGGGGGGGGGCACTTTTTCCCGAAGAAACTTTTTAAATAAAAACTTCTGCGTGTTCCCTGCAAAATCCTGGTTTTCATTTTTTAAAGATTTGCTTTATGTTACGTATGTCGTTTAAAATCGTACTGTTATTCAGTTTTCCCCTTTTCTAGAAAGTATGTAAATAATTTTTTAAGAATATTGAAGAAATCATGCAGGAGATTACGATGCTTTTGATTATATGTTCAAGAAAATCTCAGAGATAAATTATACACTGCTCTCCACTTGGAAGTGGAGGGGGGAAATATTACAAAGTAATAATTAATACAAAGTAGTAAATAGTAGGTCATGGGAGAGTCAGTACACGCAACAAAAAAAAAACTTGTATTTAAGTCTTTTGCTGCTTGTTTTTGTTTTTCAATCTTATGTGCTTTCTATCCTTTTCCCCTTTCTGTAAATCTGCAAAATATATTCCTTCGTAGCCGCTTTGGGACTTGATTAGATCATTTCAAAAGTTATGAAATCTGGCAGTTGTCCTTGGAAAAATTGTGAATTCTTGTCGATGTTGGGTGTGATAAATAAAAAATCATCGTTTCTGAAGAGAGAATCCTCATTATTTCAAATCATCTTCCAATATTTCTCTTATCAAACAAACGAAGCTCGACAAGAGGAAAATAAATATTAGAAAAATAAAACCACATTTTATGATATTTATATAGTCCTTCGAATTGTAGAAAGGTTTTTGAAACAGCGATGTCTTCCAGCAAAGTCATTTATATAGAAATGTTCTCATCAAAGCAAAAACATTAGTTAAAGTATTCGCATGAAAAAGTTGTACCTTAAAGGATGTCACTGTTAACAGCAATAGCACTCTACAAAGTCTGAGTTAACCTTTTTCTTTGAATAATGTATGAACATTTAGGGGGAAAAATAATTGCACATACTTACACAAACTATGGACCAAGTCTGAAAAAGCTTGAAATATGTTATAATTCTTCACATAAGAACTATTGAAGGGTTCCTGTTATTGTTCATGAAAGTGGAAAGTGCAAATTTTTCAATTGAAAGAAATATGGAATAATATTAGAGGTCTCTGGCTGATTGCCATGAAATAAAACTCTCTCATACATAATGCAAACAGTTCTTTTAGGAAAAAACATGTGAGCATGAAATAAGGCGTCAAAGTTGTGTAAGTGAGTTCTTAAAAAGCATAATTCTTATATGCCATAAGATTTAGAGCCGGAAAACAACGCTTTTGCTGATTTTTGCTTCTATCGCTTGCTTTTCACTTTTTAGCTTCCTATGGAGTTTCATTTATCAAGCAGTAACTGCGTACAGTTTTTTAAAAATAAAAGATTGACAACAATTGCTTTTGATTTTAATAATAATATTACATACAACTTTTCACAATGATTTTTTTTTTAAGTACAATGTGAAATTTAATTGGTTTATCCCCAGTTTCACCGAAATTTAAAACTTTAGACTTATCGAAAGGTATGATTGATACTGATAAACAGGAGGAAAGGAAATTTCTTTTCAGCGAAACGGGAGGGGGGACACCATTTAATTCTAGTTACACTGTGATCATGATGATAAAACATTGTTAAAAAAAAATAATCATTTTTTTCCCATTGTTAACGGATAGAGACTCGTTGTTTTAAAAACAAATCCGATTTGTTTTTAAAAAATAGGGCTGTATCTGTTAATATAGTTATGACAAGTCTAAACCGGCCACAGCAGGCCGATTTAGGTTTGCCCCTACTAAAAAGTTTGCTGCTTCTCATTCATACTTTTTTTTTTTTTTTTTTGAGCAATCACGATAGCTTATTGTTCTTATTTGACTCTCCTTGACGTTACGCTGATTTTATTTTCCCCCGCTTCCCTCTGCAACACTCCCACCCACCGTCCTCTGCAGGCACGGCTCCTCCGGTCTTGAGCAATGTCCCCCGAAATCCGCTTCTCCTGATCGGTGGCGTCCATGTCTTACACACACGCACGCTCACACACACACACACACACACACACACACACACACACACGCCTACGTGCATGCACAGGTCTACCTACACACAAGCCTACACATACACGCGCACCTACACACACAAACACACATGCCTACGTGCATTAGGGTGAATCGTAAAAAACGAAATTTTGAATCTTAATTTGAAATGCCTGCCAAAAGCCGTGCTTGTGTAAGTACAACACACATGTAAAATATTATTAAGTTTGAACAATTCTTCAAGGGTCCTACCAGGGCTTGAATTTCTCCAAAAATAGAAAAAAAGTTCAATTTTCCAAAATTTTTATGAAAATACTAATGTTCAAAATATTTGTCATAATACGGTTAAAATGCTTCCCTTGAACACTCTTTTCATGTATTTTCACAACAATTTACAGTCTTTGCACCATTAAGTTCGCACATAAACCGTTAAGTTTTGCGAAATTAACCAAAAACTGACTTTTTTGAAGCTTTTTTGCACATTACAATATTTTTTCTTTTAAAGTCCAGTTAAATTTTTTCCATCGCTTGTGCAGAATGCAGTTTTAAACGGAAATGAAGTTAAACTTTATTACATTAACAGCCCAGCACCCACTAAAACCAGGTGGCTGCATTTTGAGTTCCATTCTACCTTTTCCATCTGCCGACCCACGTGTATTAAGTATAAATTTATTACTCATTTTACATTAGAAGTAAACTATCAAAATGATTTAGTTGTATTAACTAGAAAAATATAGAGAGAAGTGAATTGGTTACAAAGAATGTATATTTACTCACACACAGTCTCTCTGACATATAAGCATCAATATTTCACAAAATGAGGGACTTGAAAAGTATCAGTTAGTTACAGTCACAGAAAATAATCGGTTCCTCACATCCATTCAGGAAACATCTTTGAAATCACTTTTTGATTTAAACGATGACATGATACTTTGAGATTTGATTTTTGCTCTTATGAAGCCATCTCTTGCCGATTCGCTGTAAAAACGATTCAGAAACGTTCCTGGAAAATAATAGGCAGCTGATGTGCCCAATTTCTTCCAGTAACATATCTTGGAAAAATCGGGAACGTTTTCCGCTAAGAGTCTGTAACCTTTCTGAAATTAGTCTTGAAATTTTCTGAAGAAGTGCGAAATCTCCCCTGTTAAAGCCAGTCATGTCTCTAGAACCTTCTAGAAAAATTAAGTAAGTTTAGTGTAACTAATTAGAACCTTCTTGATTTACCAAGAAGGCTCCATAAAAATCAAAGCGACCGCGCGGGCCAAAGCTATGCAAGAAGGAAGCACGCATATCTCTTGCCTGCATGTCCTGCCTTGCAAATCTGCAGCTATCCATTGACTTTTTCGATCTCACTGGGAGCATAGTCAATCTGGACAAGCCGTAAGCAAGCTTAGGCCGATACACTTAACAAACACGCTCATTCAAATTTCAAACTGGTGGCTAAAAATATTTTCTACAACAGTGAAATGTCTGCACGCGTGCAACTTGAAGCGATTCAGGAAACGTTTTAGTGAAGATACTTGTTTTTACGGGGAAATAGGTGAAAACCTCTGAGATCTCGAGACGTTCCACGGAAATAACCAGTAACGTTTCGGAATTTTTTACAGGGTTGACTAATCACAAACAAAGAAGCTTCTGTCACCATATTAGCCCAGCGTTCACCACCTGAGTGTGACAGGAGAATTAAACGAACGCAAAATTGGCGATGGTGTTTTCAATCTATTGCTGAAGACTTTCATTAGATATGTCAGCTAAAATAGTAGAGGGGTGGCAGTTATTGCACATTTTTGCCGGTTGAGTATTCTGATGCATTAAAGTTAATCCTTGAATTATAGAATTCTCTTATTTCTTCATGAACAGAAGCCACTTGTCTGGCCTTCAAAATCTTCGCAAAGCCAGTTCTCTGATGTACTTCGTTCATCAGTGATCACTGTTAAAAGAATATTTTCCGGGTGGGAAAAATAGGCATTTGTTGAATGAAAGGATCAATATTTTTTTCAGATTTTCACTTACGTCACGAGATGCTGTAATAACACTGATGAGGAACAGCAAAGTTTTGTTTCAATTCCAGAAGAAGAAAAATTTGCAACGACTATACTCCCGCCAACAGAGTCATCAACATTTTTTGGTGTTGATGTCACTTCAAAAGTGGAACAAATGAGGCTTTCTCTGCCAACGCTATCAAGAGTGTGCTACCAGTACAGCATTTCTGACAGATGTGCGATGTGCTGCAGTAATTGCTTCAGAAACATCACAGTATTTTGGTGCTGTGTCAAATAATTATCGCTCTAAAGTCTAATAGAAATAAAATTCGAAGAGAGCGACAAAAGTGTCACAGGTGTAGACGAAGTATATGCTTCTCTTCAAAACCTGCAAACTAGAAGTGAAAGGGTTTTAAAAGTACAGTTTTCGATAGCCGAAAAGACAAAACTATGACAAAAAGAAATGGTTGGAGACAGATACCATAGAAGAACCATAAGCGAGGAATCCATGGTTGAAAAATCCAATTCTCTTTATTTGGGTCATGTGACGCCAACTTCTGAAACGGGAAAACATGTCGCGACAGCAACGTGATTTTTGAATTGGAAATTTGTTTAAGCCTTAAGGAAATTTAACTTCTGGTTGTGATGGCACGGCCACGAACACCAGAAAAAAGAACGGTGCAATTGCGGCCATAGAGAATAAAAATTGGACATCTTGTCCCATGCTTAATCTGCGAACTGCATACGAGCAGCCTTTGCGTCACCTGTTCACATTACTTGATGGTGAAAGTACTGGTCCATGTAAATTTTCGCAGGACCAATAGGTAATTGTTAGACAGGTGCGACAATTAACCACTGGTCCAGTTTGAAGCAATTCCGCTCCTTGTCGTAGGTGCTGGGCTATTAATATAATAAAGTATAATTTAATTTCCATTTAAAACTGCATTCTGCTCAGTCATTGCAAAAAAACTTAGACCTTTAATGAAAAAATATTGCGATGTGCAAAAAGGCTTGAAAAAAGTCAGTTCTTGGAAATTTCACGAAATTTTACGAACTTATGTGCGAACCTAATATTGCAAAGAATGCAAATAATTTTGAAGATACATGAAAAGCGTGTTAAAAGGAAACATTTAAATGGTATTAGAACAAAAAATTTGAACCTTATTATTTTCATAAAAATTTTGGAAAGTTGATCTTTTTTCCTATTTTTGGAGAAATTCAAGCCTTGGAAGGACCCTCAAGGAGTTGTTCAAACTTGATAATATTTTACAGGTGTATTGTTTTTACACATGCACAGCTTTTGGTGGGTACTCCAAATTGAGATTTGAAATTTCATTTTTTTCGATCCACCCTAACGTGCATGCACAGGTCAAAGCACACACAAGTCTACACATGCACGCGTGCCTACACACACACACACACACAACTATACACACGTAACCTCCCAGGAGAAGGTGCAGGTTTTGGGGGACAGGAGCAGTTTCTAGAAACAATAACTCCAATGAGTAGGACCCTGTCACAACTCGTGATTGCGAAAAACATAATTTGAATTAAATATATCAGAATTCAAATTATTTTTTTTTAATTTTTTTTGACATTGAACTCTCAGGTAACAGTTAGAGTTCAAAACTGTTTTTGAAATAACTTCAATCCAGAACGCGTATTGTCCGGTACAATGTAGAAATATTCTAGTTTTGATTCTGCTCCTTTTAGTCACTTATGAACCGCTGAGTGAATGTTTACAATTCAGTGAACAAACATGTTAAATCTTTTTTTCACCCAGAAAAAGAATATTTTAAGTTTTACATGTCAGTTTAAATTGGAGGTGGTCAATGTCGTTATTTTGTAAATGATCCGATCATCAGAGGATCGCTCATCCTTTTGATCCGTTCATTCAACTCGTTCATTTAAACGACTTCGTTCATTTAAAAAAGTTGTTGGTGATCTATCTGCACGTCATACTTACGTGCATTCGAAATGTTTTATAGGATCAGTAATATTCTCTGAAGGAAAAATAACTATAATTATATAAAAGTAAGAAAATATGCCTCGGAAAAATTTCTCAAAAAATATTTTATTTGGGGACAGATGTAGAATGTTCAGATAAGCTCAATTAAGCTGCTTCTTCGTCAGTGGGTAGGAACAACATACTCGAAAAGGAACCTCACAGGTTTCGGAACGCGTCTCGAGTCAGCAAGGAAACAAAACGAAAGCATTTTCTTGATATATTATAAAGCACATGTTGAAGTAATTACAGAACTAGTGTTCTTTAAAGTAATTCAGAATACGATTTAAACAAAGACATAATGACATTAATTTAAAAAGAATTAACGTAGCTACAGCCAATTTACTGTAAACTGAGCTCAAGATTAAAAAAAAATAAAGTAAACATCTGCTTTTTTAAATAAAACTGGCGCAAGTTGTCAAACTTTTTTTTGACCTCAAAACAAATTACTATCAACCATGACATCTACCCAAACGAAAGAATTGTGTTCCTTGAGAAAAGACACTTAGATTTCGACATAAAATTCCGATTTTTCGAAGGCTTTCCTCCATTCAACTTATTATTCAGGGCTTCATCTCAATTTTCCATAACCATGCTTTTATTAAAATTTGTAGTGTGAAGAAAATCATTAAGTGAAAGATCGTCACTATTTTTTTTCTCGAATATAAACAAATAAAATTCTGGCTTTTTTTTCAAAGGCTTTTCTTGTAATCGTTGGAGTTCAAAAGTTTCCTTTTTAGTTATTTTTCTGCAACCTGCCACAAAATTTTACTGTTTTTTTTTTTTTTAATTTTTTTTCAAGCTTGATTGTTGAATACGCGTCACTTGACAGAACTTTTATTTTCGTACTAAACCGTGCAAAGACTGGCGACGCAGTTAGTCGTATTATTAATAGACGATGTAAAGCAAAATGAAGTAATAACAAATATATTGGTAGCTCAGCCGGAGTCTTAATTTAAAAAAAAAAAGTTCACCTTAATATAAGGGAGTTTCAAATTATTCCTTAGTACCGAATGAGACCAGAAAAAAAAACCACAACACTTTTTTAAATGGGGAAAGACGGTAATAATCCTTACTGAAAATCTCTGGATATTGTATTTTAAATAAGCGACTTGGAAGTCGGCAACCAAGTTACAAATAAAGCCTAATTAATACAGTTGGTAGTTGATAGGGATGTTATAGATTTTAGAAGACAAAAGAATCGCAAGAAAATTGATAAAAGGATTTCTAGAAATAATTTTGGCGACAGAAAGCGTGAGAAGATGCGCAGGACGAGAAGTGGAAAGTCCAAGCATTCTGTTAGTGGCCCAAATAAGTTACAAAAAACATTACTAATGGATACAGTGAAAATTACAAATGAACAGCAACGGTTAAAGAAAAATGATGAATGAAACAGAAAGTAAAAAGGTTAGAAATGAATATATTGCACTGTACTGAGAAAAAGGAAATTTGATATTGATTGGGAGTTGAAATTTCGAAGATGATTGTAATTTTTTTAAAAAAAAAGTGATTTTATCACAAGTACATTTTTTATGTGAACGAACGGATCTGTTCATTTTAAGAATTCGTTCTTTTTGACCCGTTCGTTCATGAACGACACATCCCTAGTTTATATGTTTATCTGAGTGTCTGTCAGATTCATTGTAGCTCTTAAACGAATGAACCGATTTCGGATAGTATTTATGTAAGAAAGATAGTTTCATCAAGAGTGTTTTTAGTTAGGTCCGATCTTTGTAGGCCTTGAGTCATATGAGATGTTATTTAAAACTAGAATTTGCATAATTTCGCAGTTTGGTAGTGAAAACGTAATCGCACATTAACGCAAATATTTTCACGAACCGATAGATCCAATTTTTCTGCGTATGATGGAACTTGTTTTGTACGGATAACAATAATATTTATTGTAACTTTTTTCTAAAAACTTTAAGCACAGTTCCATGCCTTTATTTACGCGATTGGGAACTCTTTCATTTTCGGCAGACACGGAAAGAAATTCGGAGATAGAGATTTCCTTCAAAACGGTTCCAAAATAAAACTGACAGTTGATCACAAAATGCTCTGCTTATCTGCTGTTTATACGTGATCATTTACTGGGTTTACTTAACCTTTTTCCAATTTAAGACACCGAAAAAACATATTACAGAACCGTATTTTTAAAAACTAGGTTTTTTTTTTTTTAATACTTACATTCATCACTTGAAACGCTTTCCTGTTATATGGTAAAAAGTACTGTTTTCAACATTTTCTTTTTTTTTTTTTTTGTAAATTGAGAGCTGCTTTACTGTTTATTTAAAGGTTATTTTACACTACACAGATAAATACTATTGTACTGTACACTTAATATCTAATGATCTGAGAACTTCGATGGCAACATTTTCATCAAGATACATTGTTTCTTTAAAATTTTATATTTTTAAAATTACATTTCCTTTCACTTTAGAACAAAGAAGAGAACCCTGGAAAAAACAACAAACACATCTAGGGGGAAAAAAAGAAAACAAATCTTTAATGTACTCGATGCAGCTTTGATACTTTTTTCCTTTACCTCATAAAAGCTCGTAAAATCAACAAAAAGTTAAAAAAGTACTCATAAAAAACGAATTGCCGATGTTTTTGTATTTCCATAAAATCTATTACTTCGTCGAAAGGAAGTATCCTCCTCTTCATATATTAATCCTCTTAATACCAAGGTAGTACTTAAATTAATTAAAGTCCTTCGTTGTCTGTATGTTTAAGTAATCTTGTTATTCCTAGTGGATCTAAGTCCTTTCCAGGAAACTTATAAATCCTTTTCTCGACTTCTTCTTTGTTTTGATATAAAATAAATCCTTTTTCTACCTAGCCATAAATCTCCTTACTTAAACGTTCCCCTTTCTTTCTCTCCCCCTTTATTTAGCTCTCTTTCGTTTCTACACATACATAGGGTTTTCTTTAATAAATCAATGGGGTTCAACAAGGTGAGGTAATCTCATAGGTCTCATAGCAAAGTATATTTAATGTTTTTTTTCTCTCTAGTTGTGACTAAATTTATGATTATTTTGCCAAACATTTTTAGCTAGTCATTAATCAGTAAATAATAATTCGCATTTCCTTTCAGGGTTGTGGAGTCGGAGCGAAAATGACCGACACCGACTCCAAGAATTTCAGATTCCTCGACTCCGACTCCATTACCCTAAAATCAGTCCGACTTCGACTCTGCAAGCACTGGTAGAGTTGCTGACTTGGAGGGAAATGACCGACTCCGACTTTGATTGCAACTCTAGGAATTTAAAACTTTCGACTCCCGGCTCCGACTCCTTTTCCACAAAATAAGCCCGATTCCGACTCTTCGACTCTTCTCCGCAGCCCTGATTATTTGCTATGTACTGTAGTTTTATATAATTCAAAATAAGTCTGTTTTGGAAGCAAAAACGATCCACATTATACCAAAAATTCACATTATAACCATATTTTCAACTTTTTGGTGAATTGGCTCGTATTGGGAACTAAAGTCGATTATTTGTGTTGTATTTTAGGATTATTTTGTACATAAAAGTAGGGGACAATCAACGACTATGACAGTACGTCTTCCTATGGGATAACTATGTATTTTTATACATGCGTCCGACATCTATCTAGTATGTCGAAGCTGGTTATGTAAGAGTCAAAGCTTTGTGCTGTGACCAGAATAAGCTGTGTGATGTGCAGGAATGGTTATAGATATTTGCATGTTTTACAGATCTGAACTATTTTTAGTGATACAGTAATCTGAATGCAATGTTCTTATAAATTGAAAATTTTTACTTTATCAGTTATATTTTCTTCTAAATGGACGTTAAGCGCATTTTACAGTATTTTTATGATTTCAATATAATTCAGGTACGTGATTAAGATTGAAAATCTGGCTGGAGAAGTACTCAATATAGAACAGGGTACAGCATCGAGCTAAATACGCAATATGGGGCGAAGAAAGTTTTTATTTCTTTAGATAATGAAGAATGGAGAAGAGAAAGGGGACGATGAATAAATGATGCTGTGTGTGTTTATTGCTTAAGATCATCTTCAAATGATCGGGGGATGAAGAGTAGGTTTGCATCCAAAAATTCCTCAAATCAACTCACTGATAATTGCGGGAAAAATATTATTTGTTTGAAGTGCATATATATGATTTATGAAATGGGAACACTTGTTTGTGGTACTACATAATAGGAAACACCCCATGTAAACAAACCCCGCGTGTTTCTGAATAGAAATTTAATGCTTAAATTTTGTTTTAAGCTTTTAACGGAATAAGATTCTTGTCCTAGAACCCTTCATTTTATTATTCCCATAAGTTCATTATTTGCTTTCCCAACTATGCAAATTATGGGTGACAAAAAGAAAAGGGACCTCATACCGAGTATTTTACCCTGTCTAAAAATTTAAAAAAAGCTCGTAGATTTAATCTACATTAAAACCTCTAATTACATAAGCTGTAGCGTTAAAAACACCCTAAACCATATCCTTACTGTCGGTTGTACTGTATATCAACAGGCTGGGTCATCAGATTAAAGTTTTCAAATCTTGGTTATTCAGCATTAAAAATCCTCAAGGTCGTGACCTTTAACAGTGTTGATACTGATATTTTGATGATATGAAACAAAGCATAGCAATAGAGAACAGCGATTGCTTTTGACCAACTTGTGTCCTGCGGGTCCAAAACTGATCTTACGTCAACCTCATAAGCTACATCAGGATCAAAAGCAATCAGTGCCCAAACTAGAATAGATCTTAGAAAAACTGTAGGACGAAAGCAAAAATCGCAAATTTGGGCATACACAATACAGAAAAACTACCTTTTTGCGTTACTGATGAACACGGAACTATTATACATTACTTAATGATACCTTTTTTTTTTCATGTCAATAAAGGGGAATTAAATTTGTTTCACCGTTTTTGCATTTATTTGATTTAACGATTGTCAAGAGACTAGAAAAAGTTTTCGTTAAATCAAGGATATCGTTAAATCGAAGAGCATAGACGCTTAATACAGTCAAATCTGGACGAGTGAATTATATCATTATCTTGAGGAGATCGTTAAAGCGGGTATCGTTAAATCGAAGTTATATACGTTGAAAGTTGTAACTTTACAAGCTTTTTCTTCTTTTTTAATATTAAGTATCTGCTTTTTCAATAATTATTCAATTACATTTATAATAAATGCCTGTTTTTAAGAATTGAAAATCAGGTTGGGGAAGCACGCAATATGGCGGTAATGCGCAATATCGAGAAAAATACGTAAATTGCTTTGTAACAAATGCGAATCGCTTATCTGATCGACCTGTTGAAATTCTTCTAGGTTTGTATATTTTTTCCTGGTAAGCAAATTTTGCTTAAGACGTTTATTAGAACTGTGCCAATTGGACCACTAATCTTAAACTTACTTGCGCAAAGCTGAGCCAATATCATAGCGAGAGGTCTTAGTAAGTATACTTGAGATGGGCGTGAGCTCATTTACCATGTTCTTTTCGAAGTTTAATTTTAGATCAGAAGAACCTAGAAATCCAGTGACTGAAATCAGTTGTCTAGCAGTAAATAGTCCAAGTTAAAATAAGATGAAAAAAAAACTGAAAGTCCGCTCAAAACACAATTTTGATATTAAGAGCACAGGATGAAAGTAGTTAATATTTATTACCTTTCCTTTTAACTTCTAAAGGATTCTCTGTATAGGATTACCATAGTTTGCGTTTAATAAATCCGGAGATATTCATTATAGTGAGCCTGGGAGGGGGGGGGGGGGACTTTTTATCGTAGTTGATTAGAAAACTTTGGATTAAATCCGGATTGTCCGGGCGCCTGCTAACTTTACATTTCTATTGAGAATGAACGTCTAGCTTTCGCAAAAAAATAAAAAAATAAATAAATTCAAAGCATTGTTTGCTTATGATTTATTCCATTCACAAATCGAATTTAAAAAAAATATCTGAAGAAAACATATCTTTTAAAAACAACGTACAATAATTTATTCCTCCTTCTGAATCTTTCGAACTACAAATATTTAGAATCAAAAAGTATTCTAAGCAAACATATTTTATTTTTGAAATAGCTGATTTATTTACGGAATGATATTTTCTCGAAATGGGAATCAATTTCAACCAATCGGAAAGGGCATATCGATTTTTGATTAAATTCCCGCACAGTCAGCGCTTTTTCATTCTTTTTACTAAAGTATGCAACCTTAGCGCGGATGTGGCATTTCTGCAAAAACTTGAAGGTAAAGAAACTTGAATGGGCGGCAATAACGATGAGGTAATCGATTTTTTTTTTTTTCAGAGAGCGCACTTCAAATGAGGGTTTTGGATTTGAGGCAGCCGTGTGTGCTTTTCAAAAATGATGGCGGTTTCGTTCCAAACATTTCATTTTACTATGCGCGGAAGAATTTTGTGCTAACAATGCACAGCGGATTTGAAAACATATAAGAGAAGGAATATATGCAAAGTAATGACTCGTTGGGTTTTACTGATTTGAAAATAAATACTTTCATTTTTATATCAAGAAAATGGTAGCCTATATGAGTAGAAAAGGAAAGGCAGTTAACAGCTATGAAAATGTTTTATGTGTTCTCTTCGGCAAAGAAAATGACGCACGCAAATAAAAGTGGTGAAACAAATATATATTCATATTTAAACACTTTCAAGCAATTACTCATTAATTATTTCACAGCAACTAAATTTGGTAATTCATTTAAGGTAGGAAAAAGCCGCCCATATTGGACCCCCTAAGAACAAGAAGGATGTAACACTATACACGAAAACAAACAAATAAAAAAATAATGCGTCTAAACCAAATTCCATCAAGCAGTCTTAGTAAGCACAATCACTCTAAATATGAAAATAATATTGTAAAAATTTATTTTACCAAAGTTAGAAAAGTCCAAAATATTTGGAATATACAGGGTGCTTTGTTTTAGCCTGCAAGACCTTTATTTTCGAAACCGTTATTTCCAGATATGTACTTCCAATTGCAAAAATGTTCAAAATCAGATGTAAGGTTAAGATATTGAAAGTTCGAAAGAAAAATAAAAATGAGTCAAAAAATACAAAATTAAACTTTTTATAAGGGTCCCAGGTCCCCTAACATATATTTAGGGAAATATTCTCCATTGAAAAATAAATCCAACACAAAAAGTTTGAAATTAGTACGACCAATATTCACCGAGATATGAAACGCAGCGTTTTGTGACTTACACCACTTTTCACTCGCCGTCAATAACACATTTTGAGGGAAAATATAGTGGTTAACAAGTATTTAAAATTACATGTGTGCATAGGGTGTGATTTTTCAAATTATTTGACGTTTTGTTGTAGGTTATTGAGTATCATGACATAAAATTTGCGTTTATTTTTGAATAGCAATGGAAAATATAAATACCTTGTTTTTCTTACTTTGATGACCCGTCATTCTTCTGAAAGAGCGATACGTTCTAATCTCATATTCTGTATGGTCCTTTAAAACTTTAAACTGGAATACCTCCTTGAGTTTTGAGTTTTCAGTGCAGATTATTTCTCTCAATATTAGTTAGGGGACCTAGGGCCCGTATAAAAAGTTAAATTTCGTATTTTTTGACTCATTTTTATTTTTGCTTCAAACTTTCAATATCTGAACTCTGCATCTGATTTTGGACATTTTTGCAATTGTAAGTATACATCTAGGGCTAACGGATGCGAAAATAAAGGTCTTGCAGGTTAAAACGGAACACCCTATATATGACATTAAAATGGACTATGCGCATCTTAAACTGTACCCACTCTGGAAACGTCAGAAAATTTTGTCATTAAACTCTGTAATTGTTTTACAGGATTGTCATGTGATCTTTTTTCGCTTTTTTCATTTTTGAGCGCAGTATTGATATACTTCCCAATGCCCTTTCATGCCTTTCATCCCGTTTTTTGACTTCACCATTGTGCCAAAGATTTCAATGTCAGGCATTCTATGATGTTTGCCGCTACTTTTTATGCTCTATGTCTGCTACAGAAAAGTCACTAATGTGCCAAGTCACTAATGTGAAAAGTCACTAAAAGCCACGCTTTCAGCTTATCGCTAAGACTTGCCAAACACGATTGGCGTTGGGTATTAAATTATGGATCCCAATGGATGTTCTTGCACTAGAGAATCGGATGTTTAATGAAACTCCTACATATTAATATCTTTTGGGGATTTAGGACAGTGTAAATGCCGGTTTCATCTTCTTTAAACATGCTCGACGCATCTAAATAGTTTTCATTTTCAATCGTTATCGAAAAATAGCAAATAATTACATTACTTTCTATCAATTCCTATTTTCCAGCCGTGGTTAAATTTTTGCACTAAATTACTTGCATTTGATTCCTTAATTCAACCTAATGTTTCCTTCCTAAAACCAAATAATCCTCTTCGGCATTTCTTTCTCCCAATAACATTATTTCCTCTTTTTTGACATTTTCTAAAATTAAGAACCATCGAAAATAGTACAGCTGTATGTAATGAAATGGTTGGTGAACTATTATTTTTAGCGTGAGCCAATTTCTGTCAAATAAAAGAGTTAAGAAATTCTATAACTAAAACTGAAGTCCTTTCCGCCCAAAAAAGAGCGAAATAAAGCAACAGTTTTAAAACATTGCAGTTTCTGGAAATTCTTTTTGATAAAAATCTTAAATATGATGCATTTAAGTTACACCAATAAAAGTTTCCCACGCAAAAACTAAAAAGCTGTGCTTTTAGTTCATGTTCTAAATTTCGAAAACCGGCCCAATCTAGGAAAGTATTGCCCGTGCAATGAAGGAAATTCTCCTATTTTTTATTTTTCTACTTATACTGTGTTTGCAAGATTCATAATCTCTCATGTAAATAAATTATTGTAGTGCTCCTTAAATACCGTTTATAATACTATAAGAATAATTGCTTCAGTTAACAAGTCTTTACATTATTCAAGTAGATAAATGTACTCAAAATAAGATTTTAGAAGTAATTAACACAAATTATTTTCTTGCACAAACTATGCAATTCGAAGATTGATGAAACCCAGAGCGTATATTAATATTTTAAAATCAATTTATTGCTTTATCTAGTTATCTCTATACTCATATTTATCTCTATGTTTAAGTAATTTCTTCATATTTAACAACCTGTATCTATTTATTAGTCTATATCTATTTAAAAAAGATTCCTTTCAAAAAACATTGTCCACATCAATCTCTGTGTCTATCAATTTGTGTAACATTATATCTACAGTATCTTGATATTTATTTATATATTTATGTCTCTATACTTGTCTATCTATATCTGGTTTTATAATTATCTGTGTCTCAATATTGCTTCTTGTATTTTTCCTTCTATATTTATCTAATAAATATTAATTTCTAAAAAAAAACTTTTTGGAAAGTATTATTTTCCCTCGTAGTGTTTATCAAAGTTTATTCAAATGTATCAGTCTACGTATCTATCTATATACATAACTTACAACAACGTATTCTTTTTTTCTAAGTTAAAAAATTTTCCCTTCCGTTCACTGTTGGAAATTTTTATTGCTACACATTCTTAACAACTAGATAGTTGATACGAATTGAATTTCGCTATTTACAAACACGGTCTGAAGAATAACACAACAATTAGTTCGAGGTCTGTTGAATAAAAAGAGTAAGCCACATTAAACATTTGTTTTTTTTAAATTAATTGATCCAAAATCTGGCTCTTAGTTTTCCCTCGCGGGCAAAAGCCTCATATATGTACCATATTTTATGATTTAAAGCCTTACTGTTTTTCTGGGACGTTCGCAATGAACAACTTATGATACTATAAAGGTAGAAAATATTGCATACTCTAAGAAAATTGTGAGATATTTATTGTAAAAAAAATAATAATGTTTCCTTAACTGCTAAGTTTCCTGCACTTTAAAGGTAACAAAAATGGATTCCGAGTTACATTTAAATAACACGATACCATTAGGAACTATTGAAGAAACATATCTGTCCCTTAAGCAAATAAAACGAAACCGGTTGCTTTTTTATCTGATAGAAGGAGTTCGTTTTATGCTGTTGGAAAAACCGAATCATTGCAGGTATTTACAAGCCAGGATAGGAAAAAAACCCTTGGAGGGGAAATGAGATAACTCTTATATACAAGCAGAATTTTCATTCCTCTTTAGAAACTTTAAAGTATACAACGACCCGGCTTATTTTTTGCAGTCTGGATTTTTAAAGCTGTCCGAATTACAACCTGTAATTGATTAGTACTTCATTTGAACTATGCCGCTTTAGCAATAAGTTACCGCCCCAAGCCAGGGCTGAGGCAGAACTACATGCAATGTACCAGACAGACCGATTATCACATCCAGAGACTGATGAGTTATTTTTAGGACTCATCAGTCTGGATTAGTGAACATCCGAGTTAGAGGCAGATGTTATCTCATTAAAGATGAGGTTGCCAAAAAAACTGGTAGATAAAGTAAATATATCTCACCAGCGAGTGTCCTATCCGCAGCATGTTGCGGTTCCATTCGTGAATTGTAGGCAAAGCTTGAATATAAACATATTCAAACACGATTCGAGGAGTTCAACCGCACCATGCTGCGGACACTCGCTTTTGAGATAAATTTACTTTATCTACCAGTTTGCTGGCAATCTCAGCATCAATGAGATGGCATCTACCTCCAGCTCGGATATTCACTAATTCAGACTGACGAGTTCTAATAAGAACGAAACTGCAGTCTCTTGATATGATAACCGGGTTGTCTTGTTTATTGCATGTATCCCACTTTGCACCTGGTAAGGAGTACAAACGAAATTCTTCCTACAGTTTTGCGATTGTTTTCTCCTTTTTAGATAATTTTCTTAACGTGAACTTGAAGTATTTATGTACTCATATTGATCCACAACACCATGATAGCCTAATGGTACGTTTGGAGCTTACGTCATAGACACGTGCTGACACTCATGGCGGAGTTCCCAAGAGCCATTTTTTAGTGGGATAATGATCGGTATCTCGCAACAAGGGTGTCAGGGGACTTCTTGTGCCACATTATCAACTTCTGTGGCCTGCTCTATCCCCTAATTTTTCACATATTGAGCATATCCTTTTACTCTTGCGACGGTAAGTTGCACGACTTATTAGTCTGATGCAATTACTGGAGTCTTTGGAATCAAGGAGGAACGATATGACGTAGGATATCTTATGATACTTTTAAGCTTCATACTGGACAGTATCATTTCTTGTATTAATTCTAGAAGTAGCACAACATGGTACTAAAATCCGCATTCATTTGATATTTTTCGTGTTATAAATAATCATCTGCTTTTATTTGCTATCGATTTCTCATGTCAATGTTGACCTCACATATATAAATTTTCGTTTCATTCTGACGAATCGATTCTCCATAAATCGATTTATTGTTGTAGAGTGTGCATAATATATATATATATATATATATATATATATATATATATATATATATATATATATATATATATATATATATATATATATATATATATATATATATATATATATATATATATATATATATATATATATTGTTATTATTATTATTCTTATTATAGAGCAGGAAAAATGCTTCCCGTGAAAAAAAATCAAACTGAACAAAAGTTAGTAATCTTTCGAAGCGGCTTTTTAGTTTGATTATTAATCTTCAAGAATAGTTTTTTTTTTGTCCTGGCGGACGAAAATCATCAAAGATGAAACACTGAGTTTTTGCTTAACGCTCAGAAAAACACAAAGTTATATCTCATAGGTGTAACAACAGTGTTTTAGCTTTTAGGAGCCTCAAAGCGAAAGACAAATATGCAACAAGAGTCGATGATATCTACAAAAGCACTTAGCCTTCCGGAAATGCTTTTAAGACTGAAAATTGCTTTGAAAATCGATATGGTATATGTATTTGTTGCCTTGCAACAACTGTCTGTTGTCTACGTTTAATCATCCATCTCGTAGATTTGACTACAGAAATAGAATGATTAATATAAGTTTCTTGAAAGTAACTTTGAAGTTACAAATAATTCACAGCAACATGAAAAAATATAATTAAAGTCTATAAAGTTAGACTAAAGCTTTGCGTTTCTCCCCCCCCCTCCCCCTCCCGGAGTAAAAACTAGGTTTTTAAGCAGCCAAATGATATGACGTGTGTTGTAACAAAACATTCAATGTTGGCACGTGCGCAGTTGTCAGCATTTGCAAGCCGAAGGAGCTAAGTTACGAGCCTAGAATTTTAACACGTTTTCGTTTTTTACAATACTCCATACGTAATTTAAAAACTTTGTTAGACTTAGGGCAGTAGGAATGAAGGGTTTTGTATTACATCTTCACAAGGTATAACTTTCGTATAGTTTAAATTAGTTTTGCTAGTGTCTTTTAGGAAATATTTGACGGGAAAAATCGCCATATCTATCAGGACTTCAATTTTCAACTATAACATTGAAAAAATGTCATCATCATGCAGCGGTAAGGCTTATAAATATAAAATTTCAACGTTCACCGACTATTTGGCGACCAGAAGAGGATGATTAATTTGTTGGGAGTAGCTAAGAATCGCCAAGAAGTTACTAGAAGAAAGACGGATTTTTTCGAAATTTTGCAATGTATTGCCTTCTTTCCGAACTATATGGCCTGTCTCTAATCCCGGTGTCATCTCGGTGGTGTTTCCATAAAATCTTATGTCAAACCTTTTATGACATTTCCCAGAAACACATTCTTAGTCAAGAGATCTCTCCCTCAAAGATTTTTTTTGTATCAACACTGCTAAAACAATTCAGAAACGTTCCTGGAAAAATTGGGCAGCCAATGTGCACAATTTCTACCTGTAACATATCTTGCAAAAACCAGGAACGTTTGCCGCTAAAAGACCGTAACCTTCTTGAAGTTATTCTTGAATTTCTCTAAAGAATTTGGAAATCTCCCTGGTTATAAAGTCGGTCTAGAACATTCAAGGGAAACGAGGTACATTTAACGTAATTGATTTGAACATTCCTATTTCACTAAGAAAGCTCCTGAATCATCAATGGCCAAAGCTAAGGCAAAATTGCAAATAAGAACCAAGCATCTCCCTTGCCTACAACTCTTGCTTTGGAACGCTGGTGCTGTTCATAGATTTTTCGCTCTCATTGGGAGCTTAGTCAATCTGGACGGGCCGCAATCAAAATAAAGCCAATAGACTTTTTACACACGCTCAGTCAATTTTAAACTGGTAGCTTAAAATATATTTCACAACAGTGACAGTCCGCATTTGTGCAACGTGTAGCAATTCAGAATTTTTTTTTTTTTTTTGCAAACTTACTCGATTTTACGGGAAATAGATGAAAACCCTTGCACTCTCGAAACGTTACATGGAAATAATCAGTGATGTTTCGGATTTTTTTTTGCAGTGAAATTTGCTTTTTATATCAGTTATGTTCTATTCCTTCGTGTTTTCTCGTAGGAGCTAGCTTTACATTTCTGAACAGTTAAAAAAATATCCTCAAAGTAACTGAATCAAAAAGTCTTCTTGTCCACACTATATTTCAAAAGTTCTTACCATAATGTTTTTCATTTAAAGCAAATGTGTAATTTAGTACCGGTTTTATATGTACGTCAAAGTTACTCACAAATATAAAACATTTATTATTTTTATTTTTTTTTTTAATAGTCTGAAAAAATGAAAATAATTAAAACTTTTTTTTCCATTTTTTCCACACTTTATACAATGGAAGTTCCCTTAGTGTTTAACCGAGTCCCTTAGTCAGTAATTAGTTCTGGATATACAGAATGCACTCTAAAGTTCGTTGCCACCTCAATAATCTCTTAACAACGAGAGATATAATCATAAAAGTGAAGTCAAGGTATAGTAAAGTTGCCATGTACTACACAATGCAGTCCCTTATGGCGCCATCTGGCAGTAGAATTCGGAGCTTGCTTTCTGATCTCAGCAATGTTAAGAGATGCGGGATAAATTTCAGTTGCTAAGTGGTTCAGCATTATCAAATTGAAAAAAAAAAAAAAAAAAAAAAGACAGTTCCCGCACAGTAATCTTGATAAAAGTAGGCATAAAATTCATTCCAGCTCCAAGTTGTCGGGTGAATTGGTTGTGTAGAATGGCCTCCACGGTCACCTGACCTGATACCTTAGTCATTTTTTTTGGTAAGAATACATCACACAGCGACTGAACATACATTGTAGCAACTTTGAACGGTATTACTAGCGCTTATGCCAGTGTTCCACCTGCCACGTGTGTAATATGCAGCGGAAAGGGCAGTTGCGTGTCAAGATATGTATTAATGCTGAAATACATCATATTCAGCGATACAGGTAGATGAGGCTCGTTTCAATGCAATTTTGTTCAACGCGATAAAACAAACATTCATTCTACACTAACTGTTATCAAAATTACTGTACGGAAAATGTCGTTGCATTAGTAATTTGATAATGCGTAACAACTTTGTAACTGACTTTTTCATTGTATATCTCTTACCGTTTCTAAGATAAGAACGTCAGCTCCTAGTTCAGCCTCCAGGTTGCTCTAAAAGTTGCTTCATTGTGAAGCGCACGGCATCAAACTATATCTAGACCCATATAATTTATGACTATTGCTATTTTTGTTCAGACATTAGATGGGTGAAAACAGACTTTAGCGGACAATTTGTAAGTATGGATTAAATTCCCATAAGGTTTTAAAACATATAGTTTTTTTAATTTAAAAAAGAACTGTTAAAAATTGAACGAAAACGTGTTCAAGAAAAACAGGAATGAGGGGTCCAAAAAAGAGGAGTTTGACCATTATTTTTAAATTAATTTAGAGGAGTGATAACAGGAAGACCGATCGACAGGGACGCACTTCCCATCGAAATAGCTTAATCCATTTTTAGAGTATCCTTATATATATATATATATATATATATATATATATATATATATATATACACACATATAGGAGCCAAAATCACTGATTGAGTAACTCTCTGACGTCAGCAATAATGAAAATCGCGCTACAGTATGCTTGGCGTCTATACTTAAATTTTGTTGCACCAAAAATTCAGTAAGGTATTTATAGCTTGATAATATTTTTTGGAAATGTTTGACATGCAGGGAAATGCTTTGTTTTGACAAAGCTGAGCTGAAGTCGGTAACTGAACCGTTTCACTGACAAGAATGTAATTTTAGCAGAATGAAAAGAACGAAAAAATGGTCAACAATAAATGCTATCTATTGTAGTTTAGGGTTGACCTACTGGGGTTAAAGTTTAAATTTCGGCTATCAAAATATCCTCAAACTGGCAATTGCTTCGTTCAAATGTAGAATAGGGTAATTCAAAAATATCGTTTTTTTTTTGGAATCGCGTTACCTCTCAAAAGTTGTAGTTTGGTACATTCAATCAGGGGGGGGGGATCTGAGCTGACATCTTCAGTTCGCGTATAAGACTGAAAATTTGAAAACAAATATGCTAAAAATTGAATTTTTCAAAAATAATAATGTCGATTTTTTTTTTTTTTTTTTTTAAATATTTTTGTAAGACAACAGCCATAAATTGACAGTATATGGCGTAGTTGGAGCCTAAAAAAATATTTTATAGCTTTTACTTAAGATCTTTTGCTTGCGCATACGTATTAAATTGAGCTAAAATCTCCTGAAATTTGAAGCTCAATTTAAGGCGTACGCACGAACTAAAGATCTTATGTAAAAGCTATAATTTTTTTTTCAGGTTCAAACTACCCTATATACTGACAATTAATGGCTGTTGCGTTGCGAAAAAGAAAAAAAAAACTAATTTTATTATTTTCTAAAAATTTTAATTTTTAACATATTTTTCAACTTTTAGCCTCATGCGCGAACTAAAGATGTCAACTTAGATTTTTTTTTTTTAAATTTTCCCCAACTGAGGATACTAAACTACAACATTTGAGAGGTAACACAATTCCGAAATGAAAATAAAACTCAATTTTTTTCGAACTACCCTAATGTAGAAGCAATTTTCACCAGTCATACCTTGACGGGCAAATTTCTAGTTAATTATAATACTTAATTTTTTTTTCAACTTATTTAGAGATATTTCTTGTCTTTATTCGTTTTTGGTTTACTTTTACAGAAAAGTTAACTAAAACAAAATAAATAACTTGCGGAAATTCTGGATTCAAATTGTGTGTGGCTAAGTGAAGGAGCGGGGTAAACTGAAATGGTGAAATATTTACTCTGCTTTTAGCGCCACCTATTTAATAACATTTTTGCTGTGTGATAACACATGTTGTCTATTCCAGTGAAGAAAAAATTATCTCTGAAAATCAAAGATTTGATGATACACTAAATTTCCAAAAATTGTCACTCTTGTTGTAGTACACTCTGTCGACAAAAAAATGTAAGCACCCAGAAGAAATTGAGCTACACCCACGAAACTTGGCAGGCATTGTAGTGTATAAGGCGATAAGAAAATGATTAAAATTTCAGAATTAAAGATAATTTTATTAAGTAGTTACAGCATGCAAAAGGTTACAAATCAGTAAGTAGCAAAGCCACCTCTGGTAGCTATGGATGCCGAAACACAAAGTGGCATCGAATCAATTAGGTCACTTACGACCCCCTGCGGAATATCATGCCATAATCTATGAAACTGCGTTGTTAATTCCCCTGTATCCCGGATGTCTGCAGTTGCCTTCCCAGCATGTCCCAGACATGCTCTATTGGCGAAAAGTTTGGCGACTTGGCAGTCATGGGAGCACGTCATATCCCTGAAGACAATGTTGATAGAGTCGCGCAGTATGTGGACGAGCATTGTCCGGCTGATAAATGGCACCTGGGCGACTTAATAGCATAGGCAGAACAATCGACGCTAAAATGCTGTCCACGTATCTGCGAGCTGCCAAAGTCCGCTCCCCGCCCTGTCACACCTTGTGAAATGGCTGTATGCCGCTTGACAACAAATGCCGGATCGGAGCGCTGGCCGGTGCGCCTCCACACACGTGTACGGTGATCATCAGCACTGAGACTGAATCGGGACTCATCACTGAAGATCACACGCTTCCAGTCTATTACACTCCAAGCTGCCCGAGGTTGGCAAAAAACCAATTCACACTGCCTGTGATGTGGAGTCAGTGGCAAGCGTCTTAATGGACATCGGCTCCTTACGCCAACTTCGGCCAGTCGTCTCCTATTGGTTTCCCTTGATACCACCGGATGCCTGGAAGGAGGTAAGTGGCGTTGAATCGATGCTAGCGACGTTGTCGGTGCCGACGTAAAGCCCTGGTTTCCTAGAAGCATAGGCGCCAGTCTTCGGCGTCGCTCTCCGCCGAGGAGAAAACTTGATTCTTCTGCGCATGCGCGCCCGAACTAAATCGACGTGGTGCATCGCTACGTCGGAATCAACTTGACTTTGATTTCAGCGTCAAGCGTGATATCTACGCCGGTGTAATCCAATCAAAATGTCGCTAGATTTTTTCCCAGAAGAAATATTTATTGAGATGGTTCAGCTGAATCCTGTGCTATATAACGTATCGAAGAAAGTATACAAGGACCAACTAGCAAAAGAAAATTGCTGGAAAGCAATTTCAGAATCGATAAATGTTCCAGTAATTTTAAAAGTTAATAATTATTTTTAAAAAAAATACTGTTTTCATGTCTAAGAAAATGAACTAAATTCATTATTCTGTAAACGATGCATATAATTTGATTTTCCCTGCCTCTAAATGAGAATATGTGATCAAAACGTTACTTAAACAATTCACCTTCAACGTACTCTGGAAATACACGAATTAAAGTTCACAATTGTTTGTATTTAATGTTATTAGTTCTTCATTTTCTTCCTCTTCCAGCAGCAATGCTGTAATAAGACGTTTTTTAGTTGCAAGATCCATTTCTCGTTTTGTGTCTCGATTTGTTTCAGTTTTGCAACGCAACTGCTCTATCGCGAAAAAAACTCGTTCAGATTTCCCGCGCGCGATTGGGGTTGCCTAGGAATCCTCTTTGGCGTAGCTCCTCGCTGCTCTTCAACTCGTCGCACGCTGACGTCGGCGATGGGCGCGGTTAACGCGACCAAGGAAACCAGTGCTTAACCGCTCTTCTGATTGCGCGATCCTTGCGTTCATTTGTGTTCCTGGGAAGCCCTGATCCTCCGCGACGGTAGACTCTCCTTTCCGTGATTCACTGCTGCCAACACCGAGCAACTACCATATCACTCCGACCGAGGTGGTGGCCGATTCTCCTGTTTGACCAACCTGCTTCTCTGAGGCCTATCGTGCGACCCCTATCAAACTAAATCAGTTGTTCGTACTGCCGCCGGTTACGTCTTAGAGGCATCTTAAGTCACAATATTGTCTACCGAATTCCACAGATTCGACTGAATAGCCCAACGGCCCAAGTACTCATGCTTTTAAACTCTCCCACCTGTGCAACTCAAATGCTCGTAGCGCGCTTAGCCTCCTTTCATTGGCCCTGAAATTTTAATCATTTGCATCGGCTACCAAACTGCATTTGTGCCGAGTTTCAAGATTGTGGCTCTAATTCTTCTAGGTGCATATATTTTTTTGCGACAGAGTGTATTTTCTTGAATGTCAAAAATTATTTTTGGTGTTATTCAATGATAAAGTTATTATTATTAATGTTTAAAATATCCATTGAGACCTAATATTAAGTGCAGAATTTATGCATTTAAAATAAAGCTAATTAGTATTTTAAATCTTTAGTATAATTAGTCAAGTTCATACGTTAAAGTTTAATAGTTTATTCCGTTTACATCATCAATATTTTATGATGTATAACATCAGAAGTTATTTATTTATTTATTTATTTACATTCTTTCATTTAATAATTCCCTTACTTATTTATTAATTCATTTATTTCTTATTCGTCTAATATTTTATTCACTCATTATTTCTCTTATTTGTTAACTTGTTTATTTTTTTTTTTATGTAATGGAAGCTGCTGTACTCACGGACGATTGTACCTATGGACGTTAGCCAGGAAATTCTGGGTATCGTCGATAAACATCTTAATTAGGGTTCAACGTGTGTGTCACAGCCCTCTCCAGTACCCCAGGAAGTTTCAACGAAAGCAAATGAACACGTGAGATTCTATCACATTTTTTTGATTTTAGTAGGATCTAAGTAAAGAAAAAACGTGAGCAATTTCTTTTTTTTTTCGTTCATCGTGGATTGTATTATTCATTTTTGTTGTAGGTATCATGTTTCTCTATATTTTGAAGGTTTTGTTTATGAATTTTAATGTCGTGAAACTGGTCCTGTCGATGTGACTGGCTTGAAAAACCAAAATGGCGCACCTTTGTACCCACGAATACATAACCATGTGTACCTATGGACGGTAATTTTCAGTCTCCTTGAGTCACACCTGAGTCTTCTTACAATGTGAAGTTTCTCAAAATGGTTCCTTGTCATCAACGTCCGAAATTTGCTTTCAACAACGATGATGAATTTGAAGTAGGGCTTGAAGATATAGTGTTGAATTAACTCCCACCTGTTGTAGGAGGTAGACACCGTCAATCCCACCTGTTTTCATTTGAAATCGACTTTTCTAGTTGAAGTTTTCAATTTGCATATAATTTGAAGTTATTAGGTAGGTACATAGATAGCCATACTATAGGGAATCTAGTTAATTTTTTGTTTAAAAACATATTAATTATTTATAACATCATTAACTCTCTTAAGAGTAATAATTTTTTTTAAAGTTTATAATTCATAAGTTCAATGTTGTTAAAAATTAAGGAAAATTAAAAGAAACGAGAAAAAAATCTTCTGTTAATTTTCAAAGTTAATTTTGTGTTGGATATTTTGTTTAATGTTACTTTCAATAGATGTTTGAAGTATTTCAATGTAAAATGGATTATGAAAATGTATTGAGCATAATTCAGTTCCTCAGACCTATTTATATTTTATTTTTTTATATGTCCAAGGGTACAAAGGCACCTGTCCACGGCGTGAACGGTGTGTTGTACCCACGGACAAAAAATATGGTTTTTAAGAAATTTACTTTGAAGTTGAAAGCTTTGAAATTTTCACCTGGCAAAAATTGCCTAATTAGATGACAAGTTGCAGTTGAATTTTAACGATCGATTATCCATTCCTAGAAACCAGCAAAAATTGAAAAGTAAATTTTGTCCGTGGGTACAGTAGCTTCCTCTATACGTTTATCGTTTCATTTATTCATTCATTCTTTTATTTACTCCTTTATTTGTTAAAAAATACCATTAATCATCAAGTAGAAAATATTTCATTAGAAAATAATAATTTTTTTTCCCACTTTACCCCATGAAAAAAATGTGAAACATTTCCACCTTTTTTGGCGGTACAAACTTACTGCTAGAAATTAAAAAAATAATCTGTCACTGCAATTATTTTGCAAAATAAATGATTATATTTTTTATGTACCGTAATTTTCGGTGTCCCCACCCCCTCCCGCCAGTTTCTCCAACATGATACCCCTCCTGATTTTCAGATTCAATCATACCTTTTGATATAGTAGTAAGAGGGGAAGGAAATCTTAAATGCCTGTTAAACTGGGGAAAAACCTAATTTTCAAAACCAATTTCCAATTTGTTCATTTTGAAAAAAGGAAGGTACTTTAACTATTTCACTTTGCCCCCCATTCCCCTACTTTATAACACAAAATATACTAGTACACACACTGTAGCACAAAATGGGTCAAAAGTCGTTCAGAATAATATAATGCATGTGAAACTTATCAAAATACGAAAAACTGAACAGCGACGCAACAGTCCTATTAGAGTCAAGACCTACTGTGCCCATCTTAATTTTTACGACCAAGGTCACAGGGGTGCAAGGAAGATGTTATTAAAATACTAATGTCACATAAAATATTGTATTTGCATTTCCAATTTTTTTCTGGAAAGTTCTTTTAACGGTTAGAGATTAGTATAGATTTTTGTTGTTGTTGTGTTGTTGTTTCTAATCCTCTGGATGTCTGACGGGGTCCGACAAGATCCAGTAAATCATTGACCCTTAAAAAATTAAGGACAAGAAGAGGGAAAGCATATAAGTCTTCTTTGGTAAGACCCAAGCAGTTCAGGATGTCTTGAGCTGAGGCCTGCTAACCCCGCACTTGGAGCAGACCGCAAAAGTTTTTCTGCCTTCAAAGAACGAGGGACTCTTCGTATGTCCGCTTGCTAATCTAGAAATTGCCGATTTAGACGCTATATCACAGTTGAGGTGAAAAAAAAAGTCTGGTATCCTGACCGCATACCAGCGGTGGGAGGAACGGATCTTCCACTCCTTTGATATAAGACGATTAATTTTGGACTGGTGCTCTGAGTAGGTAAGGGCAGAGGAGGAGGGTGTCGAGAGACTACAGCCCTCCTTGGCTAAGCGATCCACTTGCTCATTTCCAAATATGTCTACGTGGGATGGTATCCACTGAAAATGAACATCGTGAAACTTTGATATACGTTGGAGGTTATGAAGGATGGAGATGCTTGTTTTGTCTCCAACTTGATTCCAACTGTATAGATGTTGAAGAGAGCTGTGGCTGTCCGATAGGATCCAGAGTTTTTGGGAAAAAACAACGTTCGTTAATGGTTGCTTCGAGGCCCAGATTAATTGCGGTAAGTTCACTTTTAAAGACAAAGAAGAAATCTGAGTTACGGAAGGTAATGAAAAAGTTATGCCCAAATTTTTCAATGTAGACCCCACTACCAGCACGATCGTCCAGTCCATTGCCATCTGTATTTAATTTTAATGGCATCGCAGGGGATCTCATTTATAACTTCCAATGCTAGAAGCCTAAGATGCGCCGGAATGAGATCTTGCTTTGTAACCGGAGCAGACACGCTTAAGTGGTAATGGACATTTGGAGAGACATCAGAAGGACTCAGACAAGATTTTAAGAAGTGGGGCTCGACATAAGAGGAAGGTAGATGCAGTTGGTTCAACAACGGCTGAATGGACTGTTTCTCTTCAGTCTCTGATTATTGTGCTATTAAGGTATAAAGACGTCTTATTATGATGTTCGTAGCTTGAAAGTTTGTTGAAATATTTCGCGAGGATAGCCTTTTGCTTCTAGTATGGAGAGGTTAAAGATAGCCTCGTAGAGGACTATTTCTTTTGTACAACTACGTCTTAGTTCAGTGATTGTATAGATTTTTAATTTTATGATAATGTTTAACCCAACATCATTCGCTCTCTTTAATTTACTTTTTTTTTTTTTTTTTTTTGCATTTGTTAATTTTTTATATGCTGCGCTAAATAAGATTGTTAAATCATTGATAAAATAAAGGCTACTTTTGAAAAAAAAAACATTATAAATTTTTAACTTCCAAATAATTTGTCTTGGCGTAACTGGTGTGCAACAATTTTTTCTTTACTCACAATTTACATGCCGCAGAGAAAATAAACAAGATTAGCTTCATCTTTATTTTTTTCCATTCAAGAGTATTTGTCTTTTTTGTACATGTATCCAACCTACCAGAACATATTAATGTTTCTATTCAAAATTGTTTGAAAAGATTTATTTTGATTGAAACATAAAAGCAAAAAGTCTTGCACTCGCAATCAGAAATGTTTTTAATTTTCTGTAATCATGATTTTCATTTTTTCTTCTCTGCTGCAGCAGAAGGGATTTCAAACATTTTAATAAGGATAAGCATTTGAATGTTTAATACTTATTTTCTTTATGTATTTGTTTTAAAATGAGAAACTTTAATATTTTTAGTTTTTTTATTCATTGCTATGCAGTTGTAGGGATTATTTACAGCGCAAATATAAAGATTCTATACCACGAAAAAAATATAACTGTGTAGCTAATGCAAAATTATTTACGCCATTTATGAGGAATTTTTTATGGAAAAAAATATATATTATAAATCTCCGATTTGTTTTCTTTCTTTCTTTTTTTTTTTGGTCAAATGGAAGGGCATTTTAGCAACCGGTGGTCGTCTTTTTTACTCCATAAAATTTAATGATGCTTTGAAAATTTGCTCCCAATAGTTAGATCTTCACTATTCCTTAACCACAACTGGCTTGATTATCCACAGAAAGCTTCAACAATCCTTTCTTCTTCCACAGCTTTGAAATAAGGCTTGAGACAAAGGTCATTTTATCTACTCTTGTACCTATGGTAGTAAATGAACAGTCACGGGCACGAAACCTACCGTGAACTATCCACCGTGCACTCCAGTGGATCGTTATACAGTCTCGTGCACGTTAAATATGGCGTGGTCAAAAAGTTCCACCATGTTCTCATTCCAAGCTTTTGAAATATGTGTAGCATCTTCTAATGATCTTTCCCGTAGTAAGTTCAATTCCAGGGTATTCTCGAAGAAAATCACGTTGAACAGTTATTACTGACTTACAATTCTCGAAAAGTTGAACGCCAAAAGATTTTTATTTTTCATTTACCATCTTCACATACACTGAAGTGGCGGGCGATAAATGACCGATATTTGACAGTAACTGAGTTAAGCTCCAGAATTTCCTATTTTCCATTTACACTATTCGATGTAAAAAGATTAAAATCTATAAGTGGCTTTTATTTTTTGAAATCAGATGCGAATCATTCTTTTCGATACATTCTTGATACCTGGATATTGAATCACTATAGGCACTTGCTAACAGAGGAAACCTAGCCTGAACACCGTCAGTGCATTTGAAACTTGATCAAGCAGAAGGAGATAGTTCCAGGTACTTTGTAACGGCCATCTCAGGTCAGTCGTTAAAAAAAAATACAAGCTTTTTGTTTTGTGATCTACAGCTTACCGGGAAACCGCAAGATTGTGTAAAAGAGAAAAACAAAAATTAAATAAGCAACGACCAAAAGCGCACTGTAAAACATATTTCCGGATGCATAACTTTTTTGCCCTCGTGACCCCGCTATCGAAATATGAGATCCTAAAGTCTGAAGAAGTTTTCAGAAAAGTCGCCAAGGTTGACGCCGACGAATCATCAGTAAGTTATGGAAGACATCTTTAACACGATTTGTAGATGGATGTAGACATGAAAATTACACCAACGATTTCACGCCAAGTCTTTAAGACATTGTATCTCGATAGCGGGTGGATGAGGAAAAATAATTTTGGGGTCAAAAATATGTCTTAATATGATCCTTCAATTGCTACCAGTTTAATTTTTTTTTTAATTATTGCACAATTTGTGTGGTTCCCTGGTTAGGATCCAAACAATTTGATAGTTTAAACAAAAATATTTGTAACAATTTATTTTGGCACGTAAAAATTCCTAAAATAATATAGGTTAATTAGAAACTTAACCGTGGCTAAAGTTAAACAAAATTAGTGTATCGCATTATGAACCTCCACTGATGTTGAAACTTGCGAAAACAATTTGTACATTCAGTTCAATTACTGCTGTAAGTGCCAAGTTTTAATCTTTGATTTTATAGCGGTATTGCAGTACTAACATATTGGACTTACGAAACACATTCAGAAACGATGGAGTTTTATACGAGTATTATAAAATATTTGCAGATATGACCCTACTGAAATTCAACCTAGTATTAATGTTAGTACAGAAATACAGTCACAAAATCAAAAGTTAAACATTTGCACCTATGGCATTGAGTATTGAACTCAATGCGCAAATTATAACTCTTGCTAATGGCAGTTCGAAAGCTTTACGTAAGTAAAATAACATGTAAAATTATATGGATGTAGTTATAGAAATATTTAAAGGGGAGTGTAAGAACACCCTACCATAATCAAACCAAAGGGTCCCAGGCTCGATCCCAGTCGGCCAAAGATCATCCGTGTTCATTAATGGTGACTGGGGGACGTTAAATATGTCGTGGTCCATAACTCGTCCAAGTAGGTCAATAAGTCTGGGAGTACTGGACCAGGTATTGCTCAGCTTCTTTTCTGGTTAAAAAAAAAAAATCAGAGTTGTCTTCAGTACGCCATCTAACCGGCTAAACCACACAGATTGGCCCTGGAGTGTGAGGTGCCCAAAGAAGATAAAGTTATTAACAGATACTAGTTTGGAAATACACGATCATATAACTAAAGATATAATGTGCAGAAAGTTTTTGAAAACAGTCAAAAAACTTATTGGCTGCAACATGAGTACATATGGCTACCATTCAAGAAAGTATTGGTGCTATCAATATCAGTGAGAAGCAAGGAAGGGGAATGGTTCTGTGATGATAAGGAATATATAAACGTAGGTGGAAATAATATGTGCTGGCTGATCTGTTAGAGCAACTTCCGCTAAAACATTGGCAATTTGTTTTCCGTTTACCTAAATTGACCCAAATGTTTTTCCTTTTTTTACTATAGATATTTTTTTAATATGTTACTCAACTACATTTTAAAGATTAAGGTGAGTGTTTTCTGTTTTTACCATATTCTGGTTTAAAATGCTTAGAAACATTACACTGATTGGAAAAAGGCTTTAAGATAGCAATTACTCAACCATGTAAATATATTTAGGTAGAATAATGAATTTTAAACCCTTCGCTAGATGACATCTCCATAGCTTGTTACCATCCTTTGCAGAATTTCTATAGAGAAGTTTCCCGAATGAATAAGTGAACATAACTAAGCTATAAGTTTTTTTTTTTTAGAAACGTTCTCGTTCTAATACGAAGAAGCCTTAAAAACCAACAAAAAAAAAAAAAAAAAAATCCCGAAACAAAATATTTAAATATCTTCGAATACCAACGATAAGTTTTGATTGGCGCTTCATTTCAACCCACTATCGTTTGAATAATTCACAAAATTTCACCTCCATTTCCTCCTTCCCCTATTTGCATTCTTCAAATGTAAGTTCTTTCGGGTTACTCGAGCGCTCTCACCCAAAAATAAGACGCAAACATGATACATCAAATGCCAAGCGAGGAAAAGACTTGAAACAAATTCTAAATTCCGTCTTCTTTTTCCTCTTCAGTTCTGCTTTGTTCCATATGCTTTACATTCATCCTCTTTTTTCTTTCCTTTTCTTTTGAATACATTTTGCCTAGAATTAGTTTGTTCCAAAGGTATTTTGTTGAGTGAAGAGGCTTTTTTTTTTAGCTTTCTCTTCTAAAACCTCAAGGTCTTTCTTCTTTATGGGATGCTACATCTGTCTGTTTTGGTGTCTAGAGAGGAATAAACTTTCTAGGAAAGAAATCCGCTTCAACAGGCTCGTAGTTTGAAATTGTTGCTGCAGAAACTGTAGCATTCTTTGATTTGAATAACACGAATGGAATCTTGTCGCGCAGCATTCAGAAAGATTACCTTCGCAGCATTGAATATATGAATTTATGTTCCTTTGCTTTCAGAACGAAACACATGAAGTCCATGTTTAGAACAAACTACATTATAAATGGAAATAGTTGGCAAGATTGTATTGTTATTTATTAACAGTATTCTTTGGTAGTAAAAGAAAAGATGTGGGTTGACGAAAATGTCATTTCTGCCAAAAGATTTATATAATGTGGCTAAGAAATAAAAATGCATTCTCAAAAGTGAGTAAAAAAACCATTTTTTTCAGAAAAGTATAAGTTTTTGCAAGTAGGGCTGCAGAGTCGGAGTTGGACTGATTTTATGGTAAAGAAGTCGGAGTCGGGAGTAGAAGGTTTTAAATTTCAAGAGTCGGAGACAGTCATTTTCCCTCAAAATCTTCAACTCTGCCAGTGCTTGCGGAGTCGGGTCGGACTGGTTTTGTGGTAAAGGAGTCGGAGTCGAAAGGTCTAGAATTTCTAGAATTCGGAGTCAAAGACTCTAGAATTCCCAGAGTCGGAGTCGGGGAGGGTAATTTTTCCCTGATCTCCCAACCCTGTTTGCAAGGACTAAGAAACTTTATAATTCTATAAATTAGTAACTTAATATCTTAAGTTTTATCTTCAAAATCAATAAATTGTAGACTTTTACATTTTTAATTTTAAGAGTGTGCCGGAGTTGTGGAATTTAATTTCAAAATTAGAATAACATTCCACCACCTTTATTCTTTGCACCAGACACGAATCTACGTACTCGCAGACCCCGCGGTAAGGGGAAGGGGGATCATGCCTCTAAGAAGCATACAGCCCAAGAAAAGAAACCAAAAAAAAAATCGAAGTACTTTTTTAAACTATACTCTTATTTTCACAGTTGAATATATTTTTGTAATGTTTTGGTAAAAATTTGGAGAAAAATTTAAACTCAATACATATTATAAAACAACATAAGCAAAGGGGGGAGGGATTAGTGTAAAATTACGAGAGACTAGTTTTCTTACTGGCTTAACTTATGGAAAAAAAATGTTTCCAAAAATCAGGAGGAGAAAAACCACGATGTTACCCAGAAAACGTTTAGAAAACGTCGTTTAAACAAGTGAGTTATTTAGAACAACAACAGTAATAAATAAATAAGACATTTTAAATAAATGAATTTAAAATTTAAGTAGAAATATTGAAGCAGTTAAAAACGTTCAACAGTCACTCGTCAAAAAAATTCGTTTTCTAGGAAGAGGGTAGGGCAGTCCTGTGGGCAGCTAGATGCCTTGCTGAATTTTTGCATGGGGACACAAAATTTATAGATCCCGGCATGCTTTGCACATTATAGTTACAGGTATAGTTAAATAGAAAGTTAAGTTTTAAAGTTAAGTAGAATAAAGTAGAAATAAAAGTATGATGTGTATTTAATTTTAAAAAATCGAACATATTTAGGTTTACAGGCAAACTTTAAAGAAAAATCATAGCTATTAGGGAAAATCTCGGTACTCTTCCAAAAGCGATGTCCTCAAAAATAATTTTAGTACCAGTATTCGGTTATTTAAAACATAATACCGGAACACCAGTATTAAAGCAGGTATTTGAAATTTCTCAAAAAAAATGCTTGAAAACATATTGTGTCATTGCCACATTTCATAATTTTGAGCAAAAATTGTATTATTTATGAAAACATATTGTGCACATAAAAAAAAGAAGGAACAAATGTCATAATGAAAAACCAACAATAGTAAAAACTATAATGCATCTATTGAATTTTCTCTGAGGCTTGAACCCATTTCGATGCTCAACTTTCCTACTGTTGAAAATACTCTTTCTGAACTCACGCAAATCGGTGGTACTGTTAACAATTCTCGATACAGCTCCTCTAATTGTCCGGAAGTCCTTCATCTTCGAATTCTTCGATCTCTTGCGTGTTATTTTTTAGATAAACCCTTTTATGAGTGTGTGTGTGTGTGTGTGGTTTTTTTTTCAACTTATAGCTAGTTGTAAATTATTTTCGAGAGACGATACTTTTTCCGAATTTTAACATAATTTTCTCTTGAGCAGGAGAGGTTAGTGTTTTCTTTTTATTAGCTCTTTGGTTTGAAAACAATAAATTTTACTAAACTTGATTTTGTTAGTTTCTCTTATTCGTTTTCTTTTCAAAATTCATTACAATAATAATTATGCAAATATCTGAAAATATGTTTCAATTGATTTTGATTTACCTCTATGCAAACTTTTACAGCACTATATAATTTCCAAATCTTTTCTTGCCAAGAGTAAAGCCAAATAATAAGACACGACAACAAACCAATGCTGGTAACAACAAATTACCAAGTTTGTTAATGATAACAAGAAAAAGTTTCGTCAAAGTTTAGTAAAGTTGAGACAAATATTTAAAAATGAAATCGTAAAGTATTGTTGCAATTGAAGGTTGGAATAAATTGTTCAGAGAACAAATGCATTTAAAATTGCACTCGAAATCAACTTTCACAAGTGGGAAAGTGAGTGTTCAGGGAAATTTAGAAAATAGAAACATGGTGCACAAAAGAGCACGAAAATGCGATTTATCTCCCCACCTAGTAATAACAATATGATTTTACGATCTTTCAGCTACTTTTGTTTAATGATATTCTATTACTTTGTGCTTTTGAAGCCAAGCTTTTACATCAATTGATTGATTTTGGTTCTGTACCATGGGGGGAAAATTGTTTATTTAAAAAATAAAAGTAGACATTTAATAAGCTACATTGAAAATCTTTTAATTGAAATTATTTATTATTTTCAGCTAATATTGAAAACAACGGTATTTTGCCTCAGCAAATACCGTTATTACAAAATTGCTCGAAATACCGGTATTCGGTATACCGGTATTGCAATCACTAGTATTACCTTATACTCTTCAACAGTAAATGATGAAATGCTATTTTGTGATCCACTGCAAAGAGGGTAATAAATCACATTGCTTGAAGTGTGAAAACATAAATAAAGTATACTCTTGCATAGCCATAGTTGATTAATAGGGAAACAATATCACAAAAAATAGTCTGGATAGTAGTTAATGTTGCTGTCTCTTATTAGAATTAATAGGCTGCTAAAGTATTATCAAATTGTCGTGTTGATAGGAAACGGCTTGAAATTTCGCCACATTTAACTACTGGCACATCTTCACCTTTAAAAGAAAAGATAATTGAGCAAATGGGACAGATTTTTAAATTTAGGATACTCTTGATTTAGAAGAAAGGTTTATCACTGATATCTCTAACTTTTATACTTTTAAAATTTCAAATGAGAATAAATCAAGTGTATGACCACTTGCCAAGCCATAAATTCTAACAAAAGACATACGGATGTCAGTTACCTTCAAATCACTTATGTTCCCTTGTTGGCCCTAAAACGCAATTTGTTTGCATTTTCACCTAGGAATAGAAATTTAATTGTTGCAATTAAATCTGAATGACTGAATTTCATTATATTGCTGAATCAACTATTAAACAAGTTTTGTGAAGAATTAAACAAGCCTACTTTCCCGTTTGCTCGCATCTACTTCTAGAGTTAGATTAATATCTGTCTAAGACTGCAAATAATATCAAACATTCCTTTTTAGCATTTAAAACTGATTTCTTAAAACAAAATATGCCTCTCTCAGCTGATGAAAGTAATACGCAAAAATAAATTATTGAACAAACAAAGCATCATCACCTTTTAAACTATGCAGCTAATACATTTTTTCATAAATTTGTTTTTATCGTTTTCAAAATGATAGTAATAAATAAAAATAAAAGAACGCATCAAAATAAATACGTTTCATGAAAAAAAAAAAAAAAAAACACAGTTGTTCGTTGCGCTTTCTTTCAGGTAAAAATAAGCGCCTTGGATTTTATTTTTCCTTCGTTGTAAACAGTAAAAACTAAATAAAGAAAAATGAATATATCTTAGAAAAATAAATAAAGAAATAGTAGAAGGTCCTCAAATTAATAATTAAATTTTCTGAAAAACTAAAACCGTCTGCACAGCTCTTTCTTTCTGTTAAAGAATAATGTACTCCAAATTTTCTTTTATTGCCCATTCTCAAAAATTAATTACAACTTTAGAATGAAAACAAAAACATATATTCTCACAAATCAATGTCACAGCAAAAGCTAGGTTGCGGAGTTGGAGTCGGGAGTCGATGTTTTTAAATTTTCAAGAGAAGGAGTCATTCTCCCTTCGTACCCGCATTTCTGCCATGGATGCGTAATCAGAGTCGCAGTCAAAAGGCCCTAAAACTCTTAAGAGTCGGAGTCGGGAGTCAGTCATTTTCATGCCGACTCCACAGCGGTTTTAAAAACATTTGCGCTTTAAATTCATTCATTTCGATTCAGTCCTATTAATCTTTGACTCGGGTCAATGTTAAGTGTACGAAATATAGTGTTTCAATTTTTATTAATAACTTTTTTTCGCTTTCTTTTGAAATCAAAAATTAGGAATATGGTTACAATCTGAACACTTTTGGGTGCCAAAATGTTTTTTTCTCTCGTGTTGCCGTTAATGCTCAAAATTTTTGAATTGTTTAAAACACACCTAAAGCTACACCTAAGGCAAATCAAAAAAATCTTCATTAAGAGCTTTTTCCAACATGTCTTATTTGAAGCAAATTCGTCTTTAAGTATGTTTGCCATAAATTTCCCCGTAGGTGCAAATGTTTTTTGAACTGTTCAAAATTGAGTGAAAAATTGTTAAACTGAAAAAGTTAAGTATAGAAATGGGGTGTCATTGCCGAGAACTTTGGGGAAAAACAAAGCTTGTTTGTATCTACCTGTTCACTCAAAAGTTATTGGGGGGGGGGGAACAGACCAGCAAACATTTTTCTCATCTTCAAATCAAACTTTCCAATCGTTCATTTTTCAATATTTCGAAACGTATTTTATTTATTCATGAATTTTTTTCTTTTTTTTTTTTCGTGATACTTTTAAGGCGCATTAAAGCCTACTTTCATGCTTTTATCTTCTTTCTTTGATTTTTATGGGAAAAAGGAATAAAACAGGTTCATTTGACATCACTGCTTTACAGGGCCTAGACTTCTAGTTTAGCTCTAAATGTTTCGACTAAATACTAACCAGTGGTTGGAAAAACTACATTTTTTTCGTAGCGAACTACAACTACAACTACTTTAACACAAATGTAGTTAACTACAACTACAACTACTTTTTTCAAAATGTAGCAACTACAAACTACTTTTGAAATGTAGTCGCTACTTCGCTACTTTTTAAAAATTAAATAAATAACATACACATACACACCATTTGAGGATTGAATGAAAAAATTAAAAAATTGTTCAGATTGACATATTGGCTCATTTGAACGTGGAATATTGCTATAAATTATTTATTCTTTCTTTCCTTTACTGAAACGATTCGTCAATCCAAACATTTTTTACCATTTGCACGAATATTCCCTGCAAGAAAGGATTTAAAAGTGGAAGGAATTCAACCTTCAAATTTTTAATCCTTTCCTGACAGTAAATAGTATTTCATTCAAGAAGTGTAATTCGGCTATTTGAAATTGAGATAAATCCAGTCATAATTTGATTTAAATTTTACATAAACATACATACACATAAAATTGATCTAGATGATGAAAAGCATCTTTTAAACAAAAGAGAAAAACTTTAATTTTCATTACATGAGTTAATTTTAAAGGAACTTATATTTCGTAGGAATTAATTGCTTTTGAGCTTCAAGCTAGGGTTCCGGACCTGGACACCATCTCTTTTCTTACGCCCCTTATAAAATGAAATAAAAGCATTTATCAATTTTAACAAATAACCTCAAAAACTCACAACATTTAATAAATGACTTTTAATATGTTAATATATGAACACTCGATCAGTGAAAAAGAAAAAAAAAAGGAAAAATATCCCAAACGGTGCTACTAATTATCCGAAATATGAAACATAACTAAAAAATGCTTACTTTACTTCAATGTGCAATTTTTAACAACAGTGGACTCTGGCTACAACGCAATTCGACTAACGCGAAATGTCTATATAGCGGCTGTTTATCTAAAGTTTGAAACGCATCCCTCACGTAAGTTGAGGTTCGACTGCATGTGCAAATGGCATTGATACCGAAAGCTTTTTGCTTAACTTGCAAAGTTTGCATGAAACGGAAAAAAATCGTTTCTTTCTTTCTAAGCCATGCTCTATTCAAGGCGAATATTGGGAAAATGTGAAAGTTTCTATGCCAAACAAACTAATGGCGTCAA
This sequence comes from Uloborus diversus, assembly GCF_026930045.1. Lineage (NCBI taxonomy): Eukaryota > Metazoa > Arthropoda > Arachnida > Araneae > Uloboridae > Uloborus > Uloborus diversus. Next base: position 90,565,252 of record NC_072731.1, on the reverse strand, counting down.
ACAGATACAACATATGGCGTCAAAATAATATGTCAGAGGTCAGCTGGTATTTTTCAGTATTACGAATCTGATAGGCGCAAGTTTTACTCGCGTAAGACTTGCACTAGTCAGATTCGTTTGAAAACGCGTTTTTTTTTTTTTTTTGAAACTTTATATTCAAAAGTAGTTTCTAGAAATCGCTACAAACTACTTTTTTTTGTAGCGAACTACTCGCTACTCTACTTTTTTTGAAAAGTAGTGCGCTAAACTACAAACTACTAAAAAATGTAGCTACCACAGTAGCGTCACTACTTGTAGCGCGCTACTTCCAACCACTGATACTAACCTAAACGACACATTTATTACTCATTCAATTTAATTACTATGCTGAAGTAAATGTGTACTCGACTTGGCGGGGGCACTGCCGTTCCCCCAAATCATATATTTAATGGTTTATTCTGCATTTACTTCACTTCAATCTTAAATTGATTTTCAAAAAGTATGCTGGTCTGAGCGTATTTTCATGGTTCGAACGTATTATGCGAACAACAGCCCAATTGTGACTCAAGGAAAGTTTGCGACTGAGTTTAAGTTTAAGACAACGGACAGACTCACTTTGAATGATATGTAAAAATTTTGGGAAATCTGTTCATTCCATCAATTCAAAGTTGGCTGGATTTTGAAAGCCCATGGCTCATGCAAGACAGCGCACCACCTCATTGTTGAAATGAAGTACTGTATCTGCTTAAGAGCACTTTAATGAGCGGATTGTGGCTTTAGGTTACCCGAAATCTAGAAATATAGGAATTAATTGGAGATCCTATACTCCTGACTTGAACCCCTGCGAATCATTTTTGTGCGGTTATATTAGAGACAAAGTTTACGCTAGAAAACCTAAGATATCGAAGGCCTGAGAATTGCGATTCAGAATGTTTTTGAAAGCATTGAAACTTCGACCCATCAGCGAGTGATGAAGAATTTCGCTATTCGTTTGCGATATATTATAGCTAGAGATGAAAGACACCATCAAACATATATCAAACAAATTCCCATGTATTGTACTTTGTTTTAGTGTTTCAGTAGAATTTTTCGAATCAGTAGTTTTTAAGAAATTAATGTTTAACATCAGCGCGTTAGTTACTGGTCACCCTGTAGTTTACATGGATTTAGAATATTGTCTGACTTCTTCAGATATCGGAGATAAGTAACAATAACAGTTGTATAAGTTGACAGTTGCTAATATTTTAATATTTATATTAATTTGCAAGCATGTTTTTTTTTCATATACAGGCGTCCCTCGTACAACATAGTACTTGTACAACAGGGTTTCGATATTGCACGGTACCAAATTTGATATTATTATAATCCGGTTTCGATATTACACGGTACGAAATTTGAATTTGTTATTTCATGGTTGTAACACGAAAGTTATGCTTAAAAAAGATGTAATTTTTCATTTTTGTTTAATACATTCTGTTAATGTTTGATAATAACTCTAATAAGTTTTATGAAACTTGGTTTCAATATAACACGGTACACATCCCTTGATTCACATTATTTCTAAGTCTCGTATAACACGGTTTCGATGTAACATGAAACACGGTTTCGGTACAACACGATAAATATTGGGATGGTTTTTACCATGTACATGATTAATTAGTGTGAAAATTAAGTTAAAAAGTTATCTTTAAAAAAGTGTCGTACAGCATGGTTTCGGTTCTACACGGAACGAATTAACCGTGTCAAACGAGGGACGCCTGCATATAGTAGTTATAAGTGTTTTCCGCGCCATTTTTTTTAGTATAAACTTCACGCTTTAATCTAATTTCTTAAATTAGATCCCAATAAACAGCAATAACTTATAAAATTTCAAAACATTTTCATTTTTAAAGTAATTTTAAAAGCATTAAAAATAAACATAACACAAAACAATCAAAGTGGAAGACCAGGTTAAATGTGTTTCCAGTTGCATAAAGAGACCTGTCGAACTCTTGATTGGCGTTCTAACTTCAAGAGGTGAGCATTTGAATAATTCATGAGCTTCTAGTCGCTCTCCCGAATTTGCATGCTTCTATGGCTAAGTCCCGCCGCATCTTTTGCGTAGCTATTTTTTATTTTTTATTTTTTTCAAAGACAAGATTGAAATGTTCCTTTCAGTTGCTATAAAAGGGAATCTCAGGACTCGTTTGAAATTAGCATTTGTTGCTTTCAAGAAAGTCTTGAAACTTTTTCTGTTTTTTCATAAACTAGAAAAATACTTTCCCTTTCTTTTTTAGCCTACTTTCCCAGTAAAAGTCAGAAAAAAAAGAAAAAAGCATGAAAGAAGGCTTAATGCATCTTAAAAATGTCGCGAAAAACAAAAACAAAAAAAAAAAAAAAAATCAAAAATAAATAAAATATTTAAATAAATATCGAAAAATTAAAAATTGGAAAGTAGGGTATTGAGATGGGGAAGTCTGTCGGTCTGTCTGTTGGTCTGACGGTCCGTCGGTCTGTCGGTCTGTCTGTCTGTCCCCCCCTAATAACTTTGGAATGAATAGTCCAATTCGAACAAACTTATTTTTGTTCGAAAGATCTCGGCGAGGACACCTCAGTCCCATATTTCACTTTTTGATTTGAACTATTTTTTGTTCAATTTTGAACAGTTCGAAAAAACTTAACATTAGCGCCTACGGGGAAACTGAAAGTCAATGTAGATTCCGTACTTGAAGGCGGATTTATTTCAAACAAATTTAGTTGGAAATAGCTATTGACGCCAAACTCCAGACTCCGACTCTGAGAATTTAGAGGCACCTGACTCCGACTCCTGTGCCCGACAATTAATCGAACTCCGACTCCCCGACTTCGACTCTGACTTCGTAGCTTTGGCAAAAATTTATACACGGAGGACAAATGACTGACTCCGATTCTTAGATATTCGTCTCCTACTCCTTTATCCCAAAATGAGATTGACTCCGACTCCGACTCCGCAGCTATGGTTTTCACTGTGAAATAATTATTGTTGATATGATTTGTTTTTATTTTCATGCTAAAGTTTTAATTTAGGTATTCAGTTTTCGGCGAATAAACTCAGTCATTTATGTTTCTACATAACGATATGCGCAGACGATTTTTTTTTTTTTTTTTTTTTTTTTTTTGACAATGAAAAGTATTTCTTTAAGTTGACATTTTATTGTTTTTATTTATTTTAGTAAGTGCATTAATTCATTTTAAAAATTATTTTTGGCAACAGGGGAAAAAGAAACGATTTTTTTTTTTTGATACGATGTATTTATTTTAATAAGCTTATTAATTTTAATTATTATTTTTTCGTTTTGAAAGCTGTTAAAGAATTTTTTTAAGGGAAAAAAGTGTATTAGCTACTTTGTTTAAATGGTGCTGCTATTTTATTTTTTCGGTTTTTTTTTAGATGAGTAAGGAATATTTTATTCCTAGAAATCAGCTTAAAATATTTAAAAAAATATGTTTGAAACAATTTGCGATTTTAGCTATTTTTGAGAATATTGATCAGGTACTAGAAAGTAGTATGGGTATACGGGAAAGTAGGCTCGTTTAGTTCTAGACGGAACTTCTTGTTCTTAAGATATTTAAAGTCAATATATATCAGGTTTTAGTACCGTAAATACATTGTTCTGAATCTTGTGCTTGTGCCATGAGTTTTGATAAGGGTTTTATGTAAGATGTAAGTATTTCTTAAAATTAGTTATTTTTTAAAGCATGATATTGATACTAAGTCCCTCCACTTTATTTGCTACTTCCTGTATATCTCAATGTTAAGTACACTACTTGCAACTGCCATCCTAGAATATGCGAACTACTTCGTAGCAAACTAGTTCAATTTAAGAAAACCAAGAGAACTTGATGAATTTTGAGCAACTTTTTTCAGTAATCAGAAGCAGCAGTTCAGGTTGGTTTTAGGTTTTATGGATGTAAGGCCGTAGCTTTTAATCAAAAATAAATGATGAAATTTTTGATTATTTGCAGTAAGTATTAATGATGTACGTATAGTTAGACTAACGTAGCACCTCAGACGGTAACAAGAGAGTAAGATTCTGGCCTTTAGGACTATTTATGGTCGCTACATTTGATAAGAAATTAAATTGAAGCACTTCTCAAGGAGTCAAGAAACCAACCAAGACATAAAAGATAAACTTGCCTCCTTGCCACTATTCTCCAGACCTAATTATATCAGAAACTTTACTTCGAAACCCTGTTAATTTCGCTACTGTTCCCCCACACCCACGACACTCCCTTACACTTTTTTCGTAGCTCTTCGTTTACTTGTTCAGCATTTTCTCTGTTACAGATGACCATCTAGAAAACATCCAGTAAACAAAAGAGGGATCTTCTCTCATACCACGTTTTAAGACTTCGTTTCATTATGAGCATTTCTTTTCACACTTAACGTTTGCATTTTTTTAATACTGATTGGTGCAAAAACTAATGTCATAAGTAAATTTTCGAATCAATCCAAAAGAGAACAAATCTTCTGCTGCCAAAAAGTAAACGAAAATTTAAAACACTATTTTTAGTAGGGAATATATATATATTGTAACGGATTCGGTGCGACTTCCACTTTTTTGAAATGAAGACACAGTTCTTGATAAAAACACAGGAAATTTATTTACACTATGTACAGGAAAGATCTTCAACAACTGCTAAATTATTCATCAGCAATTAAGCAATTATCACACATTACCGTAAACTCAACGTTTACACACGTATTTACTTCCAAATACGAAAACAACACAGCGAAATGCCTCGCTATAAACAGAGCAAAAATCTTCTCAGTTCGAAATATCAATCGAAACTAACTGTTTATCCATTGCTAACGGCTTAAATACACCGAAAAGAAATTTCTCAAATATTCCACACGCTTCTGTAAAATAGTAGACCGTTATCAAATTTTATCAATGAACAAAACGGAAATAGGGGTCGTATACTTTAGCCATATGAAAAAGGGGTTGTATATTCATTACGGGAAACTATTTACAGGTTACGTTCCTACAATAATTACTATTTACAGAATTTGTAACATTGCCCCCTTCCTAAGGACTGCACGTCCCGGGCAGTACAATCCCCAGAAAGGGTGCCAAACTTCTATCACAAGTTTACGAATATACACATTAATTAATAACTAACAGATACAGAAAACAAAATAATAACAAGAAATATTACTAAACATTAAAAGCAAAAATTAATTATCTACAACTTTTATGTTATCAACCATGGTTGTTTACGTAATACTCATGAACTATGGCCATAGTATGGGGCTAACCGATCATAATGTACAACCCTAGGTTTTGCATTAGGTGATTTTTGGATCCTCACTACGACGTCATTTAGTCGGTTAAGGACTTTGTAGGGTCCATCCCAATGCGACTGCAATTTGGGTGACAGACCTTTCCGTCGGATGGGATTCCATAACCAAACCTTCTCGCCTTCGTTGAATTCATGTCCAGTAGACCTTGTGTCGTATCGGGTCTTCATCTTCTCCGCCGCGATGTTGATTCGCTCTCGTGCGAAGTTATGAACGTCTTCCAACCGGGCCTGGAGATCCTGGATGTACTCCTCAGGCGATGAAGGCGCATCCGGAGGACGACCGAAGACGAGATCACAAGGTAGCCGAAGCTCTCGTCCGAAGAGCATCTGAGATGGGGCAAATCCGGTAGTCTCGTGGACAGCACTGCAGTAGGCCAGCAGGAACAAAGGTAGCTTCTTGTCCCAATCCTGTTGATTTCTGGAAACCATAAGCGAGAGATTGTTCAGGATTGTGCGGTTAAATCTCTCCACCATGCCGTCGATTGTGGGTGTAGTGGTGTTGTCCTAGTTTTCTCAATTCCGAAAATTTGACATAGGCCCTTAAACACAGCAGAGATGAAATTCCTCCCTTGATCGGAATGAATCTGCAAAGGTGTTCCGTATCTCGAGATCCAATGTTGGACTAGAGTCTCTGCTACGGTGGTAGTCTCTTGATCTGGAATGGGATATGCTTCCGGCCATTTGGTGAAGTAGTCGATGGAAACAAGAATGTATTTGTTCCCATCAGCAGTTCTTGGTAGAGGACCCAGGATGTCAATCCCAATTCGTTCGAAAGGAGCTCCAACGTTGTACAGATGTAGCTTCCCTCTGCTTCTCTTCTTCGGTCCTTTACGAGCAGCACAGGCGTCACAAGAATGGCACCACTTCTCCACGTCATCCTTCGCCTTGCTCCAGAAGAAGCGCTCCCGAACTTTATTGAGGGTTTTCAAGACACCAAAATGTCCTCCAGTCGCACTACTATGTATTTCTTTCAGAACATCTGAAATCCTTGATCGGGGAAGTAGTAACTGCCACCTATACGTTTTGCCGTCATCAGATTCCCATTTTCGGTGTAGCACGCCGTTCCGTAAATGGAGCGAGTTCCATAAAGCCCAGTATCTTTTTGTTGCAGGACTGAAGATGGAAACGTCCTGCCAGCTAGGTCGCCGACTGTCACTTTCCATGAACTCCAAAATTGGTTTTATGTCGGGGTCTTCAAGTTGATCTTTTCGAACTTGGTCGTCACTCCATGTATCAGGTTCTGATGATGTTGGAGTCACTGTCACCTGATAGGCGGTAGGGCTAGTCGTTCCATACTGTTTCTCGATTCGGGAACAATAGTGGCAGTTCTCAGGACAGGGTCTCCTTGATAAAGCGTCAGCATTACCGTGAGATAACCCTTTTCGATGCTTGATCTCCATGTCATATTCCTGGAGCCGCTGTATCCATCTGGCTATCTGGCCTTCCGGATTTTTGAAGTTCAAAAGCCAAGTTAATGACCTGATCTGTCCGAAGCAGAAATTTTCGGCCGTAGAGGTAATGATGGAAGTGTTCTACAGCTTTCACTATGGCCAGTAACTCCTTTCTGGTGAAGCAGTAATTTCGCTCCGACTTTGATAAGCATTTGCTCCAGTAAGCGATGACATGTTCATTGCCGTCAATTTCTTGGGATAAAACAGCTCCAATGCCCTCGTTGCTCGCATCAGTGTCCAGGATGAAGGGTTTTTCAGGCTGAGGATAGGCGAGGATAGGCGTTGATGTTAAAGCCTCCTTCAGTCGCAGAAATGCATCTTCGCATTCTTTGGACCATTCAAACTTTTGCTTGCTCTCCGTCAGCTTATGCAACCGTAGAGCTTTCCGTAGAGCTTTCTGGATTTCCGGATCTCGAACCCCGTCGATGTAGTAGTTGAGTGCCAGGTTGTCTCGAACATCCGCAGGACAGTCGCCAAAAGCCAGATGAGACAATCTCTCGACGTCCGCCGCTAGCTCTTGCAGGGTTTCCCCGGTTTTCTGAAAACGGGACTTCAACTGGAGTCGGCTGAAATCTTTCTGGCACTTCTCACCGAAGCGAAGCTCCAACGCAGATGTGAGGGCGGCGAAATCCAGGCGCTGGCCGTCCGGAAGGGTCTGAAGAATGTCCGCTGCGTCACCTCTCAGGGATGCTGCAAGATGGCAGGCCTTGGTAGCAAAGTCCCATCCGTTCGCTTCCGCCACTATCATGAACTGAGTTTTGTAAACCTGCCACGAAGTTTTCCCATCAAAAGTGGCAAGTTTAATGGACGGTCGAGCAACCGATGTGGGAGCGCCAAACTGTACAGAGCTGCTTTCCGCGGTCGCCAATCTCCTTTCCAGGTCTTTAAAGATGTCTTCTTTAAGTTGATGAAATTTTCTATCTTCTTCTTCCAGTTTATTTTCTACAGCATTGCATCGGCCTTCAACGGAACTTAATTTTTCTTCAAATTTCTCTTCGATTTTATTTTCCACTGCGATGAATCGTCCTTCAACTGCCTCAAACTTTCCTTCAATAGCATCAACTCGATGCTCTATCTCATTAAATTTATTTTCCATCACGGTCTTTACCGAAGTAAGATCGTTTTTAATTTCCTCTTGGTTAGAAACTAGGTCATTTTTCAGCACCGTTAAATCACTTTTCAATTGGTTTTGATTAGCCGCCATATCATTTTTTAATTGTTCTTGATTAGCTGTAAAACTTGCAGTCAAGTCACTTTTTAATTGTCCTTGATTAGCCGCCATATCACTCTTCACAGAGTTGATTGCATCAAGCAGTTGTTTTAATTGTTCATCCATTGCGCGAGTAATCACCATAAAAATAAAGTCCAAATTTAAAAAGTCTTTATGAAAAAATGTCCAAAGTCACACTTACTGCAAGAAAGTCCTGAAGTAGCCCCACGTTGGGCGCCAAATTGTAACGGATTCGGTGCGACTTCCACTTTCTTGAAATGAAGACACAGTTCTTGATAAAAACACAGGAAATTTATTTACACTATGTACAGGAAAGATCTTCAACAACTGCTAAATTATTCATCAGCAATTAAGCAATTATCACACAACACCGTAAACTCAACATTTACACACGTATTTACTTCCAAATACGAAAACAACACAGCGAAATGCCTCGCTATAAACAGAGCAAAAATCTTCTCAGTTCGAAATATCAATCGAAAGTAACTGTTTATCCATCGCTAACGGCTTAAATACACCGAAAAGAAATTTCTCAAATATTCCACACGCTTCTGTAAAATAGTAGACCGTTATCAAATTTTATCAATGAACAAAACGGAAATAGGGGTCGTATACTTTAGCCATATGAAAAAGGGGTTGTATATTCATTACTGGAAACTATTTACAGGTTACGTTCCTACAATAATTACTATTTACAGAATTTGTAACAATATATATATATATATATATATATATATATATATATATATATATATATATATATATATATATATATATATGTATATATATATATATATATATATATGTGTATATATATATATATGTATATATATATATGTATATATATATATATGTATATATATATATATGTATATATATATATATATATATATATATATATATATATATATATATATATATATATATATATATATATATATATATATATATATATCGTTTTTTGGACTGGATGCAGACAGTATACACTATTTATGGAATCTGTCATACAAATGTAGTCCCTCTTTGGAAATTAATAATCAAAATGTCAATGGGAAACATCCAGCGCGAGCTCATTCCAACTGTGGAACTATTTTCAAGCTGAAACATATGCTTCAAACATGTTATTCAGAGTTTAAGATAGGAGAACATACTGGTTATACAAATTTAATCTGCTTGAACTCACTTTTAAAGCATACTTTTTCTCTCTTAATGTTAACTTTTAGCTGTTCGTCCCCTTACCCGCGTCCCTTCTTGCACAACGACTTTTGGACAAAAACGACTTTTGGATTTCAGGACAATTTTTCCTTTATTTCAAAGGATATAACCAGCATGTCATTTTTCTTTTACTTACTTGACAATTTAAAGAAGTCGTGGGTATAAGTTTCAAAATAATAATTCATATGGTAAAGCGAAAAAAAATTCACCTTGCCCCACTTTTCCCTATTTCAATTCCTTTTTAAGTGTCCTTTCCTGTAATAAAGTGCAGTTGCCTGAAGTTGCAAGATATCCCGTTTTGAGGGGAAAGTAAATGGTGATTCATTCCTTTCTCGGGATACCTGAATTATTTTTGTCATTTTCTAAAACTTAAAGGACAAAAGTGCGTTTTAAAGCACAAATGAAACGCCATTCCAATTTTATTGCTCTATAAATGCATTTGTAGTAAAATAAGATGCGAGAAAATCAACAAGTGCAAACAAAATAAACTTCTGTCAGCAGGAAATGAAGTTGCCCAAATTATGGTTTTCATTCCTTTTTCAGAAATGGATGCTCGCTCATAAATATTCAGATTTTCTCGGGTTTTGGCTGAGATTGTTCATATGCGGAATTCATATTTCGCTTGAATACGCAGCAACAGATCGACATAAAAATAGCTTCTATCCGCACTTTTGAATAACGAGAAATGCTTCAAATTTCAGGAAAAAAACTTGTTTCCTTATTTTCAAAATATTTGCTGACTGGAATAAACGAAGACGGAATATGTTTTTACATTTATGAAGAGGCTTTTTTTGTTCTTTAAAATAGATGTCTGAAGCAGATTTGTGTATTTCTTGCTGTCTTTAGATTATCTTTACTCAAATAATATTTAATAATTAATATGTATATGTTTTTATTTTCTTTATCAAGCGCAATTTCCATCTTTTCATGTTCAAAACGAATGATTAATATATTCAAACCCAGCACTGTTTTGAAAAATAATGTAGAAATTTTCAATTATATTTAGTACTAGTGGTACCCGCACGCCTTTGACCGTAGTAGAAAATTAAAAGGTTGTTTGGTTCGCCTCTATATTTAAAAATGTTGGATGATGATTTTCCCACCAATATGGCTATGTTCATTTGCTCGACAACGTTACGGTTCCACTAATGATAATTTGGTAATTTACTCTTCCACGTTATGATAATTTGCAGGGTAAAATGTTTTTAAAATTGGAATAAAAAAATAACAAAATCGAATTTTTGAAAAATCGCTTTGAGGTGCACACCCCCATGCTACAAACTAATTTTGTGCCAAATTTCGCGAAAATCGGCTGAACGGTTTAGACGCTATGCGCGTCACAGAGATCCGGACAGAGATACAGACAAAGAGGATTTCAGCTTTTTTATTAGTAGAGAAGATTGTATGATTGTCTTATTCAGTTACATTTATGTCCTAGTGACTATCGATTTTTTTTTTTTTTTTTTTTTTTTTTTTGCAAAACCTGCTTAATGAAGACATTGACGAGTTCCAGAAGATATTGACTGTGCACATATATTTTAATCTTTACTTTTATTTTCTTTTGTAATCATTCATTTTAACATTAAATACTAAATAAGTATAATTGAAACGCACTCGCAGTTGTAGCCCATTTAATTAAACAGGTTGTTCACAAAGTTTTGCAATGGAAGAGAAAACGTATTAAAAAAAAACACTTTTTGAGATTTTTACCTAATTCCTTTCAATTTTCATTGTTTTCTCATCAAGTTTTCTTGTTTTTCAGAGCGATGCAATATTTGCTAGGTGGCGTTAACATCGAAAATTGAAATGGGCATCGATGAAAAAAAAAAACCCTCCCAAGAGCACTGTAGGGGGTCTCGAGGTTCAACCCCCCCCCCCCCCCCCCGAAAGATTTGGTTTTAATTCACTATCAATTACAACATGTCCGCTTATGTCCGTATAAATAATTATATGATGAAACCCTTACTCCCAGAAGGTAAATTGTGACTGCGCTAGAGTCTGGCGAGAAGTTGAAAATCCTCTAAATTTTCTCCGAATTACGAAAGGAGTACACATATGAGTGTATTAACACAGTGAAAAAAAAATTTAGATAACAATCAAAGTTTAAGTTTTACAAAAAGCGATTTTTGTTTAAATCTGATGAAGATTTCTTTTAATAAAATTTCTTTATCAGAAAGATTTCTTTAATGAAAAACTTTATAAACACCCTGAATGTAAAGAATAAAAAAATGGTACAAACAACAAGGTAACAACCAACAAGTTACAGTCATTAAGGACACTTCAAATAACGTAGTAATACTTTGCATTACTTCATAGGTTTGTGTAGTTCAGACTTCAAACGAAACAGGAAAAGTCAAAAACAACCAAAAGCTATTCTGTAAAAGCTATCTCTGTAAGACAAATCCTTTACTCTGCTGACATGGTTATAACATCAGTTTACTCCTTTGCACTTTACAAAACAGGTTAAATGAGGTTGGAGTAAGGTAAAGGTAATTACAGCTTTAAAGCACAGTGAAAGATAAGAGTGAATCTTTTAACGAAGTTTAGAAACTTTACCCTTTTCATTTTCACATACTTTAATTTGCTAGAATAAAATCGCTTTTCATTTTTTATTTCGTTGCTGAAATTATGATGTGTATTGTTTTTCATTGAGGTCCAATATACCTGAAGATAATGTTTGGAAATGACTCTGTTGGAATGTTAATCTGTTGTTGAAATCTCTCTTCACGCGATGATTGTAAATCTCTAATCAATGTAATACAACATAGAAATCTCGTGATGTTTTGAAATAAAATCAGGAAGATTATAAACAGTTAGAAATTTTATTCTGTTTCAAAGTAGCTTTGCTTTCTAAATAAATTTTAATAATTGAACCAAAAGCTTAAGGTTCAACTTTACCTTAAATAACAGGATCACTTTGAACCTGCTTAGTGATCCATTTAAAAATGTCTTTGTAATAACTATTTCTTAATTTCGTAAATTAAAATTGTATTTATTGTTTCTTAGTTTTTTTCAAGTACTGTATTAATTATTAATACAAAACTTGGAAAGGTTTTTTTTATTATTATTATTTTAGTTTACTTCAACAGAATTCATAAACACTAAAAAAACATGAGTCGCGCATTTAAACATATAGAAATTGTGATCAAGTTACCCTCATTGACTATAACAAATATTTAATTTCTGTCATCTATAAACAAACATTTATTTCCAAATAATTCTCCAAGCATAACTAAGCATAAAATTGAAAATCAAAAATGCTTTTAACTTCCTATTCCTATTCAGAGTCACAACTGACTGCAACTGTATTTATGTCGAGGACTGCATACTAAGTGCCTTGCCTCCATTGTTTTATATACCGATAGATGGCACCGGATCGAACAGTTAATGAGAATTTAGAACTAGTCCAGGAGCTAATAGCTACCTGGTGCTAGCACTCCCAGAGGTATCGTTTCACTTGGAGGACATTGAGACCACGAGCATATTTAACGTCGCCCGGTCCCCTTTAATGACGACGGTGGGTCTTCGACTATCGAGGTTCGAACTCAGGACCCTCCGGCCCCGAATCCGACACTCTACCAATCGGGCTACCACGGCCCTGCTTTTAACTTGTTCCTAATAGGCAAAAAATGAGGGCTCCATTTCATCCTGGAGTATTTGTTCAGCGAAAAACAGAAGTGATTGTTCTAAATTTAATTCAGAACTTAATCTGATGCTTACAATCTTAATAATATTGAGTGTAGTGAAATAATGAATCGATTAAATTAGTATGTTTAAAAATGTCTTTTTATTCCACATGAATTTGATCCTAATACTTTAAAATTCCCTCTGTACTTGTATATATTTCTTTGGAACAATTTGAGATGAAGTTCTATTTACTGAGCGAAAATCTTTTACAAAAAATATCCTATTTTCCAAATTCAACGAAAACAATTTCAAAAAGTTTCTTTTTTGACTCCTTTATTTTTTCCATTCTTAATCTTATGTGATTTTTTTAATTTTCTGACGATAGCAAAATAAATTTTCTCATCTTGGCAATCTCGTATCTTAGAGAGATATCTATGCAAACAAAAGGGAGATGTTTACAAAATTTAAGAGTTCATAAGCTTGGATAATTTTGCTTTTCATTTGAATCAAAGAGTTTACTAGAAAAGAAACGTGAATGCATGCTTCAAAAAGTTACTTGATTAAAGAAATCTTAGATTCATTCAAATTTCATGACTGGAGAAGAGGAAGACCGTATTGCTTAGGTAATAAGATACAATCCTGTCAACAATACCGCACGTGCCTTCTTAAAAATAATTGTTTCTGCATAAAAATACTTCCTTTGCCTTGCAGGAAAGCATTGATAGCTAAAACTGTAAACTGAAGAAAGAAAAATATCATAATCTTTTGATATTTTTAATGCTGAGCTGAGATTAGTAGACTGAAAATACAAAATAACATGTTGCTCAGTTCTTTTTTTTTCTTAGGTGCTTAATTATACAATTCATTTATTTTTTTCTTAATCTTTAAAATGTTCAATAATCTGGGAAAAAATCTTATTCGTCATTAAGGATTGGGTATACAAATAATTAGATACCTTTATTTATTAACATAGAAAAAACGTTTTGGTGTTATCATAAAAAACTTGAACTTTAGCCACGAGATTACAGTCAACAGCAGCTGTTAAAACTTTTTCCGCAGAAATCTGTTTTTCGTTTTGCACACGTTATGTGTTTTATATGGACTCTCTTTATGACTTGAACCTACTTAGAAAATCACACTTAATGGTTTTTTTTTTTTTTTTTTCAATATTTTCACCCAAAATTTTGGTACATTTTGATTTTTTTTTAAATTCGAAAAAAAACAAGGATTTCTTTTTTTTAATTTTAATTTAATTTTAGGTTTAGAAGGAAGCATATAGTAATACTTGAATGGAGAAACGCCTTTTATATTAAGAGAGTGTGCGTGCTGCTACACGTTATTTTTCGAACTTGATTTTCTTATTATGTTTTCCATATTAAAACTATACTGTTTTAATGTATGTTATATAATGCATTTGTCTCAGATTTTCAGCTTTCATTTAAAACTAAAATTTTAATCATAGCTTGTATAGAAACTTAGTCTCTTGATCTTAAATAATGGATATTTTTCATGCAGCGCTAACGTTTTAAGAGTCCTGAGACTCCTTAAAACAAATCTAATCGCTTATCTTGTCTAATATCTTTAAACGAGCAATTCTTATGGCTGGCTATATATACCAGGTTGTCCCAAAAGTTCTGCACCATACAAGCATCGAAATAAAAAGCAATGGTATCAGAAACGCAAAGTATTTTATTCAGCAAAATACAGGCCATTGTGATTCAGGACAGCTAGCCATCGTTGTGCCAAAATTTCAATTTGGTGATGATACCATGAGGCAGGTTTCGAATCGAAAAATTGTTGACAAGCTTGTGTCACCTCGTCAGAGTCATTGAATTGTTTACCACACAGGAAGTGCGTCATGGAACGAAACAAACCGTAGTCAGAAGGGGCAATATCAGGGCTATTAGCAGGATGCGGAAGAACCTCCATGCAATCGAGTTCCTCGAGTTTCGCTTGCACTGTTCTGGAGCGATGAGCTGGTGCGTTGTTATGTTGCAGCAATACTCTCTTTCTGTTTGTCAGAGCGGGGTATTTCTGTACAAGTACAGCGTGAACACGCTCCAGTTGTTCGGCATAGAGGTCCCCTGTGACGGCACGGCCCGCAGGAACCAATTCGAAGTAAATAATGCCATGAATATTCCACCCAAACACACAGCATGACCTTTTGGCGAATCTGTCCTGTTTCGCGTGGGCCTGGGTATCTTGACCTCGTGGTACCTACTGTTTGCGCGTGTCTGGATATCGGAGAAACACCCATTTCTCATCCCCAGTAACGATTCGTTTCCAGAATCGATCATCCCTTGGGTTTTTCAAAAGTTCTTGACAGAGTTTCACTCTGTTATCGGCCTGCCGTTGGGTCAGCTCATGTGGACTTTGTCTCGGTCGCGTATTCCTGAAGTCCTGTTCAAGGAGACTCCGGTGCACTGTATTTTTGGATACTCCTATCCTGTATGATATCGAACGTGTGCTGGTTGAGGTTCGGCCAGGACAGCAGCTGCCACAGCGGTCCCAATATCCAATTTTGGCCGTCCACTTCGAGGCTTCTCTTCCAGGCTCAAATCGCCAGACGAAAAACATTTGAACCACCGGGATGCTGTGGATCGATTGATCGTATCAGGTCCTTCAACTGCACAGATTTCCTCGCTAGCAGCTTTCGCACTTAGTCCTTTTTTCCAGAGAAAACGAAGCACGGCACGTGTCGCAGTTTTTGAATCACACATCTTTCGCGATGTCACACTACTACTACGCACGCTATTCTCCTCAATAAACATCCACACTATTCTATGACCTCTACTTGTTCCTCTGGTGGCAGTTTTGAAGCCATGCGCATCTTATTGTGTTGTCCGATCCACGTCGCAATCTGCATACCATTGATGGTGCAGAACTTTTGGGACAACCTGGTATATATATATATATATATATATATATATATATATATATATATATATATATATATATATATATATATATATATATATATATATATATATATTGTATCTCAGAAACGGCTTGAACGATTTCGCTGAAATTTTGGAATTACTTAGTTGTAAACTTGCATTCTAAGTTGATCAACATCAGTGTTTTTCTGTAATAAAGAAAAACGCGCTTTTTTTTACAAAAAAAAACACTTTTTTTTAATATAAAGTCTAAGTTAAGCCTTGAAAAAAATGTAAATTGACACAATTGTAACAATCGATTTGCAACCATATCAATAAAAATTTGTCTCTTCCATAGAGTAAAGAAATTATATAGAGAGAGCACGATATACTAAGAAATTGAAGCCGGAAGTTGCATCGCTATATCCCAAGATACTTAGCTTCTTGAGGTACATCTTGATTCAAAACACTCCATTATTGAATTTCAATTGGTTGTTAATTTAAACTAAGATATCGTTGCAAGTTTATGAAGCACGTTCTTGAAATTGCATTAAAATATTAATTAAAATGCAAACCAATCTGCCAGCTACTTTATACGGTGCCTTTGCGAGATTGGTAAAAAATTTTCTCGCGAAGCGATCATGTTATCATAACCCCGCTCGTCATTGCACCGCTGTATCCCATAATTATTGCTTCTATTTTATCTCCTTTTTACCCATGGACGGGGCCTCTCTATGTACATTTCATTACTGTATGGCTTTTTCTCGCTTTAAAATTTTAAACTTGCTTAGGGTTGCCAGGCTTGGCTGATATTTGCCACTTTGGCTTATTTTAATCACACTTGGCTAAAAACAAATTCAATAGCATTATGTAAGTCGATGTAAGGCTTCATCTTCTTCTTTAAGCGAAACTATTGCTTGACCAGCTTATTTTATTTTATTTATATATTTTCTTTTTTTACACTTTAAATAATTTTATATGTTTTTTAAATCACGCATCTGAATTTTATTTCAAAAAAAACATATGTCTTGAAACTTTATATTTTGTTAAAACTGTTGATAGCATGCTGTATGTAGCATTTTGTGGCGTAAAGTGACCAACTACCCTAAAAGTACTTATTCCAAATGAAAATGTTGATTGGGATAAAATCATGTATCGCAACATGGTACGGAAGGAAGTATTGGGTTAAAAACCGATTTTGACATAGTAAAATTGGCTCCAAGTTCAAAATCTTTTCATTATTTACAGGAAAACTGTATAGTTGAAACAAAAATGTGACAGAGAGTTTGAAGCAAAATGTTGATTTAATTGCATTCAGAATCGCTTTTGTTTGGTACTTTAGTCTTATAAGAAGGTCGCGACGCATTTTCAATCCTAGCAATTTTTTCATGTTTACTGTCGCCATGTTTGGTCGACTTGTTTGGCAATACCGCTTGTTAAATATTTATACGCAACCAGCTTAGAGCTTCCCTAGGTGGATTTCTGTGTGGGGGAGAGGAGGCCTGTATTCAGTAGTAGACTTAATTCAGTAGTAGTAGTGCCTAAATTTCAGCTAAACCTAAAAAAACTGGAGCTAAAAACGCAAATAACTCCCGCCGTAATTAAGTTAGAGCATTGAAACAAATTGAGTTGAAAGCGGAAAATTCTACTCTTTCCAACGATATGTAATATTAGTATATATGCAAGTAATTTTTCACCCCCATATTCGGGAATTTGTGAAAATTGGGCCTAAATCGGAATAAAAAAAGAACTAGGGTAACGGCACCAGTAACAGACATGCTTAAGACACCGCTCTCAGACTAACTCAATTTTCTGAGTTTTTTATAATGTATTTAGACTATTTAAACTATCTTTATCTCATGAAACTATATCTTTTCTAACGTTTGGCGACTTCTGGATCCTCTAAATTAGTTAATTCTATTTTATTCGATCAATTTCGAAAAAAAAGTCTGACCCGACATAACAGACAGCGAAAAATCTGTTATTACCCAGTTACAGCAAGGAGGGGGAAATAATGAGTAATAGACAGAATTCCCCTTTTCTCTTCAAAATGTGCAAAAGTTCTTTATTTTTTAGAACCAAAGACTTATTAAATTCAAATGAACATCAAACACCAACTGATCTCGTGGTGGCTGTTCATAATCTTCCATCACAGCCTTGTAAATACCAACTGGCTCATAAAATTCACTCTAAAAACTCTAGATGGTTGCACCGTATTCACGGGCCACAGCAATATTGCTTTTACCCGCCTAAAGTTCTTATTTTTTAAATCCCAAACTAATGACTGTCTCTTACTGAGCCTTTGTCTGTTACTGGTGCCGTTATCCTACTCATCGAATTTGTTTGTTTGTTTTTTTCGAACTGTACTGCAAACTCTTCCGGTGCTAAAAGAAAGATACTGTGAACATTTCAGCAAAATCGGCGTTGTGGTTCTCGAGGTTTGCGCGTTTAAGCAAACAGACGCTTTTTGGAGACTTCATTTTATATTATGTAGAGATTCTGAACTTATGATAGAAAATTTCCGTTAGTTTACGGAAAATAGGGCTCTTTTAGTTCTAAGAAAGGGTTTATTTTTTGAATATTAATAGTTGTGTTTTATTCTTCGAAAGTCCTTCAAATTGCATTATGTTTTGAAATTTGTATTACAATTCCATTAATTACATTCTTACAGAAAACAGACAAAAGTCGATACAGAGATGCTCCACACTCAAATTTCTTTTGGTCTCCATATGGTTCTTCGGAGAGCAAACTGTAATCACTTTTCTCTTTTTTTCTCCTTACCAACCACTATTTGTGGTTTGACCAGTTGGATGGGACCTGAAGACAGCTCTGATTTTTTTTTAATCTAGACCAAAAGGTGAGCAAGCCCAGAGCAGCGCACAGGTATCGACTCACATGGAAGACTTTGTGACCACGGGGATATTTACCCCCCAGTTGCCATTAATGAAGACGGTGGATCTTCGATCAAGCTTAGATTGAACCCGGCACGCTCTGGTCACAAGTCCAATGCCTCGCCGATCAGGCCACTAAGGCCCCAACTGTAATCATACTGCATGTAGTTAAAAATACTTTTTTTAGTGATGCAAAATACTCATGAACACAAAATACTGATACAAGTTTAAATTGACCATGAAAGTTTCGCAAGGCAATCTTGGTTTTTTTTTTCTTTTTGTTTCTTTTTTTTTTATTTTCTTTAATGATCAGTACAAATTTAGCTTTTAAACATTGTTCATACTTCAGATTTGCAGGAAAAATAATAATAAGTAGATATCAAACTTTGCACATTTCGGCCAAACATGGCTACTATGTGAAATAATATGTCTTTCTTGATGCGAAAGGTGAACCAAATGTCTCGCCAATTAATGAAACCTTTCAAACAGAAAGTCTCTAAACTCAACAAAATCCGGAAACGTGCATTACGATCTCTGGGAATCACGTTCTTAAAGATCTATTTTGAATACATCAGGGATTTTTTGGAATTCAATTTTAAAACAAATTATTTTATCTAATTTTTATTCAGGTTATTTTGCTGCATTTTTAAGAGATGGAGATGACAGCATCAGATTACCTCTCCTTATTGCAAAAAAAAAAAAAAAACTTTCAAAGAATACGAAATTTAATCATTTTTATATGAAGGTATAAATTCAATTTTACCACTGAAATAGAAATTTTATGCAAAGAGATCAAACTTCTTCAAAATACTAAGCTGGAGGAAAATAAAATGTTCAAGTACCTAGAAGAGCTTCGAGGCAGAGTCAATACCAGGAGAACCTAAACTAAGTTTATTTTTAGCAATCTTCTCATTCATGTTCGTAAAAAGAATGCAATATTCTCAGAACGGAGTCTGGATTTCAAAGGATATTTTGATGAAAATGCACCCATAAGTAAAAGATATAGTTTATTTTCCATTACCTTCGCTTTCATCTTCAACACTTTTGCTCCTGATTCATGACATTTGACATAAGCAGAGAAATGATAGGAAGGGAAAAGTTCGTTTAATAATTGGGTTTGTATATGTTTAAAGAATTGCAATACCGTACCAAAAATTCAATACCGGTATTCGGTATTTTTAAAACGTGATACCGGAATACCGGTATTTTAAATTTCTCAAAAATGCTTGAAAATATATTGTTTCGTTGCTACACGTCATACTTTTGTACAAAAATTGTATTATTTACAAAAATGTATAGTGAACAAATGTAAAATGAATGAACAAATGTCCTAATAAAATATCAATGATAGTAAACAACATAATGCATTTATTGAATTGTCTCTAAGCCTGTCACTCATTTTAGTGCTCAACTTTCCTACAGTTAAAAATACTCTTCTTTAATTCGCGTAGATCGGTGGTACTGTTAACAATGCGCGATATACCCCTTCAAATTGTCTAGAAGTCCTTCATCTTCATATAAATTCGATCTCTTGCGTGTTATTTTTGGATAAACCTTTTTGTGTGCGTAAGTGTTTCTTTTGTATTGTGTGTATTATTATTATTTTTTTTAATTTATAGCTAGTTGGTACTTCTTTACGAGAGACAATATTTTTTAATATTAAAATCATTTTCTCTTGAGCAGGAGAGGTTTGTGTTTGCTTTTCACAAGCCCTTTCGTTTGAAATTTACGATAAACTTGACTAAATTTCATCTTTCTGATTTCTCTTATTCGTTTTCGCTTTATGTTTATATGTCTTTACAATTATAACTATATAAATCTCTGAAAATATGTTTCAATTGATGATGCCTTACCTCTATGAAAATTTTCAAAGCACTAAATAATTTATAAATATTATCTTGCCAATTATGAAGCCACATAGTGAGACGACACAACAAATCAATACTGGTGACAACAAATTTACCTTTTGTTATGCTAACAAGAAAATGTTTTTGTCAAATTTTAGTACAGTTAAGACAAATAATTAAAAAAGAAATCATAAAATATTACTACAATAGATAGTAGGAATAAACTGTTCAAAAGACAAATGGATTCTACATTACAATCAAAATTAACTTTCACAAATGGGAAAGTTAGTGATCAGAGAAATGGAAAAAATTAAAACTGGTGTACAAAAGCGCACGAAAATGCGATTCATCTCACCCCATCTATATCTTCTTTATCTTCTTTACTAATAATAAAGCTGAAAGTCTGTCTGTAGGATGTCTGTCTGTGACACGCATAGCGCCTAGACCGTTCGGCATATTTTCATGAAATTTGGGACAAAGTTAGTTTGTAGCATGGGGGTGTGCACCTCGAAGTGATTTTTCAAAAATTCGATTTTGTTCTTTTCATATTCCAATTTTAAGAACATTTTCCCCAGCAAAATTATCCTAAAATGGACGAGTAAATTACCATGTTATCTTAACGTGGAACCATGGGCAAGCCAATTGGCGAGAAATTCACCACACATTATTTGTAAATATACAGACGAACCAAAAGACCACCTGTTACGTTTCCTGCTACGGGCAAAGCCGTGCGGGTACTACTAGTCTAGTAATGCAATAACATTTTGCAATCTTTCCGCTATTTTTGTTTAATGATATTCTATTAGTTCGTGCTTTCGACGCCAAATTTTTATATTAATGGATTTGTTTTGGTTCTGTATCATGGAAAAAGAAATGTACTTTACTTACACTATAAGTACATCTCTACTAATAATAAAGCTGAAAGTATCTCTCTGTCTGGATCTCTGTCTGGATCTCTGTCTGGATTTCTGTCTGAATTTATGTTCGGATCTCTGTGACGCGCATAGCGCCTAGACTGTTCGGCCGATTTTCTTGAAATTTGGCACAAAATTAGTTCGTAGCATGGGGGTGTGCATCTCGAAGCGATTTTTCGAAAATTTGATTTTGTTCTTTTTCTGTTCCAATTTTAAGAACATTTTAACGAGCAAAATTAATTACGTTTACGAGTAAATTACAAATTGTCATAACGTGGAATCGTAACATGGGCGAGCAAATGAACACAGCAAATTGGCGCGAAATTCATCACCCGTTATTTGTAAATATACAGGCGAACCTATTAATGTTCTACTGCGGGCAAAGCCGTGCGGTAGCAACAAGTATTTAATAAATTAAGTTGAAAATTTTTTAATTGATTACTTTAATTTATTTTAAGCTAATACCGATATTACGAAATTTCAAAGTTGCTCGAAATACCGGTATTAGGTACACCGCTATTGCAATCACTATGTATGTTATTAGACTTTCGCATGTACTCGCGTCAGAAGCAATACTTCTTAAACATATTTTTTCAGACACTTTTTTACGTCTATAAAATACTCAATGCCGAATGAAAACTAAAAAGAACGGGTGCGTGTTCTCATGCACTCGCGTCAGATGCAATACTTCTTAAGGGGACACTGGACGTTCAAAAGAAGAAATCTTTGTCAAATTTTTCAAACTTGTATTTTTTTGAA
Source organism: Uloborus diversus (assembly GCF_026930045.1). Classification (NCBI taxonomy): domain Eukaryota; kingdom Metazoa; phylum Arthropoda; class Arachnida; order Araneae; family Uloboridae; genus Uloborus; species Uloborus diversus. Next base: position 90,543,140 of record NC_072731.1, on the reverse strand, counting down.
TTAATTTGAATATGAGGACAATTTTGTGAGTTTTGTTTTATTTATTATAGTATAGAGAATGACTTAAAATAAGTTTCAGTGTTGTGAAATCAAATTAATTACGCAAGGGACTTTTCAAAGTTTTGTTAATTATCGTTAATTTTTTTAAATAATTGGTCTTCTAATTGAAATTTTTTAATGAAATTTTATAATTAAGCTTGTATTAGTGTTTAAAGTATATGGTTAAAATTTCATGCAAATCCATCAATAATTAAAAAAGTTTGCTTTCAAGGTCCAGTGTCCCCTTAAATACATAACCTTTTAAATACTTTCTCACATCTATGAAAGCATGGTTGACATTGAAAAGGCAGCTTAAAATGTGAAGGAGCTTGATGTTTCTCTCATCATCCGAGGTCAGAAGCTGCAAAAATAAAAAAAAAAAACATCCAGCATTGATTTGAATTTGTACGTTTTGAATTCAAATTATGTTTTTCGCAATTATGAATTGTGATAAGACCCTACCTGTTGGGTTTCTTGTTTCTACTATGTGACAGAAAGAAATTGACCAAGAAATTTGCACCCGCCATAATATGATCGTTGATTTTCTAAAATAGGTAATACGAGGCATGTCCATAGAAAAAAAATTGATAATTAGGATACGGTAATAATGATGACGATTTCATGGCCGATATCCCTCAGTACACTCCTCACAATGATTCCTTATGGCGTCTGACATTGTGTATTTTTATTTTCTTATTAATCTAAAATGCTGGATGTTAGTAATTTGGAAATTTTGTATTTAGATCACGTTTTGCTTCTTAAGTTCATTTATGTAGATGTTTTTTGTGAAAAAAAGTAATTTGCATCCCCCCTTTTAAAAAAAGGTAAAATCTGCTTAAGTTAATCCTTGAATGAACGCAAACGATTTGTAACCATGGTGACAAAATTTTATCCTCTTAATAAATATTAAAACAAGGAATGGACTTATTTCCGTTGTCAATGGAAATTTCAAAAATCAGAGCAAGTTCAAGTGAGATTGATGAACATTTCGTGACTGCTCAAAAAAAAATGTAAGAACCGAGTATAAAGGTCAAAAAATGCAATATAACCGTGCCTTAAAGTGAGCAGAAAAGCATTTAGGCATTTAAAAGATTACACACAGTGCATAATTTCTAACAAAAGAAGTGATGGAGCACCATAGTCCTCAAAACGTATTTTGATGTTTAAATAACCTGAATCTCACCTCATTGGCAACAGTTCAGAAAAAGTTCAAATGAAGTACAGGGAGATTCTAATTAAAGTTCCACTTTCAAAACACTGTAAAAGTAAAACCACTGGTCAGAATGACGTCAAACTTCAACGGAATATTATCGAAGAAGAGGGGAACTTGATGGCAGAAGAAAAATAAATAGTTGAAATTTTGAGCAATAGATGAAGCAGTAAGTATCATATTTTAATAGTGGTCGACTACAAATGACAGATAAATCATAAAATAGTACCTAAGGTGTAAATTATACGTTGAAACACAGTACTACTCAACGTGTACGAGGGTATTGGTGTGATACCGTTAGTTAAGTAAGCCCATCCAACACGGAAAGGTCGTATCACATCGGATGGAAAAAATCGGTTTTTAATTGTCCTGAGGCCGAACACCGCACAAAAAGCATCAGTAAAAATCAAATCGGTCTTTAATTTTCGTGAGACTGGAGCAAAAGATGTTCAATATAATGTACCCCATTTTCTGTAACAAGTTGAAATCGAGAAACAACATGTTCCACGACTGATTGAAGTGTTTCTGGGGTTACGTTTAGAATCTGTTGCGCAATGCATGCCTTCAGCTCAGCAAAGTTTGCAATAGGAGCACTGAACACAACAGCTTTCAAATAGCCCCATATCCAGAAGTCACACGGGTTAAGATCAGGTGATCGGAACGGCCAGGTCTTTCATTGAGACAGTCATAGTGAACTTCTCAGATGCTAAATGAGGAAAAAAAACGTGTATTTGGCGCCTTTATAACAATTTCAATGAGCCGGGCGCATGACAGGTGTTTTGATTTACATATTGTGACAATTGCAGCGCCATCTATTGCTAAAAATTCCAACTTTTTTTTTCTTCTGCCATACGTTTTCCCCCCTTCTTCGAAATATTCCGTTGAAATTTGAGGTCATTCTGACCAGTGGTTTTATTTTTACAGCGTTTTGAAAGTGGAACTTTAATTATAATCACCCTGTACATGAGCAGAGCAGATGTGAACTGTCATAAAGGGTGTTTTTTTTAGAGGTATAGAACTTTAGGTTCAAATAAAACACCGTTAAATGATATAAATCGCCATGAATTTGGCTTTATTCAAAAGATGATTTTTTTGCCATTCTTATTTAAATTTGATTTTTGGTATATGGCCACTTCGGCTGGCTTGAAGAACGTCTAATCGGGAAGTTCAATTTCCTATCACTTTTTGCAGCAATGGGGACCGTATGTGAGTGATATGTGGCGAATGTTATTGTCTAAGGCGTCAATCGTCTGTGGCTTATCGGTGTAGACCTGAGATTTCACACAGCCTCACAAAAAATAGTCCAGCGTAGTTAAATCGCATGATCTCGCAGGCCAATTCACGGATCCATTAAGCGAAATTATTCGTTCACCGAAAGTTTCTTTCAATAAATCAATTGTGAAACGCGCTGCGTGGTGAGTTTCACCGACCTGTTGTCTATTCATGATGAAATGACAAACCACACTAAACACAAAACAAGTGACAACTATCAAAATGGCCCACAGATCAAACAGTGTTCCCGACTTAAAGTTCTATACCCCTAAAACAAACATCCTTTACAAATCAAGCCCTGCTTACATCCCAAATTCGTTGCCAGCCGATGCTAAAATGACCGGTTTAACGAGATCGACAATTTTACTATCGCTCCGACGAGAGTCTCATTAAATATCGCCAATATCACCAAACTGACACCAGACTCGGCATTCTACTCGTATCAGCAAATTTGGAGACAGCTTTACAGAATTTTGAGAATATATTTCCCAAATGGCCAGAAATAACATTATATTTCATTCATATCTACACAAACTTTGCAGATAAAAGTTAACATCGTTTAGCTCCAAAAAAAGTTCTTGTAACCCCAAAGATAGTAAACGCGATTATTTGTTTTTTTCAGTATAATTTTATTTTCAGCGCAAAGGCTTTTTTGTTAATTTCTTAACGTGTTGTGCATTATGTAAAGCTATTGTACTTCTCACGCATAATTCATTTCAGCAGAAACCATTTCTAAAGCAGGGGAGACCGGGGTTAGTTGTTACACGGGGTAAGTTGTTACATTCTAATTTAAAATTAACCGCCAGTAGAAACTGACTTCCCAAGCACTAAAAGGTAGCACTCACCCATCTGCATCTCCTGACGGTCACTGGAGTGCTTGCAATCAGTAGCAGGGAGTGTGCTCAAGGAAAACGGTTTTTTGAGTCTGGAAGTAATTTTTCTTTCCGCTGTTATTTTTCTATTTGTGAAGAAGCTGTTGCAGATATCAGATTGATTTCTATACCATGTGAAAGCCTACATTTTGAGGTAAGTGCTAACATATTTAAAAGTTTTGTACAAAGATATAATACCAGTAATATGTGAAAAGATTTGAAGTGGCGTCATATGGTGCAAGTTGTTACAGTTTTGTTGGGGTTAGTTGTTACAGGTAATAATTTGCCCAATGCAAGTTTTAATTTAATATTATGTTTTCTTTTTAAAGGTGATATGGTGGGGAAGTATAAAATAGGACAGACAGGGGCAAAACACCTAAAGAAACATATCTGGAGGTGGCGAAAGAAGTAATTGTAGGTAGTTCATTACGAAAGGCAGCGGATGAATTTCATGACACTAGAGAGATTTTGCAGTAAGATGAAAAATGCTAGTGGTGGTAAGTAGTATCTCATATCTGTTTTATTGCATGATTTAATTCATATAAAATACTGTAGTTCGATGACGATAATAATAATAATAAGATTAATAATAATAGTAATTCTGATATCTTTTATACTGTTAATATGTATGGTGAAATAAATAATAATAGTATCAACATTTATTACATTAATAAATTATGTATTATTCGAATGTAGGTCTTTCTCCAACGCTGCAGACATTGCAGAAGTAAAGACGGTTAGCAAGCGGAAGCCATAGCTCAGCGCCACTTAAAAAGATACACTAGAAAAAAATGTTCTGCAAGCCGAAGGTGGGAAACAAAACTCTGTGAAAAGGAAATCGTCTCTAACCGAGAAGAAATCAACAGACAAAAAGACAAAAAAAAAAGTGCAAAAAGGTGCGTCCAAACAGTTTGCCCTTCGGATGAAGATGATGAAGACTGGTTCTGCATAGAGTGCGCTAAACCGTACTTAGAATCCAAGAAACCAACAAAATCTCTTCAATTTCGTAATTGCGACGAATGAGCACATGACCGATGTGCTAATTTTGATAAATTATATGCTTGTAAAAATGGTTTTTCGCCGCCGGACAATGATTATGATGGTGATAGTTTATCAGAATAAGTCATTAATGAAGTAAATCTGTAAATCCAAAAAGTGTTTTTATTTTTAACGAGGATAAGAATTTTTAAAATTGAAACAGAATAAACTACAAAATGTGTAAAAATCATTTTATTACTAAAATATATCTCATGTAACAACTAACCCTAAATAGTGTAACAACATACCCCGTGGTAGGTTAAGTTGTTACAATCTACCTATATTCAAGAAACTTGAAATATTTTGAAGTAGTGGCTTTTAATTTTTTTTTTTTTTTTTTTTTTTTTTTTTTTTTGAATATGCTATGAAAGTTAAACAATCTATACGCATTTTCAGGTTTCACACGAGTAAATACTTAAAATAGTTTAGCGTAAAAAAATTATTGGAAAAAATTATAACAACTCATTCCGGTCTCCCCTACCATGCGATCAATTGAAACAAGTTACGATAAAGTTTATATTTGGATAAAATACCGGTAAAAAAACATTCTCAGTTTAAACGCAAATGGAATAATAATAAAATATAAGTCATATTTATCGGCTTCCAACGTCATTTATAAAATCACTTTAACCAATATATATATATATATATATATATATATATATATATATATATATATATATATATATACCTATTATGACATCTTCAAAAACCTGATAAGTGATTAAAAGACCGATGACGTGTTGAAGAACACTAATTTAGTAGCATATGTAAGCAACTATCCAATTTGCATACATCTTCAGTATTTAATTTATTCCTCAGAATGAAGTCTTGCATAGTGATTAGGATTTAGGGGGCTTGTGCGGAAATATTTAAATTTTTGAAGCTACTGACTTGGATAGCCAAATCTCTTCTCCATTCCGGTAATACCGTCATCGTTTTATGTAAGCACGTTTCGCTCTGAATTTGAAATGAGGTTCAGGTTTCGTCAGATGAGTTTTGCTGAATTTCTAAATGATAGTAAGGGTAGAGCAACACTCTTAATCTGTTGACTCCTTTCCGCACTGCAGCTTTTTCAAGAAATCGTTTCAGGTTTTCAGATTTTTTTTTCTTGTATTTTCCACACCATACATAAGATATTATTGCTAAAAAAAAGCATACTTTCCCAAATCACAGCAATTTTACTTTTAAAAGATTCTTTCTATTATTGTTTTTTCGTTCTGCCCGGAATTGTTAATTGCGGTTCCCAAAATACTTTCATTAAGAAAAAAGCTGCAGAAAAACGTTTATTGCTTCTTTTAATCGATTTTAAGTTTTGCGATCTGCTTGAGAAGTAATAATACATGCGGAACAGTTCATAGCTTCAGTCCTGAAACTTGCAGGATTTTGCATTTTTCCTTATCAACGCATGTATGGAATTAATTCTGCAGGAGATAAATCCTACAATTATATCTCGTGCGAATCATTCGCTCTTGGCAGCAGTAATTTAAAATTTCATTAACGTTAATTCTTAAAAAATGCCAAAAATGTATTATTTATTTTAAACCATGTGTGAAAAAATGATAGTGAAAAAAAAATTTTAAATGATGCCTTTTTTTGAGGGAGGGGGATAGTTTTATGAAGTGTTAAAGAAGCAATCACAAAAAAAATAAATAAAAGAAAGCGGGGAGACACTAAGAACTATTGATTATTAGTCCCTCTAGGGACCTAACTCTTCATTAAAATACATATGCTTGACCTTTGGCAAAATGCACGAATTTAAGTCAATCACGGCTAAACTCCTGTTTGTGAAAAATGCAGCACCACGAAGGATTTACGCGAGTGAGCTGAAAATTGCAGGAAATGTAAAGTAGGGCATTATATGCAAATGATTAGAATTGCAGACCAGTAGCGCATGTGTATGCTGAGCAGCGCCCTCTGAACGGCGGATCGAACCGAATATATGGCGTGTACCGAGGTGTATGTTTATTGGCAGTTATATGCTAGAGTAAACGTTAACCGAATCTTTACTACGCATCTTCGACGAAAGAAAGCGAAATTTGAGTAAATTTCGGAGTTTGAACGGGGCAGAATTGTCTGCCTTCGTGGAGCTGGATTGTCTTATCGTGCAGTAGCCGCTCGTGTGCAGCGTAATAGCAGCACCATCATGCGTGTTTGGAATCAGTGGAAGGACGAGGGTCGAACAGCTCGGAAATTCAGGCGTGGACCCCGAAATGTGACGTCAGCTCGCGATGACAGATACCTGGTGCGTATGGCACTGACGGACCGCACAGCTTCTTCTAGACAATTGGCAGCACAGGGGTCAACAGCTACACGTGTTTCATTGTGTGCTTCATCAATTCGGAGACGTCTGCTGCAGCGTGGCTGCGCGCAAGGATTCCGTTATACAGGATTCATCTCACGCAAAACCATCGCCGCCTGCGGCTACAATGAGTCAATGTGCATAGAAGCTGGCGTGCTGATTGGCAGCAGGTTCGACTTTTCTGACGAGTCCTGCTTCAATTCGTGGAGCCATGCTATGTAGGTGAACGGCACATTCCGGAGTGCATTATCGAATGCAAAGTGGGCGAACATCCGGAGTTATGGTCTGGGGTACCATAGCATATCATGAACGATCCCAATTGCTACAATTTGTGGGCAATTTGAACAGTACCCGATACATAAACGAAGTTTTGCAGCTCCAAGCTATTTCTTTCCTGCAAGGATTGCCAGTTGCTGTATTCCACCAGGATAATGCCCGTCCACCGTACGTGTCGCCAGGACTGTCAAATCCTACCTTGATTCTCAGCAGGTACAGCTTCTTCTTTGACCTGCATATTCCCCGGATATGTCACCGATTGAACATGTGTGCGATTTCGTTGGGCGGCGTATCGCTCGTGATCCTCGTCCTGTTGCTTCGACAGACGAACTTTGGTTGCGCATACAAACAATATGGAATACTCTTCCGCAGGCAGATATTCAAGCTTTGTTTCACTCCATGCCGAGTCGTGTAGCAGCTCTTATTGCGGCGCGTGGTGGCCACACAAAATACTAATTTTTGTCTTTTTATATTGTTTGTTTGGATTGAAAATGTAATCATTTATTTGTACCATTACCACTCAACTGTGTATTAAATTTCATTCAACTATGATGCTTCCTTCATGATGTTGCAATTTTCACAAACAGCAGTGTATTTAGAAAAAAAATGTTTTTTAATATTATGCAACTTTGCAATTTAATTTCAGAATCCTACAGTGAGTATAAATATTTATTCTCGGAAATATAGCTCGGAATTGACTCGATTGAAAAAAGTCATTCAAAAACAACATTTTCTGGCTCATGGGGATAGAACCTACGATCTCCGCGTCATTCCCGATGCTCTATCCAAATCCAAATGTATAGCATCGAGAAGGAGGCATATTAACACAAGACGTGATAAAATAACAAATTCAATTAAAATGGTCGAATCTGTTTTTAATATTACAATGCAACATTGTAATTCACCACATTAAAAGAATGTTTTCAATTTCGATTAAGTTATTTCAACGGAGTTTAGTTACTGGTTTGAAAAATAGTAACTAAAAATCGACTTTTACATCTGCTTCAATTTGTTGAAAACAATAAAGAAATCATTCATTGCTAACAAAACGCAGCAGCTTAAAATATTTGCTCCCTTAAAATTTTTCACGATAGCATTGTAGAAAATTATGTTGTAACGATAATAATGAGCAGAAGTGATTGACTGCTGAAAAACATCAATTTACAAAGGAAAAATAATAAACCCCGGGTTTGGGGACAATGAAGCAGAATTATGTTTATTATTTCCATTTAATGTGTATTAATGACGTTTACCAGAAGTCATACATGTACCAAGGGGTTCAAGTCAGGCGTCTCGGAGAAGTCGGATAGTTTAAAATGGCATCGGAAGTTAAAGAGGCTGGAATATAAGAAGTTGTAGTAAAGTTATCGCTGTACTAATTAATTTTATTAGAATACTTCGGAGTTTTACAGTGTAATAGTAGAGTGTGAAGCAAAGTGCGTACTTTTGACTAAATATCATTTTTCTAATATTTTGTATTATTACCTAGTATAAGGCGTTATAGTCTATAAAGATATCTTGTCAACATCTAAGGAATGCTAAGAATGTGAACTTAAAAAAATTCTACTCAGAGACACAACGAAGCGACAGTCCAGTACAATTTACTCTTAAGAAATTTTATTAACAACAAGTATGCTTGATTTTTTAGCATTATCGACTCTTTGAACAAGTTTAATGCAATGGAAAATTTTAAACAAAAAAATCAAATTTACTGGAGAACGATTTGAAAATAGATTCAATGCCCAGGCAAGCACTTGTGGGTTTGATGGGATGGTTCGGATGAAATCCTTATGGAATCCCTCTTGGATCAGATTTGTTCTATTTTCGATCGTATAGTTCCGCAGGAATATCGGAGGGACAAGAAATGAATAAACAAAACGAAAACGGAAGGAACTATTCAAGTTTCCAATACTTACTTTTCGAGATCATCAGTGGAACCTCCAAAGAAAAGTGGTATATTTTTTCCAAAATTTCGCTTTTTAACACTTTGTTAAAGCTCTATCGAAGATACTTAGTTTTAGTGTAAAAAATTTCTTGTCAAATGAAAAAAAAAAAATCCAATCGCTCCGGAGCACAAAAAGGTAGCTGTGGAATGTTGTATAACTTTTCTTAAATTAGAAAAAAAAAACAGTTAAGACGTATGTGGAGCCGTCAATTAATTTCATATATTTACGTTGGGTTTTAGAAATTATAAATCGATATTCTCATTGTTAAAATTGACGCACTTGAACATTTGACTTGTTACATTCAACAAGAGAAGCGCTCAATTATACCACACCCTTAGAAAGAATGAACAAAAACTTAAGCATAACTTTAATCACGGTTTATCTTTGTTCTTAATTTATTTCTATTTCTTTCTTTTTTTTTTTGAGTTAGGGGTACTATAAAATAACTGTTTCTTAGGCGTAAATTACGGACAGGTGTAGACATAGAAAAAAATGGATGGAAAAATAAAAATAAAAATATGCGAAAAAAAGGGGGGTGGGAGAGTATTATAAACATGGAAGCCAAACAATGGAAAAATACGGAACAGCTTTAAGATCGTTAAATAAGTTAGAACTGTTCCTCAAAATGTGGAAAAATTCCTAAAAGTCAAGATCTGATGAATTGGGGCATTTTTGAATAATTTGATAAGAGTCAAAATTATAAGCACATAAGTATTTATTTACCTTATTTAGTAATAAGGTTCGCGATAATGCGATAGAACTGCATGTGGGTAGATTTAATAAAGCATAAGAATATCATAGTTTATAATAACATCCAATCTGTCTTTATTTTCCTTCATATTTTAGGTAATATGAGCGTAATGATGACTAAATGGTGCTTTTTAATGTCTAGAGAGTTCTAATTATGTTTTCAAAAACCTATTAAATATTGGCAAATGAGTTTTCTACGCTCTAACAAGGAAAATATTAAATTTTTAAATAAAGAATCCTACTTGGCAGAATTGCCTTTAACCCGAGTAGAGTCTAGAATAAGTTAACGACGTTAAACGAAGGTTGACTGCAATCATAACACGTATTGTAATCTGATTCTAAACAGGCACTTTAAATCTTCGGGAACCAAAAAAAAATTGCGAAGCAATCTTTGGGGGTTGGTGAGAGAGCGAGCGCGGAGTAGAGTCCCCTAAGAATACTAAAAATAATATTTTAAATTGTGGTTATTTCTTGCTATTGATTAGTTATTACTTCGTAATTAACAATAAACTTTTGAAGAAACTAAAACGTTTTTCAATGCTCAAGAAATTTAGCATTCTTTAAAGGGCTTTAAAAAATAAGTGAGTTTAAAAACTTTATAAAATGGTCTCCATAATAAGAGATGTATACTCTTTATTGCGAATTGAAAAAAAAATGTTCTGTGAAACTAAATAATATATCCCTTTGAAACAAAATATTAGATCGTTTAACCGAAATTTAATAATGTAATCTAATAATAAACATTTCATATCAAATAAGCTTATTTTTGCCACACATAAATAGCAATAGCATTTTGTTTACATACGTGTTTATAAGGGATTCAGCTCAAAACATGCAATCAAAAGATGCAACAAAATGTAATGAGATACAAAATGCAATGTAAAAAATGTAATTCCAGATAAGAATAATCCGAGTAAAGCTCAATCTTTAATGCTCAAAATTGAATATAGTGATTTTGCTTAAATAAATGCTAAGATATACTATTTCTATTTGAGGACTAATTTATCAAAAGGGAACATATCCAGTTTCCAAAAATGTTCAGGAGGTGAAATAAACGAATTAAGGTAAGAGCAAAATAGTTTTATCAACTTCTCTGGGCACGGAATTAAGCACAAAAGCATAGCAAATCATTGCCCAAAGTAAGAAATGTTTGTGTAAAAAGCAAGGAGATATCGCCATCTTAATTTTGAATATTTGCTCTATTGAACGAAGACCTGAATGTTGAAAATTCCAATCTCACCAAAGCTCTAATATTTCACCTTCTCATATTCTCTAAACGAAGTACATGAGCCTGAAAGTAGTGGATTAAAATTTGAGGATTTTGGACATGTGTTCCTTTGGATCTAAAAGTCTTCGCACTACAGATTCTTTCAGGATACGTCCCCTTTTGTTCAAAATAAAACGTGCAGACGACGGATTTGTTATCTTTTGATCAAAAAGCCACACTTTTCCCTTAAATAAAATAGGCTTTTCCACGTTTGGACTTCTTGAGAGCATTTGATTTGATGAAGGTCATCTGAAAGATTTAGAAAATGTCATAAAATAAATTTTTCTAAAAAGTGGATGTGTTCTCTTTTGATAAATTACTCCTCATTTGATAGTTCAAAATTTGTGACAATTAGATGCTTAGATATTTAGTTATATCTTAAAACCACCAAAGACAAAGTCTCATTTTTTAAAACAGAATAAATGAAAAAAAAAAAAAAAAAAAACTCTTTCTTTTTTCAGTGCAGCCATGCATTTTTTTTTCTTTTATAGTCTCATTGAGTAGTAGTAATTAGAAGAAAATGATTACTGCTTAAAAACTGATTGCATATTGACCTTTCCATTAAAATACTTCCTATTTTCGTACTGATTAAACTTCGTAAATGATCATTGTAGCTAAGAATCCCAGTTCTCGTATACTATAAAAATATATGGTACATTCTATTGAATTTTCTTTATTCTCAAATACGATTTTTAATTTAATTATAATAATCCAGACTCGCGCAGAGCGTATACTCTCTAGTATATCTTCTCTTCAGAATTAAAAAAAAGTTGTTTCTAATAGCAGAAAAAACAAATATTTTACATAGTGCCAGAAGCTTGGCGAGTGACCGGTAAGGTTACTCTAACATGATAACTTGGCGATTAACATCAGAGTTGGAGAATTATTTAACATTTTAAAGAAACTTTTAATGTAATGGACATTTATTTGGCGGATTATTATAAATTTTACTGGAACGTTTAATAGTATCTTAAGACCTAATGTATTTATTTGGATTAACTATTCTATTTTAATGTAACTTTAAGAATAGCTGTGTTGCCAAAGTTTTTGTAAAAGTTTCCGTACTTTTCCCTAGTTTTCTAAAGTCGCCCAAATTCATTATAACCGAAAGTCTCCCTCATCCGTATTTCCATAATTTCCTTTCATGATTTCATTCCAATTTGTGCATTAGTAATTTGCTAGCTAAGATTAAAACAATACTTTTGTTTTGAAAATATCAGCAAAGGCAAAAAACATGGTACTGTATATATTTTTTTTACTACTGTTCATATCATATTTCCAGGAAATCTTGCTACAAATGAAGAAAAATCGTGCATTTCACAGCAATTGAATATATTCCATATAGTCAAGGCATAGGATTACTTTCTATATTCCCTAGGAACGTTCCTGGAAAATAATGGCAGCTAATGCGCCTAATTTCTGACAGTAACATGTCTGGCAAAAAAGTGGTTTCCGCTAAAAGTGATTAACCTTCCCAATGTTAACCTTTAACCCTTTCTGAAGAATTCAGAAACCTTCCTTTAAAAGTTCAGTCCTGTTCCTGAAATAAATATCGAAATATCTGAGAAAATTACGAAATGCTTGTAGTAATAGCACGCCTTTCTGATTTACTAACAAGGCTGCTAAAGCACTTTAGCAAATCAAGCCGATGATAAAGCAGAATTGCTAACAAATAGTGAGCAGCTTATTTGAGCAAAGATAAAGAACTCTGAGACTGCATTTCTCAGAAACCACGGCACCATTGTAGCGATTTCGGAAATATGCTTATTTTTCGCGGGAAACTGGTGGAAACCCGTGAAATCGCCGAACGCTACCTGGAAATAATCTGTGACGTTTAGGAATTTTCTTGCACTGTACATTAACAAAATGATATTGAAAATTCTTTCCAATTGCATGGAACTTGCATGCAATTGCTCTTAGAACCTGCAAAAAAGAAAAACAAACACGCTGTCTCAATTTTGAAAAATATATATCACTGAAAAAAATTGTCTTCAAGTCCAAGTTTAATCGTTTGAGAGTTTTAGCATTATCATAATAAAACGCCCAGAAGTTGAACGTTACTTTGATGGGAAGAACATTAAATGGGTATTTAATGCGAAGAAGACCCCTTGCTGGGGTGGTTTTTATGAGAGACTTGTGAGAAACGTAAAAACTTTTTTGCGGAAGATTTTAGGTAATATCTTCCCTCACTAGGGATCAACTAGAAGCGATTATTATAGAAATAGAAAGTGTTATTAACTCACTACCGTTGACTTATTTGTATATGAATTTGTACAGAATGAACCATACAAATTAACACCAGCTCATTAATTAGTAGAGAAGAGACTTCTAAACATACCCTCAGTAAAATTACTTTGCAAGTCCCAACTCTCTATTAGGAGGTTGCTAATTAAGCAATTTAACTATCGAGGGAAACTTATAGAATCATTTCGGAAAAGATGGTTAAGGAATTATCTGTTACAGTTAAATTCAGTACATTTTTCTTTAACTAAGGGAAAAGTAAAGAGAATTTAAGGTAGATGATGGTAGCTTTAATTCGGGAGAAAGGGCAAATTAGCTGCGCATCATGTAAACTGTGTCTGTGTGTGGAAAAATAAAATAGTTGTATGTTGTGAATTGAGATGTGAAATTTCAGGAAATTTTGAAGTGGTGGAAAAAACCGCTTCTTTTCCGGGTTTTTTCTGTAAAAATTGGAAATAAATGAAAAAAGTAATTTTTTTATGAATAAAAATGGGTTTTCTTAAAAGCTCTGTTTTTCTTGGAACACATAAAGAAATAAAAGTTAAAAAATATATGCAATCCACACATCATCTTTTTTTGCTTGACAGAAATATACATAAAAGTGAGAATATTTAGAAAAGATAGCCTTTAAAAGATAGAAAAATAGCTTTTTTTTTACAACTCAGAGCTTTCTTGATCAAACACCAGAAATAAGTCTAATCGCCGTTCAATCAATAGTATTGGGTAAGGTGTGTCTAATCAAAGCAATTACAATTTATATTTTGGATCGCCTTTGAAACTTGAAATAATAATAGTAATTATTGACTTTCAAACATGATTGATATTGTTTGAAAGAAAAATAAGCATGATTTCCCTTCTTTGCAATGTAACTTTACTGTCTGAAAATGAAAGCTGTTGAGTTTTAATTTTTTCTATTCCAGTTTTAAGTCCAAATACAAACTAAATTGGTTTTTCTTTATCTTTCCAACAAAATTCTCAAACCAGAACTGCGTAATGATTTCTAAAGCTGAACCAAAACTTAAACTGGAGTTTCAGTTAATTATACGGCCGAGCTAAGCACAGTAGTAAAAGTAGTAATGCCTGCACTTTGGAAGAAAATTTAGCAATTGTAACCAAGTTGTTCCCTGCTTCGTATTTCACTTTAATAAGTAAGAAGTTTTAGGGTCACTTGATCAGGATTTTTTTTTTTTTTTTTAACATTCTGAAAAAAAAAAAAAAAAAAAACCATCTGAATCAAATATATGAATGAGTAAACTTTAAAATGCAAAATCTCAGTTTGAACTCAACTGCAGATTACACTTCCGTGCTTAGCACAGCAATATACATTTGATCTATATGCACATTATCATACAACAACTTGCATCATCAAAGATGACAGTATTTTAACATATAAGGAGGGTGCGGAGGGAGAAGGAAACATCAGAATTTAAGTATGAGAAATGTCATGTTCATCACTTTTTACTGAAAATTTAAATTGAAACTTCCTAAAAAGTTGAAAAGATTCAATTCTTTCAATTTTTCCGGAGTGAAAATGAACCGCATCGAAAAAAAACGGGTTTTTTTTCGTTTGTTTCCGAAACTTTCCGGGTTTTTTCCGACTGTTTTAATCTCTAATTGTGAATCTGGTCAGTTCAAGACACGCAAGTGAGAACAAGATAAGGGGGAATTCCGCTTCATTAGTATTTTTAAGCAGTTAATAAGCACTTATTACTTAAAATGCCTACGCTCTGAGGTGTTTTTGTATGAAATTTGAAAATATTCTGGATTCCAGCATAACATTTCGCTGATTTCAGTCAAAAGTATTTCACATGTTGATATCTCTTCTTCTTCACTCCTCGCTGCCATTTTAGCACATAGCCATTCTGTAAATTACAGAAATTTTCGCTTTTTATCTTTGCACAAGCACTTATGCCTCAAAGCAAAATAGATACTGAAGAACATAACAATATAAGATTTAAACGAAGAACAACGTAAATGAAGCACAAACAAGCACAAACATTCAAGACTACCGACAACTAGATACTTCAAGGTTGCAATGGAGTCTCTTTATCAGTGGAAAGTGTACAACGCAAAAGAAAAAAAATCGTAAATGAACATCTTTTCTTGTTGAAAACTCTTGCCCCGATAAGAAGGTTCTATTGTAGTCTTGAAACAACTTGAAATATTTTCTTCACAAGTATTGTTTTTTACACTATTTTCATTTCAGTTTTATTGTAGCACAAAGCATTTTTACTTATTTACTAGAAAATCGTCCGCCAAGATATGACGGGTGAATATTGCTTCTCCATTTGAAGATACTTTGGTTTGTTGTTGATATGTTGGCCTGTTTGGACCTACTTTGATAGTTGAAATTTTAACACTAACTGCAGTGATTAACCCTAAACTCCAGTAGATAGCGTTCATTGTTCACCACGCTTTGGTTAATTCATCATCCTCAAATGACAGTCTTACCAGTAAACCAGTTAAGTTACTGGATCCAGTTTAGGCATGTCAAAACAAAGCATTTCTCTGAAGTTAAACATTACCAAACAATATTATCAAATTATCATGGCGTGGAGCGAGTTTCATTGTTGGTGACGTCAGCGTTAATAGAACAGTGAATTGGCTATTTATATATGATGATTGTTTTACATAATATCCAAATCTAGCATAATGTTGTAATAAATATTTATAATGAATTTTATTTTTGAGCAATCACGATTGCTAATTGTTTTCATTTGACCGTCCTTGATGTTTTGTTCCTTTTGCAAACCCACCGTCCCCTGCTTGCGCGACTCTTTCCGGTAGCCGCTGCTCCTGGTCGGTAACGTACATGTACTACACACACGCACGCTCATACACACTCACACACATCCACACACGCGCATTTACACACATACACACACGCCAACGTGCATGCACGCAGGTCTACGCACACACACAAGCCTACACATACACAGCTATGCACACGTAAACGCCTAAAAGGAGGGACAGGAACCGTTTCTAAAAACAAGCGAGTTAGTAACCAATGAGTAGGGTCCTGTCGCAACTCGTGATTGCGAAAAACATAATTTTAATTCAAAATTTCAGAATTCAAGTTAATTTTGAAAGTTCGAAAGGTTTTTTATTTTTTGCTTATTTCAGTGACTAAAAGTAGTATTTTTGATTGAAGGAGACCACCCCATTATTTTCATTTGACCGTCCTTGATGTTTGGTTCCTATTTCAACCCCACCGTCCTCTGCAGGCACGACTCCTCCCGATAGCAGCTGCTCCTGATCGGTAGCGTATATGTCCTATACACACGCACTCACATCCACACACGCGCCTTTACACACATACACACACGCCAACGTCCATACACACAGGTCTACGCAAACACACAAGCCTTATACACATACACAACTATGCACACATAACCACCCAAGAGGAGGGACAGGAAACGTTTCTAGAAACAAACGAGTGAGGTAGTAACCAATGAGTAAGGTGCTGTCGCAACTCGTGATTGCGAAAAACATAATTTGAATTCAAAATTTCAGAATTCAAATTTATTTTGAAAATTCGAAATTTTTTTTTCCTCTCTCATTTTGGATAGTAATAAAAGAGTTTTAACTGAAAAGAAATACAGTCGATGCTTTTTCTTCTTGACTTAAACCACTTTTATGTTTCGGAGCATGAGTTTTCCCGACACGTTAGGCTATTTTGAGGAAACTTCCAACTCTCCGGACTTGCAATAAAATGCCTACTTGCACGCAAGCAAAGAGCTCTCGAGAAGAAAATGGCATCTTATGATCTTAACTTACTTTCTCCGCTAAACGAACGAATAGAAGAAGACGTTTCTTATTCTTTCAAGAACTGTAAAATATTTACCTTAAAAAAAATAATAAAAATAATTAAATGACCAACAATGAAAATCATACGTATGTGTCTTTGGTGTACACATCTTATTTGGTATAGTTACATATAAACGACCAAGCAGGGGGAAGGGCGATGAGATTTTGATGCACTCGTTTTATAATGTCACTAAAGCCTTATTAGGTTATTGCATTCTCTAAAATAAAATGAGGGGAAACAAAAAGAGTTTCAATGGAAAAGAATGCAAAAAGAAAATAAAATGTTTTCATTTCGTCCGGAAATGCAAAAGCAAAGTAATAAAATCAAAAGTATGCTGCAAAAAAATGTCAATTTTTGCAGTGAAAATATCGATCGAATATAGTGTAGATAAAAAAAATATAGCCGTTAACGAATTATCATCTTGACGAAACTGCATCTAAATAATTCAGAGGAAAAGCACGCATCCGTAGCGAACAAACTACCACCCTGTAAATTATAGATGCGTCCATTTCCGTTTATGTATAAGTCGCTTCCTTTCCAAATTATCGGTGATTACCGGACTTTTATTGTTGTTTGAGTCTTTCAAGTAAGTTTTAATACATTTTCTCCGATTTTCATGAACTGTACTCCAAAAGTACTGAAAACATGGTTGTCAATACTTTTACCGTAAATTTAAATTATTTTGCTTCTGTGCATAAACCGTAGGATATTAATTATAGCTCACAGTAACGCATCATAACATCCATAGTAATTTTACGTACTATTACAGAAATTCAAGTCACATACATAACCGTTACATCTGGTTTTAAGGAATCTAAAAAGTGGCAATATTAAGTAATGTCCAATGAAATGTTACTGAATAGTGGACATAACTTCGTTATGTCCACTAGTTTTATGTTCCAGTGCATATGATTGAAAATTCTGCTCCTTATTGAAAATTTAAAAGTACATTTCTACTCACACACATGCATCCAAAAGGATCAAAGCAATGTGGAGACATTTTTGCTCGATCGTAACAGAAGATTCTTTCGAATAGTAAAGGAATTCCAACCGAGCAGTCGGTAAATTACTCAAACAGAAATGCCGAGTGTATCATGGACAAGCACTCTTTAACAACATTAGTCGAGCTAAAATGCTTTCTGTTTCGAAGCGTTTAAAGCAATCTCTTCGGTTATTGCAACTATTAGGCTGGGTAAAGTCGTTGATTTACAGGAATGTCTGCCTTGATTGCGTCTTCTTTGAGTTGAGTGTCTGCTCCATTAGCTTCCTGACTTTCATTTACAAATATTCATTTCACTCCGCTCTCTTTAAGTGTGAGGATGTCCAATTTCAAACGTTATTTGACTGTACAGCAGAAGCTGGAAAACACTTGGCTCTATTTGTCTGAAAATTGTATTGGGAAACTTAGTTTATTTTCCATGATACTGATGTTGTTTTTAGCACCTTATCGTATTTTAAGGAAAATGTTTTGCTCTTTTTTTAATATACTAAAGAATTACTTATGACATTTTTCTTTTTTTTTCTTTTAAATGTTGAAATCCTGCAAATGATATCCCATCTGAAGCGAAGAGTTTATAAGGTACCAAATGTCTATTGCAAATCGTCATGCACGTTTTGAACACGGGCACTTCTCTCCCTTTTTAGATCACTTTAAAGAACACTTTTTAAGAGATGTGTTCAAAACACTTAAGAGAACACTTTTCAAAACACTCATTTAATTCGGCACTTTTTTAACTCTTATGAAAACGTATTTGAAATCTTTTTTTTTTTAACTACGACATATACTTCTGCTTGCAGAATACTTTATTGCACGCTATTTGGAAAAAATTTACAACAGTTCAGGAACAATCTTTTGACAATACCAGCGGTTTTTGCTGTTAATTTTACAGCAATCTGGAATGTAAAATTAACTGCTGTCAACCGTCGACAGGAAACGGACTGTCTTCGACCAGGGAAGGCCATCTTATTAAACGGCATTTGCAATGCCAACCGACAACGATTGAGTACAGAAAAAACTATAGTAGTATCATGTTCAGAGTTTCTATTGACTGGCATTTAAATGAAAGCTGTTGAAAATGTTTTCACGAAATGAATCGATGATTTCACAAGTTATCCCGAATGTGTTCCAAAACTATTTTTAAATATTATTACAAACTACTCTCAAACTAGAAAATTGCCCGTGAAGCTATGACGGGTGAAAATTGCTTCTACAATTGAACGAAGCAGCTGCCTGTTTGGAGATATCTTGATAGTTGAAATTTCAACCCTAACTTCAGTGGATTAACCCTAAACTAGCGTCCATTATTGACTGCTCTTTCGTTTCCTCATTCTCCTAAAATGACAGCCTTGCCAGTAAAACAGTTAAGTTTCCGGATCCAGTTCAGCTTTGTCACGATAAAGCCTTTTCCTGCATGTCAAACATTACCAAACAATATTCTCAAAATATCATGACGTGGAGCGAGTTTCATTGTTGATGGCGTCAAGAGCATTATTGGATCATTCGCTATTAAAAATATGAGGATAATATATATATGAGGATGTGTTCTCAAACTTGAATTTAACAAATATCCTGAGAAGAAATTTGGAGCACTCTAAGCACCATTGAGAGCACTTTATTTTAAACGGGACGCATTCAGAACTCATTGTAGTGTATTTTCAGGCAACTGGAACACTTTTTCTCAATAAAAGTGTTCCAAACGCATTTCAAATGTGTACTGGGAATTTTCAGTGTGGAATCTAATTTATTTTATATATTTTTAGAGCACAGTTTGAACATTGTTTGAAACATTGGAACTCAGTTTAAAAGTGGAATTGATCAACTGCGTTTCCATGCAAGTTGCGTGGTTTTCAGCAGTTAATAAGAAGTATTCGAGGTTAATATGGTTAGTTTGAGATAGAATGAAACACGCAGTGTTTGAGCTAAAAATAGTTAACGCTACTGTACGTTGATGCATTGTAATTCAAAGATATGTTAGTTTCATGCAAGTTAGTTTATATATAGGCTATTATAGAATTCCTTTTATTTTCTGAGTAAAAAATGTAATTTTTGTGTTTGAAAGCAATGTTAGTTAACTTTAACAACCAAGTAATGAACTTAAAAAGATTTTAAGATGACTTTTTTAAATAAAATAATTTTTCCTCTAAATTTTTCCCACTACTTATGATAT
Organism: Uloborus diversus; assembly: GCF_026930045.1. NCBI lineage: Eukaryota > Metazoa > Arthropoda > Arachnida > Araneae > Uloboridae > Uloborus > Uloborus diversus. Next base: position 90,522,949 of record NC_072731.1, on the reverse strand, counting down.
CCTTTAACTCGATTAGGGTTGAAAATCATGCTTTTTAAACATTGTTTAAAATTCTGACAGTATTATTTATAAATTTCAGAAATTGTATTATATTTTCGTTAATACTTAGAGCGTATTTAAAAATCAATCATCGATTTAAAAAGTTTTAACTTCTTTAAGAAACCTCTTAACATTACGTAGCTTGCAGTATATTAACAGATAATAGATGATGAATAGCATTTTTTCAGTCAAAAAGTCACATTTTCTAACACGATGCTTTAATATAAACTGAAATTTTACAACGAAACATTGTTACTGCTCAAACAAGAAAGAAATTGCCTAATTTTAAAAGACATGGCAAACTTTCCGTGCAGTTTGGCTTATTTCCAACAGCTTGAAGTGCCTGTCAAAGTGCTTGTCTCGTTTAAAAAAGAAAGTTCGGTGACACGTTATTCATTTTAGAAAGCAAAGAAAAAATTCAGTTTAAAAACAAAATGTTTTACATTTTATTTTGTAAGGGTATATAAATTTAATGGGATTAATTTGAAAAGATTCAATGCATTTTTGTTCTTTTTCAAGACGTAAAACAAATCAAGTCCCTATATACATAGCTGAAGTCGAATACTTTTAAAATTCTGAAATTTAAGAAAAAATTTCAAACTGCCAAAATATTTATATATTATATTATATATTAATAGTTTCCTTGAATTTTATTTATTTAATTATTTATTAGGTACCTCTACATATTTTCTGGTAGGTCACCGGGGATCCCTGCTGCAGGCGCTGAATTATGCTCTTTTTTTCTATCAATTCCTTTTTTCAAACTCACATGTAAATTTTTTTTAACACTAAATAATTCTAGCTCTAAAAATGCTATTACACTCGAAAGTGATCAAATCTGAAAATATAGTGTTAATTCATTAAGTGATTATTTTTAACTATGCATTAATATTTTAAATTAAACATCATCATTAAATCTAGAGTTTCTATCAAAATTATACATACTAGTGTGTGTATTATCGTGTCTTACACAGTTTACATTACATTTTCCTTGAATGACATTTATTAATCAAATTTATTTTTTATAATTAAAGTAACATTAAAAAGCACCACATGCAAAAATTATTATGGTCCGTGCTCAAATCCGAATTTAAATTTCCTGCTCTCTCCTGATAGCCAATTTTAAGTGCTCCCTTTAACCAAAATTTTCGATAAACGAAAGGCAGTCCCATCCCGATCATTTTGGTTAATTATGAGTTACATTATTGCAATTTATATCCTATACTTTATTTTTTTTTCTTTTTTCCTAATATTCTAATGTAGTTAGGGTTTTATGCTAGAACTTGGTTGAAATGTTTGAACACAACACTATCCGCCTTAAACAGCAGCATCAAAATAGGAATTTTACTTCTGAGCTCTAAAATAAAAACTGAGAAATGAAATATTTGCATTTTTATAGAGTATCGAAACTTCTTGGAGTTAACGACAGTCGACACACTTTCGCTGCTATCCTGTACTTACAGGAAAGAAAAAGTACACTACAGTCTATCCTTTACCAAAAGCTATCATCTTCTTACTACAAAAATTTTAAGTTTCGGTAAGTGCTGCCGAAATAGATCGTAAAGAGGGAGACACCATTTCTCTGGTCTATCGTAGAAGCCGAACGAAAACCTTTATGTGTCCACCGAACAATGCGAACATATTTCGGGGCTTCTTTTATGACTCCCTCAGTTTTTAAGTTTATTTTTCCATCAAAATTCAGAATCAATTCCAAAATAATTTTCACCCCAAAGTTCGTCTTTCCAATGAACTGTTACTGCTTTAGATAATTAGTTGATTTGGAGAAATTGCTCAAGAAACGTCAGAAATAAGACCTAATGCAGGGAAAACAATATACAGGTAGAAAAATGTTATTTTTAGCAGGGTTGCCAACCTTGGAGAAACAATTTGAAGAGCATCTGGGGTGATTTTAAGGAGCAATTCGGTATTTTGTATAAAAATCAATAAAAAAAACCCTCTTATCTAAAATTGTTTCTGAGCTCTGATAATCCTTTTAAGAATAAGAATAATTATTTTTAAATTGATAACAATTTAACCACTTTAAACACTATGACATGCACTTTAAACAATGTGTCATGCTTTGAGTATAACTGTTTAATTTTAATATTTACATGCCTAATAAACTAGCAAAATATAATAAAAATAAGTTTTATTTTATGAAAATCTTTTGTGAGCCTGGTCAGAATAAAGACCAAACGAGAAATGCTTAGCAAAATTACTTCTTTGCAGAGCGGCGGATTTTCGCTAATTTTGAGGAGCAACTCCGCAAAATGCGGGACAGTTGGCATCCCTGATCTCTAGTTTCATATAATTCTGTCCTAAAAATTGAAATATGAATTACGCATGACTCGAACTTCTGCTTTACAAACAGGTACTAAGTAAGGAGTGAACTAGCAAAATAACGATATCTATAAGTGGGTCATTCATAGTGACTAACGTAACATTCGCAGATGATTTTCAAACTCTTTTTACTTACACCGGGAGTAAAAATAAATATGTTTTGTTTTAATATGCAGATTTAAAATGTACAAGGTGACTATTTTTTATTTCTACCAAGAATTTGAAGCAAAATAAGCGCTGGCAGGTGTTTTTCCACCAAAAAGGGCATCGTGACTAACGTAACATTTTTGCAACCCTGAGAAACAATGCTTATGTTAAGAGGCAAATTTTTCTGAAACTAACGCAGCCATTGAAAATTGGCCGATATATTTGTAAGAGTTAAACAATTTATTTTTAAAAATGTACAACAGATTTATTACAGATTAATCTTTTTTGGCCCTTAATGGTACTTTTACGAAACCATGTATGTGACTAACGTAACCATCGAATAACAAGCAATGAATGCATATTAAATACTATTTGTAATTAATCTCTTGCTCTTATATTACTTTTACACTTTTTAGGAACCTTCTTTGTGTTGCATTATGGTTCTTTCTTTACTTTTTTTTTTCTATATTAGTGCAAGAAATTGAATGGAAGGATTCAGTTCAATTAACTCAATTTGAATGTGCGAAAAAAAATAAATAATTTAAAAAAACTGCTTTTACAAACTGAATAACATCATTTTGGGCTAACTAAATCCTAAATATCTCTCTTATAAAAAAATAACTTTATGCCAGTAGATAGTTTCACCGAATTCTAGTATTCTGTCTTTATACTAGTTATGTCGTAAGAAACTCTGTAGTACTTTTCAATGTCATATTACTTTTTAAGGTTTGCTGATTCATCGAACGAATAGTGTTGTGTATCCTTTTGAATTAAAATGTAATTAAAAAAAATAAATATTCTAACGTTTTTGCAGAATGCATTTTAATTCCAGATATCACCGCAAATATTTGAATTTCTAAACGATCATTCTTGCATTTTCTGAAATATATGGCAGCAGCGCTTATTGTCACTGTGTCATGTAACATCTTCAAATGTTTTCCAATGAGCAGCCATTACTTCGTTTTAATAATAGGTGGAGATGTATTTTCTAAAAAATAGAGACGTTCTCCTTTGTTAAGACTGTGTTTCTATTATCTTAATTCTTAAGCTTGGATTCTTGAGTTGAATGCACATTCAGCAGAGTACTTATTTTGCTTTACTCACCTTTTTTCTTTTTTAATAATTCTTTAAATTGGAAGTATCTTTTTGAAAACCTTTAAAAAAAGTATTTTTTTTAAGTAAACATAAGGTCTACAACGTAATATTACTGGTATTTTTCACCCTTTATATTTTTAATCAATATAGAACGCCTACGTATTCAAAACTGTTCATGAAAATGTACATTAAATTAAATAAGTTTTAAATATTAGCAGTCGTTTTTAAAATGTTACATTAGTCACATGCAAACTGTTACGTTAGTCACAGTTCAAATGTTACGTTAGTCACACTAATTATTTTATATCTACTGATACTAAAATAAATATTTTGCACTTTTTAAGTAGATATGACACAGATGTAAGAAAATAAAAAGTGCTGTTTTGTTCAACCATCTGGTTTAGTTTTTAAGCAGAAAATAGTACATTTTTGTGACTAACGTAACGTAAATATTTTCAGTGAAATAACCAAACTAATTAAAATACTTATCTTATAATGTATGCAAAAAGAACAGTCAGTTTTATTGGGCCAACATCTAATCATTTAGAATAAACATAGTTCTTTTAAAATTTTGCAAAAATATTTACATTACACAAGAAAACGTAGACGCATGTTTTTTGCACATGCTAAGCCTTTTATACAACCTCGCACGTTTAGAGACAGAAGAAAAGCACCGAATGAAATTTTTGCAAACTGTTACTGGATTTATGTACTAGAAAGTATGCTGAATGAAATGATAGGTCACAATTAAGGCTTTGTGGGAAAAAAATTTCTGAGGTTGAGGTTGACATTTCTATGGAATGACCCAAGTGACTTATCTTGCTTTAGGTTAAAAGCATAAAATAAGAACAAAAATTGTGAAAATATCGATATGAACTACACACACGTTCTTATATGTTACAAGAAATCCAATTTTACAATGCGAAAATTTGATTTCATGGATAAAAAGACATACAACAAATGCAATACTATCTGATTTTCAGAGGTAATTAGTATTTTTACAACATTGCAATTGGCAAAATTTGGATTGAATAGTATTTGGCATACGTCTCCCCAAGGCTAATTCCGCAGCAATTCAACTGCTGGATAAAATTTCCCTTTATTTTTCTGGGGCTGTTGTCACGTTTCATTTAAAACTAATGTTATTGTCCCGAAAGGATTTTGTTGACATGGATTTTGTATTCCAAATCGCCTAGATGGGACAGTCATGAGACGTAAAATCTCACGACCTCAGGTCGTGTAATTTTCCATCTTGGGATAGGGAGAAAAAGTATTTGCTACGACCAACATTAAACATTCTTCGTAATCAAGCAGAACGTTACATTCATTGTGATGATGGCAATCTAAATTTCCAGTTCGTTACGAGATACGGGGCTAAAAACACAGGATTTGATAGTGGGTGGCTACAGTAAACTTTCTGCCAATGTAAAAGCAGTGTCTTAAATTTGATTCTCACATCTGTTGGGATGTAACTGAAGCATATGCTACCTTTTGCATTAAATAAAACTTACTTTTCCATTTCTTTCCCGATGAGTAAAAGCAACAACCAAAGTCATTTTGAGCCTTCTTAAAAGAACATTATAAGAGTATATTTGCAAAACAGAAGGAAAATATTTTAGCATCATTACAATGGGCGAATACACCCATGTTTAAAATAAAATGAAACTGCTTTCCACGACGTGCTCTACAAAACTTCACTCTCTTGTTAGAATGTTTAAATATATTTTCACGTTTACACTTCGATGCGCTCGTTTCACCCTTACCACAGGTGTCCGGAGAACAGGGCTGCTTCAGAATTATTCAGAATTATCAAGATGCTACAGGTTTTCTTTTAATGTGTTACGAGACAAACAGAAGCCGCAAATTTCAGTTAAATTACAATGCTATTAATAATCCAGAAATTATTTGTATTGGTCATGTTAACGTAGTTAAGAAAATACTAACTAATGATCATTAGTAAATTATCGCCTGAGAGGAATTCAAAGACCTCTCAGGAAAATCAAATGACAAGTTTTCTTGATTCAAAACGGGAATCAACTTTCCAGGAGGTATTTTATCTAATTTTTCCTCTCGAGATCGTGCACTGTTAAGTTACGTGGTATTCTTGAATTAAAGCATTTACCCACTCAAATGATGTAAAAATGATTACATTTTCTTTTCCTTAATGATATAATATTCCTTTACATATCCTTAACATAGCATTTTTACTCGGTCACTCGGGGAATGGGGCTATTGGATAAAAATGAAACAACGTTTAAAAGCACAGAAAAGATAAAAACTTTATAAAAACGTAGACATGTTTCGAAGGCAATAGCCTCCTTCCTCAGTGCGAAATGTACAAATGGATGAATCAAGGTCAGTGGGAAAGTTTAAATTGCGTAACCGAAAAATTTCTCCGGTTACGCAATTTAAACTTTCCCATTGACCTTGATTCATCCATTTGTACATTTCGCACTGAGGAAGGAGGCTATTGCATTCGAAACATGTCTACGTTTTTATAAAGTTTTTATCTTTTCTGTGCTTTTAAACGTTGTTTCATTTTTATCCAATTTACCTGCACAGAGCTATCGCTTTTCAATCGCTTTTCAATTCGCTTTTCAATGGGGCTATTGTTACTCGCGTGCGCCGCATTCCGAAAGTAACGCATAAAAGTTTTTTTTGCCCTTCACATTTTTAATATGTCTTTAGGGTGCAGGGTTTTAGCAGGGTTGAGGTTTAGTAGGGTCCTTAAGCTGACGGATCATCTTACATATCGTATGGTTTCTGCTTTTCGATTAGAAACTTGCTCTACTGCGTCTATGCTGACCTCTATTGCTTTCGTAATCGTCAACGGAGCTGTTCGACAGCTACGTAAAGACCTCTTACGACTGCGAACCACCTCCTTCACTCTCCCGTCTTGACAGGGAACTGCTATCTACCCTTGTTACTGGGAGGCTATATAACTTTTGCTTAAACAAACCATTTATAATTTTTCTTCATTTCTAAGTATCTGTTTATATGTTTAGCTGTGTAGTTAGTTTTTATATAATTACTGTGGTGTGTATCTTGGAGAAAAAAAGTTTTTATTTCTGCCTGCCGCACTGGAATAGAAATGGCGATATACTGAAAAATATACGAAGATCCTTGAAGAAAAATGGTTTTCGTGCTACGATTAAGCACTTGAAGATACCTTTTACAAATGGCAGGATAATTTCGTATCAAGTCTATGGTATATGGTAGTAGTAGTATTGGTAAGTGCTGGTGAAAAGCATGATTTAAAAGCTACAATGAATACCTGCCTATAGAGTTTGAAATTTGTGCCCACACAATTTGCTCAAAGTTTTGATAAGTCCATCTATACATCCGTTTGCTTACTATTGCCGCATATTAGATACATGACAAAAACTACCTTCTGGGTGTGCTAGCCCTACAAAGTTCAATTCATCTTTTTTCATGAAATCTTAGTTAAGCAAAATTTTACATATGAAATCGAATTCTGTCATTAATAATTCAGCCTCGCGGTCTCTTCCCTAACATATTCCAAGATTCCATTAATATTTAACTACATTTTACCATGCTTGAACAAATTTGTTAGTGTTGCTAAGCTTTCCAGATAATGATACGTCCGCTAGCCATTACGTGATGCGTCAAAGTACATTGGGAAAACAGAAACTTAATTATGATCAACTCTCGAAACTTAGAAATCCATTAACGTTTCTAAAATGGGGGATTTAAAACGAAAGCCATGCCGAATTCAGCAGCAAATGCGCAGAAATTATTGCACAAAAGTGTTCCCATGCGGGATTACATCTGCCATTAGTTTCCACACTCGCAGCAGCAGCAGCAGTGTAATGGAGTTCCTTCAATTGTTTGCTGTTAAGAATTTAGAAGAATAGAAGCTTCGTAAGGACTTTTGTTCGGGATTTGTGCAGACATTGAAATAAAATGACAATAATGACTTTGAAAGAGTATTCGGCGAATTTTAATTATTTTCGTGCAAGACTTAATTGCTTACGTGCTGTATAATTACCGATGTCTCTCTCAGATATTTCCGTTCTCAAGTTTAGTAATTGACAAGATTTTAATTCCCGGTGTTGTGATTGCTTGTAAAATCTTCAATTGCACTTATATTGAAATCTTACAATGCTCTAAAATGTTCTTGTATTGTACCTATGAAATAAAAGGATATACTTTCTTAATTGGTTACTTTCTTCGAGAAAATTTCAAATAAAACGAATACAAAAGAGCAAGGGGCGTTCCCGAAACGTGTATAGGGCATCATCATCAGTGGGGGATACAAAAGGGGTCATGAGGGTCATGCCTCCCCCCCCCCCCCCCCAAAAAAAAAACCGCCACACTATTTAAAATTTTGCTCGAAAAAATAAGAAAACTTAATTTTTTTTATTCAATTTATTTTGGTGCTTACATGAAAGATGGGGGTGAGGGAGGTCATGTGGATCGAGATCGCCCCCATTAATCTGTGACAATACTTTGCAATCCTTATGAGGTTCATTGCATTTGAGTAGTGAAAATGATTGCTTGAAAAAAAAAAAAGAAAACCTTAACGAAACCATAAGAAAAGGTAAATAATTTTTCATTCCTTTTTTTTCTTTTTGTGACATAGCATGTCATTTTTCTATTTATATATAGCTTTGCTTGAGACAGTTTTTCAATGGCGCTGTCATCAGACGGCAGTTTTAAAAAAAGGAACAAAGAAGTGTCTGCCGCATGATCGCTTTTTGTGCAACAAATTTAATCGACGAGAGTTATTGCCAAACTATTTCCGGAGCTGCAGACATCAATTCATTTGAGGGTTTATTTTTTTTTCTTGTGTGTGTGTCTTTAAATTATTATTTCTTTCTGTTGTGATTTTTTGACAGTTTCGTTTTTGTTCGTGCTGAGTTTGTTTGTAAATGTGCTGTAAATAGTTAATTAGTTTTAAAGTCTTTTTTGGGTTCAAACTTTCCGGTTCCACTACAAAACTCAACAAGCCCTATACGTTTTGTCAACGCGTATGTGAGATGCCCATTATATTTTAAGTCACGATGCAAATCTACAGGATTAAAATTTTTTTCAGCATAAATTCACTGTTCACCGTTAGAGCAATAAATGTCATACTGTTCCTTCGTGGCTTTTACAAGATGAATCCCAGAGGCCAAACCAAGTAATTTATTTTAATTATTATAATTTTAATTAAATTTAACCTAAGTTAAAAAAAATTGCCGTACGTAAAACTCCAATCTGAAGCATGATCGAGGGGATCCGCATGTTCGGGATCCGAAATTTTGGAAAATCTTGGGTTACCGTTTCCAAAAATTTAGAGTTGACAACACATTCTAAACTTGAAAAATTGTTTACAAAAAAACTTTAAAAATTGGATTTTCTATTATTTTTGTGCGCAAATTTTAACCTTTTTCCTAAGGATGGGGGGGGGGAGTCGAGCTTCCCCATAGTTTCCGAACGTTTCAGAATGTTTTCAGAAAATGTTACTTGAGTCCACTAGAACCGATGGCCATGACCCCCTCCCCAAAATGAAATCCTGTATCCGTCCTTGATCATCAACAGTTAAAAATGAAACATTTATTGCATTTCAATATTTATGTCGAGTGCTAATGAGTATTAAGGGGAAGGGGGAGGCATATGAGAACGAGGTATGTTTTACTAAGATAGATTGAAGCAAAAAAATCTTTAAAAATTCTTAAGTGTTGGCACTCAGGGGAAAAAATACTCCGGAAAAATAACAGGTGTAGATGCAAAAAAAAATTAAAATTTCAATAATGTTGAAGCGAGGTAAGTTTTGGGAGTGGCCTGAAAAAGAAGATTTGGTTTCCATCTTCAAAAATTAAGAAGAAAATAAAGATTCCAAAGGAAATTGGGACAAACAGATTTGTTGTTAATGGGATGATGAAATAAGTGTACCTAGTGTGGTTTTTTTTTTTTTTTTTGCATTTTTACCTACCTACCTAACAATTTCAATTTATTTCATGTTTGCTTCTTGGTTATGTAGGTACAGGTAGGTAATTCTATTCATTTTCTAAGTCAATTTTGTTATTCATCAAAAGTCATTTTTGTTCCTTGTTTAAAAGTCTAATTATAAGTATGGGTGATTCTCCAAAACCCTGACATTTTCCAATCACATTTTTAAAAAAAATTAAAATTCTGAAAAAAATCTGAAAAAAAAATGCACTTAATCTTTGCTAGAAACTTATTAGAGAAAAATAGAGGCAACTCACTTTAACTACGTTACACCTTCAAAAGAGCGGTCAAATTTTCATACGTGTTATTTAAAATGTAACTATAGTAATAAAGAAATAACTGAAGCCTAAATCAAAAAGTATGGTTATTAAATGACAAAAAAAATATGTAAAACCTCCCTTAACTGACATCCCCAATTTCTTCGAGTACAAGTCCCATATAGATTTTTCCATGTTATTCTCTCTGGACTTACACTTCGAATAACGGACAGTCATTTCAACGAAAAAAAAATCAATTACGACATTAAAACTTTCTTCCAGTTAAACCGCGACATTTCTCTTTGAGTGGGCCTGGAGCACAAGTGTCTCCAACGCCATTCGACAACTGAGCTAAGCGATGGGGGAATATTTGTTTCTTCATTATTTGGGTCAGCTTTAAGCGTTGTGTTGATTACTCATCGCACATATTTCGACATTTCGAGTTGTGAAATTTTATTTTAAATCATTTTTTCGCCTGGGTTGCGAATACAGAATTAAGTCCTCGGATATTGATATTCATGTGAGTATACCAAGCGGGGTTTATCATGCTTCATCTGAGAAAACTAGACAGAGAAGAATCTAAATCTGATTAGTTGTGCTCGAAAGTGGACGTTAATATCCTTACAATGTTGAGCGTCAAAATGTAGGTTTTAAAACTTGTTAAAAAGTTTTTGACATGACAAATGCCCAAGCTTTCAAAGCTAAAAAGGTAAAATGACTCTGCATATAACAGAACGATAGAGTTCATCCAAATAATTAACAAATGGCGGAGCATTATGAGTGAAGAATCCTCACAAAGGTTATGAACAATTGGATGACAATAGAAACCTTTTGAGCTTATTTCAGGTGAGAGATTGGTTTTTTGGGGAAAAGATATAGAATGGGTCAGTGAACGGAAAAGGGTTACGAGGAAAGTACCAAACTGACCCTTTGGAAGGTGGATTTCGTCAATATCGCCAGTTATGTGGTATAAACTACAGTATTTCTGTAGAGTAAGTTTTGCAAACTGAAACAAAAATGAGAATAAACAGCTTACTGAAATTTCATTCAAAAGAATGTAGCAATTTTCATTTAAAATAATTTTTGCTTGAGTTTTCTGAAAAAGGAACACTAATAGAATTATTGAAGTTGATATAAAAGGTTCTAACTTTTGTAACATGACTGAAGAAGATTTTATACCTATCTATATTTACCTTTCTGGATACGCTCTTCATAAAGTAAAGCCTCATTTAAAAAACAGTGTTCAATCACTGCACTGTAATATCTGTAATATCATTTAACATCAAGGTTAAACTTATTAGCAGGGCCAAAAGAGTTATTCTTTAAAATAATAAATTCAATGACAAAAGAATATTTTCTTTATATAGATAGACGCAAACTGACTTATCCAGATTTAGAAATTGGGAAAGTATTTGTAGCAAGTTTTAAAATTTTTTCAATTTATTTTATCAAGCGATAAAAATTTTCTCCACTCAGAAAGTATAAAAACAATGTTGAAAAAAAATCATGTTGATGAAATTTCTGATTTAGACATTACAGGAATGTGTGAAACATGCAACAGAACGAAGGAAGAACACAGCAAAAAGTTCATATCGCTTTTCATTAAAATATTTTTAAATAATTATTCAAAACTGATAAATGGTAATGCTAAATTAAGGAAAGGCAAAAACTGGAAGTTAGATCTCATTTATGCATCTCAGCAATAATCTTCAAAACAAGCTATGGTTACTAACAGATAAGTTTTAATTATTCTCAGTTTAGATGAGACGATATAAAGGTCTAACCTATAAAATAGAAAGAAAAGGAAAAAATGAAAGAAAAAAAGGGGGGGACATTATACGACGTAAAAGTCCAACTACACCTCCTCTAGAAGCTTCTAGGAAAACACTGATTTTGAAAAAATCAGATCGCTGACGTGGCTCTGGCAGTTTTATATTAAACTAAAAGTATTTTCGTTTATTCCCTTCATAGTAATTTTCTTCTAAGAAATAGTTGAAAAAAATTTTTTTTAGTCAGTGCTTTTAATTTAAACTTCTTAATAGCAATTTTTATCGCAAAAAAAGCAGTTTTAACTCTAAAGAAATTAATAAATATACACCGATCATGATTAAATTATAAATAAGAGTTAATTAAACGCAAACGTAAATACAAAAAAAAAAACGCAACCGTTTATGCAAACGATACGTGATAGAACGTAAATATCAAGTTCGGCGAAAAGCAACCTTAGCTTAGTGGTTTTCGCTTCCCTGTTCGAGGCCCACTCAGAGAAGGATAGTGGAGGCATCGGCTATACACAGTATGATAAAATTTACAAAAAGAAAAGTTACTTTCTCACTACGTGCGAATTGTTTATGGTTCACGAAATACAAACATAAAACAAAAAGGGAATAAGCAATATTGATAACCTATATTTTGCTTTTAATTTTAAAGCAACTACGAAATTTGTAGCAACTTCACTAACCTATTCGAGCAGCATTTATATAAACAAATGTCTAACCAAGAAATCTCTTTTGAAACAATTCGTCTGAACAACAACAAATTATGTTAAATAAATAGTGCATTACCAGTGCTAGAGAAATAATGCTAGGAGAGTTATTTTTTAGGACCGGAGTATGACAACTTCTTTTTTAATAAAGGAGTATGCCATTTTCCATACAATTTGTCTGTTGCGTAACACCAGGATTATAATTGAGGTAACTAATGTTATTTTTCGATTCTAACCTCTTAATTCAACTGCACACTATGAATAGAATTATTATTTTTCTATTATTTAACACAAAAATTTTGTCCTGGGAAATGACAGCAAAAATGTTTCATACCCGTTTTCGAACATAAAATTTTTAGTAAAAACAGCAGACAAATTTTATGAACTTAATACTTAAGGAATATAACAAAATGGTGATTATAAACAGTGTTGTAGCACAGCAAATCAAAAATTCCTTTTTTAATCTATAATAATTGAGCTGATTCCTAGGACAGGAGAATAACATGAAACCTGCGGACAAAGTTTAAAACGATGTACGTTGATGATTTAAATAATTTAATTTATTTAAAGAATGCTATTTTACGCCTTTAAGTATGCTTAATTTTGTACTACAAATTGAATTTGCAGAATGTTGATGTAAAATTTTTAAATAATTTAAGTACATTTGAAAAAGGCTGGGGACAAGACAAAAGTGTGACTTTCTGGTTATTTAATTTTTTTTAGAAAAATGAAAATGATTTATTGTTTTAATAAGAGTAGAATAACATCAGATAAGTTAACTATAAAAAAAATTAAAACACTTTCTGATTTCAACATTTTTTGTATTAGGCTATTGGGACATAATATTGTTTGAATTTTGGAGAGTCACCCGTATATTCACGGTATTTTTGTGTTACCATTGCGTTTTGTTGCAATAAAAATAAAGTTCCTTTGTTTTATCTCGATTTTGTAATGTACCTTACATCTACAACTCTCCCATTAAGATATAAGAGAGGTAGAATATGGTACAAAACACCAAAACCTGTACAAAAACGCTGTGACTTGTGCTGTACCATTCTCACCCGCAATGAGAGGGTGAGAATAGTTGAAAGAAATACTGCTGTGGAGGGGGTGAGGGTAAAGCTAAAAATTATTTCAGGGAGACAATCGAAAGCCCAGGGCAAGAACTATAATACTAACGCAACATCCTTTTTTTTTTTTTTTTTTGAATGGTAGTTGAGTAATTATCGACAGAAATGTACTAAAACTGTACCATAGTCAATCGCTTTTACAGTACCTTCGATTGACCATATTTGTTCTTTAAAAAAAAATTATGGGCAAAACGCAGAAAATTTCTCCATTAAATAATTAAATATAAAACCCATTCTTACAAGTATTCGTTGCCGTATAACAGTAATATAAAAAGAGTAACCATAGTGAGAAGTTTGAATGAAGATTTCACTAAAACAAACATGAAGTTTATTCACTACCATTGCTCTATTTGTGGTATTGTTATCTAATGCCAAAAGTAGCTAACAAGGCCAAAATAAGGAGACTGAAATATAAATAATTATGAAGTTTCGTGATGGTAACAACATACATTTACTTTAAAAAGAATGAAATAAAAATATTTTTCAAACAAAATAGAACCATCTTCAAAACGGTTGAGTCAAATTGTTCGAAAAAGTGAAAAATAATTCTTTGAACACCATCGACAATAGATTTAAACATAATTTTTGAAGTTGGTGCAAAAATGAAAAGTAAAATCATGTGTACTAAAATCAGTAATCATACTTTTTAATAATCATACTTCGGTTATATTTTTCAGAAAAACCACTCAAATTTACGAAAGAAACATTTATACCGTTACACAAATATGTTGCCGTCAATGAATAAAGTTTGCGAGTGGTATTGAAACACGCTGGTCCGTTTAAATTTGTAGTTGTAAAAAGTATTATCGATGTTTTTCAAAAAATAAAAATTATGTTTCACTTTGTAGAGCAATTTCAATTGCGAATTTGAAGTCAGGTTTTTTTTATGTTTTTAATGAAAAACGTGTTCCTAATTCAATCTTGGGGTCATTCTTGCACTGATAACTTGATAATAGACTCTCAAAAATAAATAGTTTAAAAAACTGTTCATTTGGGCCCTTTTCTCTTATTGGTACTTTTTTTTTAAAGTTCTTAAAGTCTGAAATCATAATTTACGTCTCTAACCTGAAACCAAACTTGTATACAATTTGTCTACTTCCTAGTGCCGATAAAGTCTCTGAAAGAAAATCCTGCTTTGCAAAAATTATAAGATTTGCAAATCAGTGCCGTGCGATCTAAACTAATTTCGCTTAAAATTCAATCACCAAGCAACACAGATATTTTATACGAAATATCTGTGTTGCTTGGTGTATTTTCACAACACAAATTTTCGACAAAGAAGTCCTCACTGCCGTTGCCCCCCCCCCCCCCCAGGCAAACTACCAAAATCAATTACACATCCCGTCAAAAATTGCGAACAGACAGCGATGCGTTATGAGAGGAAAACTTGTTTCTACCGTCTAGACTTGAGTATGGTAACACTGATTTCTCTTGTTTTTAATGTCTAAAAGCAAGAGTTTTCCTTTGACAGAAAATGGATGCATGAGAATACTGTAAATGAGTAGAGAAGACAGGGAGGGTGGAGGTAAAAGTTTGTTTGTATGTAATACTATTTGATTAGGGTCCGTCGGGGTAATTTGGGGAGTCGGGATAATTTCGGTATAAGTTATATTTGATTGAATGAAATGAAAACTATTCATTTGATACACCTACAAAAATTCACAGTTATAAACATCATCCTTACCCATGAATATATGCCGAAAAAATGTTGCCAATACTCTTTTTGAAACGGATAAAAAATAAATTAATCTTTTTGATGATGTCAATACAAACCAACTACTTCCAAATAGTATTTCTAATTAACCTGCCACTATATGTTTTTCAAGTTTAGGTATGTAGACATAACATATGTTTACTTTAATTTGGCATTGATTTGAAACACTTAACATAATTAGTTTTCATGTAATTAATGATTCAAAAAACATGAGGTAATTTGGGTATACGTTGAATTTTATCAATCAGAAAGACAAATAATAATTTTATTGGACTTCAAACATAGGCATGTATGTGCATCTTCACTACCCAAGGTAATATATGTTAAAAAATGACTTGTAAGGTTGTTTAAATTTGCTTAAATATTCTGAAACAAAAAACTACTTCCTGTACATCAACGGTTTTTCATATTGTGCTATTTTAAGTCTAAAATCCATCTTAATATTTAAAAGAATTAGTATTCATACTATCCCAATATTTTTATTGTACCTAAATCCAACCTAAGTTTGAAAACATTGAGTAAGATTGTTATTAAAACCATGCTTTGCTCATTAACCATCACTATACCCAAAGTCCCCCATCCACGGGGTAATTTGGGTATTGTGAAACTTATATTTGCCATTTATATTCAAATGGGTCTATTAGCACGTAATTTGTAGAAAACTATTCTGGAAAGTCATAATGTTAAACTGAAATAAGAAAAAGAAAAAAATATGTATATATAAATTTATTACAGGAGTGGAAAGTTCAAAGTAGGCCATGTTTATACCCAAATTACCCCGACAGACAATGTTTGTTTTGAATTTCAAGCAATAAAATCAAAAGAAAAAAAATCAATGTGTTATACTATTTAACGTTATTACGAAACCATACTTATGAAATTGCATATTCAGAATCTTCAGACACGCTCATGTTTTGTAAATTTTTTCTAAACAAGTTACTGAAGCACTTCATAAAAATTAATGAATGGTTTAACTCAGAGGTTCTCAAACTGAGTGCCGCGGCACCCTGGCGTGTCGTAGGAAGAGGCGAGGGGTGCCACGAAATGCCCAGGTTATCAATGTACGAGGGGGGGCCCAAAAATAACCGGATTTTTGTTCTAAAATATTTATATATTAGTTTATTCACAAAATTTCTTTATCCTTTAAAGTGTTCACCCTTAGATGCAATACACTTGTTAATTTTTTTTTCCCACTGTTAGAAGCTCCCCTGCAACCCTTTAACTTTGACCAGGTCCAGTGCCCGTTGCGAAGCAGTTTTTACAGCCTCTACATCATTAAAACGCTTCACTTTCAGATTTTTTTCATCCTCGGAAACAGAAAAAGATCACAGGCGGCTAGGTCTAGCGAATACGGGGGTCGAAGAACGGCTGGCCACCCCTGAGAGGCCAATTAGCGGTTAATAGTGAAGGTTGTGTGTACGGGAGCGTTATCATTGCGAAGGAACCATCCTTCCTCTCACTCTTGTTTCTTCTAAAGTTTCGTCAATCGTAAAACGAAGACTCTCGTTAATTTTTTGGCAGATTTTTTTCAGCGTTTTCATCTTTTCGGGACGTTGAAGGGCACTCGGAGCGAGCATGATCTTCAGCATTCATGTTATCGCGTTTAAAGCGCCCAAACCACTCGAAAACTTATGTACGGCTCTTGTGTACGGCATCGATCTTGAAAGCTTGTTGAAACATTTCGTAAGCTAATTCGTTGCCGACTTTTCAAGCAGGAGAAACAAAATTTCAAGTTTACAGTTTGTTCTTTTAAATCTGCCATAATGAGTTCGCAGACGGAAAGAAACAACACCTGAGAAAACCAATCCTACGATCCGACGTTATCAATTAAACTGACGCCACTTGCACAGCTGGTTTGGGAGGATCTCTACTTGAGCCATCTAGCTAGAGAACACTCTACTACATCTAGGATTGGCATTGCACCATTAATCCGGTTTCTTTTGGGTCCCCCTTCATATGTGTTATGTGGGTTTGCTAAATAAGGTCAAATAGATCAATAAGGCCATCCCTCTTCTTTTTTTTTGAAGTAGCATAGTAAAAGTTCACTAGACTGTGACTTCATCGTCATCAGAAAGCTTAACTGATGATAAAGCGCTGTCAACAGGCAGTTTTTAATAGACAGACAGAAGTGCAGCAAAAATTATTATAGAAGGGTGGTGCAAAAACTACCCGATCTTCTTTTGCTGTATATTTTGCTTCTACATGAATCACTGTAGGCTACTAGTATAAAAAAAGTTCTTTATTTTTTTTGTCCTAGTTTATGTAGTTGACAAATTCACGAATATGAATATCGCTGAGTACCGTCATCGTTTCCTTTGATTTGATAACCTAGAAAAGTAGATTGTTGACCGTGAAGGTCGGGGGTTGGGTAGCTTTCGTAGCACTTCGATGGCCTTATAATTTGACACCGGATTATCGGGAGGAGGATATGATCATATGCTGCATGTAGGGGATACCGGGTTTAGTTGTCACACGGGTTAAGTTGTTACGTTCGATTTTAAACTAACCGCCAGTAGAAACTGACTCACCCATCTGCATTCCCTGGCGGTCACTGGAGTGCTTGCAGCCAGTAGCAGGGAGAGTGCTCAAGGAAAACGGTTTTTCGAGTCTGGAAGTAATTTTTCTTGCCGCTGTTAATTTTTTTATTTGTGACGAAGCCGTTGCAGATAACGGATTGGTTTCTATACCACGTGAAAGCCTATATTTTCAGGTCAGTGCTAGCACATTTAAAAATTTTGTACAAATATATAATACCAGGAATATGGGCCAAGATTTGAAGTGGCGTCATGTGAGGAAAGTTATTACAGTTGTGTTGGGGTTAGCTGTTACTCGTAACAGCTTGCCTCATGAAAGTTTTAATTTTATGTTATGTTTTCGTTTTGAAAGAAGACATACTGTCTGAGAATGTTGTAGTGCTGAAGAAAATATTTTTTGATGCGATATAGTGTAAAGCGTGAAAGATGGAGAAAAGTTCCGCTTGAAAAAACTGAATTATTTACTGTTAGTTTGGCTGATCAATCGCAGACAACCTGATAATTGAAGATGTGAGTAAATGCTGATGCTGCTCCATCACATATTTTCGAACCGTCCGTGAAAATTCCTGTATGTAGTAATGAAATATTAAGTTCTTAAATTACATTCAAACTCTCTGCAAATAACTCCCAAATATAAAACTAAACTGGATTAGAGCTCATATGGGACACTACAGCAATGAACGAGCCGACTTTTTAGCTAAAGGCGCAGCAATGACTCTTACACATCCATTCGTATATAAAATTCCTCTGCCAGAATCTTTCCTTAAATATCTCGTTTAATCTGAACTTCTTCAAACTTGGCAGGAAATCTGGACAACTGCAGAGATTGGTCGGAGGTTCATCATTTCCTACCAAAAGTAAAACTAAAACAATGCTGAAAATATCCAATAGAAGTACAACTTCTCAGTGCACATGAACCATTTTCATCGTATCTACACAAATTTAAGTTAATAGGGAAGTTTTCGATTTTTCAATTATATTTTTATATGATAGAATGACATGTATGAACATCATTGGTGAAAAAAATTTTGCGATATGATAAGTAGTTTTTTTTTTTTTTTAAATAATTTTTAAAGTTCAAGCTAATGTAACGTCAAATGGCTCAGGAAGTGACGTCATCCGCTCTTCCGTTGCTTCAGTGGACAATCTCTCATTCTCTCGGAAATATTCGAACACCATCATTGATGTTACTTGAGGAAGGTTATTAGATTGTGCTTTAACGAATCCGGTCTCCATAGTGTGTTAAAAACGGTTATTATTACATTTCTTTAAAATAAAAATATTGGCACTCTCAAAATGTCCGTAGCAACAACAGGGGATCTTCCGCGAAAGACTGCCCTCTAGAGCCCTGTGACATAAACTCATGACGTTTCAGAAGGGCGCGCTTTTGCGCGTGGGTTTTTAAAAATTCATTAAAAATCAATTATGGTGTTTTAAAATTAAACGATAGTGAATCTTTGAGTTTTGAGGGTCAATTAACAATATCCAATAGTCAAAATAGGAATATTTAATAGGTTGCATCTTCCTTATTAGCTTACCATTATGCGTATGCAATCAACCTGAAACTTCTGAACATTACGTATTCAACTATTCTCTAACCAGCTCTTTACATTGCACTTACAATTTCAACTTTTCTTTTCCCAAAAATATTACACATATTCTATCTCATCCAATTACACGCAAGAATATCCATAAAATAATGTCATTACTCATATCTCAAGCAGATGAGTTTAAATATCCAGCCTAAAAACTTCCAAAATTTACCGTTTACATTGTATTTGACAACCATCCCAGTCTTATTTAGCTTCTTTACTTGTATAAATTGTTCTTTTTATTGTTTATTATTTTATATTGGTTTCTGTATAAATATCAAAATTGTCCCAACGAGTGTCGCTCGTGACCTGTTCTGTTTCCCCCAGGGATCATTACGATGGTGATTGATGGGGTTTAAATAAATAAATAAATAAAATAAATAATCAATGTTTTCTTTTTAAAGGTGATATGGCGGGGAACTATAAAAACAAGCTGGACAGGTGAAAAACACATAAAGAAACGTACCTGGAGGTGAGTAAAGAAGTAATGGCAGTTAGTTCATTACGAAATAACTCTCATGACAATACAGAGATTCTGCAGTAAGGTTACAAATGGTGGTAATTAGTATTTTTGATGCGTTTCATTGCATGATTTAATTCATGTAAAATACTGTAGTTGGATGTCGATAATAATAATAAGAAAAAAAAGAAGAATTCTGATATCTTTCACTCTATGATTTAATTTATTGTCAATGTGTATGGTTGAATAAATAATACAGTGGACACCACTTATATGAATCACGTTTGTTCTGAACAGTTTTGATTCCATAAAGCGGCTAATTCAATAAAGCTGGATTTTGTTCTGTTTTTTATTATTTGATTCACTTATGCGGTTGATTCAATAAACCACTAATTCAATAAACCGGCGCCCACTGTAATATTAACAACAACAATAATAATTATAAATAATGCATTATTCGAATGTATATAGGTCTTTCTCCAACGCTGCAGACATTGCAGAAGTGAAGACGGTCTGCAAGCTAAAACCATAGGTCAGTGTCATTTTAACAAATATACCAGTAAAAAATGTTTTGCAAGCCGAAGCTAGTGAATAAAAATCTGTGAAAGAGACATTGTCTCTAAAAGAGAAGAAATCAATAGACACAAAGACAAAAAACTGCAAAAAGGTGCGTCCAAACAGTGTGCCCATCGGATGAAGATGATAAAGACTGCTTCTGCATAGAGTGCGCTAAACCGTACTCTGAATCCAACTAAATCTATACCAACTAAATGACTTCAATGTCGTCATTGTGACGAATGAGCATATGACCGATGTGCCAAGTTTGATAAATTATATGCTGGTAAAAATTGTAATTCGAACAGTGATTATGATGATGATAGTTTATCATAATAAGTCATTAATGAAATAAATCAGTTTTTTATTTTTAACGTGATTAAGAATTTTAGAATTGTAACAGGATAAACCAAAAAATGTGTAAGATTCATTTTATTACTTATATATAGGGGGAGGTTGCCGTCAATGAACCGGTTCCATAACTGGACTTCGAAGATATCTTCCCCACAAGAGTTATTTCAGTCATAAAAACAAGCGTAAAACTATCCCATGCAGAATCGTCAAGGAGCTTGAATAAATACATCATATTGTTAAACGTCTAAATAAGATTTCTACTGTTGACTTACTAATGACTGACATTTATATTTTGTTTTTACGTGCTTTGAATATTAATGAACAACTAAATGGGAACATTGACTTGAAAGAGTGCATTTTCAACTCCCCATATTTAAAGTTTCATGCTGAATTGTCACTGCAGTGACAACTATGAGAACATTCAAAATGATGCAGTTTCTATCATTGAACAGCTAGGTGCTTCTATGAATGAACCAGCTACCAAAGTGATTCTTCATGGAATCTTACAAACATTTTTAAAGTTTCAGCTTAATTATCTTTAATAATTCATCAATCTTTTTTTTTAAGTGATAATCATGAAAAAATGTTTTTAAAACAAGTTTTGGGAACTTCCCTCAGTTATTATATGTTCAACTTAAAACTTGTTCAGTATTTGAACTTCGATTCAGTATTTGTTAAAGCAAATTTTAGTAGAGTTTCAAGTACGTTTGTTGTTCGAAAAAATATAGCAAAATAAGTAAAATAAAGCAAGTGGATAACGGACGGCATGCAACATGCTATAGCAAAATTTTTCTCGTCAAGTACGAGTATAATCTTTGTGGATCACAATTTTTGAACTTGGATAAAAAAGGACTCCCTTTTGTTCAAAAGAGGCCCCATGAAATTTTATCTAAGAAGAGTAAGTCACATGCTAGAAAACATCAAGTGCTGAGCGAGGTGTGGTGAAAACAGCTGTGTTGTTGGAGTCCTGCGGGGTTTTTATGTTTCTCCTGTGATAATTTTTTTTTTTTTTTAAATCAATTTTCTCTTTTTGAATAACTTAGTAGCGTTTGTTTGTCTCCTGTAATAAATATTTATATTTTACGGTTTGATTTTCTTATTTGAGAATGTAGTCTATCGATGGAAACTCAATGGTCCATTCATAACAACTGGTTCCCATGAATGGACCACATGCTAAAACATTTCTTCTTAATTTTGATTCTTTATTGAATACATTTAACATAAAAGCGAATATTTTTACTAAAGGAGAAATATATTGAGTATTTATTCCTATCGTCAATATAAAGTTTGAATTTGAACTACTTCCTAAAAAAGGTCAAAAGTGTTATGTGGTTCATTGACGGCAACTTTCCCCTATTACTCATGAAACAACTAACCCCATACAGTGTAACAACATGCCCCGTGGTGGGGTAGGTTTTTGCAATGTTCATATTTTCAAAAGACTTGAAATATTTTGGAGTAATGGCTTCTAATCATTTTTTTAAAAAATATGTTATGAATGTTAAGCAATCTAGATGCATCTTGAAGTTTCACATGTAAATACTTGAAATAGCTTAGCGTAAAAAAATATTGAAAAAAATTGTAACAACTAATCCCGGTCTCCCCTACCGCAATGCACATGCATGAATTGTACACATGAGAGACAAAAAAAAGGAAAGTACGAGTTGTCAGTTGCCCCGAATATGACAGTTGATCTTTCTCCTTTCCATAGAAGTAAACCAGGAATTTTTGGTAGTACTTTTGAGGTTATCAAACTTGGTTTAATATGTATTGATTCAGTGGTTGGAAAAACTACATTTTTTTGTAGCGAACTACAACTACAACTACTTTGTTACAAATGTAGTTAACTACAACTGCAACTACTTTTTTCAAAATGTAGCAACTACGAACTACTTCTGAAATGTAGTCGCTACTTCGCTACTTTCCAAAAAATAAGTAAATACAAAGCATACACAATAGGTTGTCCCTCAAAAAATGAAAGTCAATTTTTCAAATTGCATAAACTCTTGTATTTTTCCTCTTGTGTAAAAACAATCGTGAAAATAAATTACTTTTAAATGAAAAAAAAAACACCTTCAAAAAATACCCAGGAACTAAAAAGCAAAAAATAATTGATTACACTTACATTCTATTTCCTACCCAAACATAGAAATGAAATTTATTTTAATTAAATGAAATTCCAGTACAAAAATCAACTGAACTAAACACCGAATTATAAAATAAACACTGATTTAAATTGCTATACGATGAATTATTTTAAATACCTAACTAGTTATATACGATCTCTTAATTTTTAATAACCTTTTGAAGTCGGGGCCGCCTATTAACAACTACATAACGCAACTGACAGCCCACCGAATCCTGAATCAAACACTAATTTAACTATACGCGAGATTAGTCTATAAAACTAAACCTACTCAGTTACGTTATGTAGTAGTTTATAGGAGGCCCCGACTTCAAAAGGTTATTAAAAATTAAGAGATCGTATATAACTAGTTAGGTATTTAAAATAATTAATCGTATAGCAATTTAAATCAGTGTTTATTTTATAATTCGGTGTTTAGTTCAGTTGATTTTTGTACTGGAATTGTAAAATAAATTTCATTTCTATGTTTGGGTAGGAAATAGAATGTAAGTGTAATCAGTTATTTTTTGCTTTTTAGTTCCTGGGTATTTTTTTGAAGGCGTTTTTTTTTAATTTATTTAAAAGTAATTTATTTTTTTGCTTGTTAGTGGTGTAAATAACACCACTTTCGACGACTGTGTAGAAAGGCTTTTGCCAATGCGTAACTAATTACAAAAAAAATTGTCTTCATCATTAGTTGTTCAACTTTATCGAAGTTTGCTTTCCACAAGCAAATGCACGAGTCACTAAAAAAAATAAATAAACGAAATCGCTTTAAGTTTAGATTTGTAAAATTGTAAATTTTAGAATTGTAATATTGTAAATTGTAATTTATGTTTCACAATACGTGTCATGTAACTCGCGATAAAAGTAGCATGTTTCTTCACATGGCCCCACTATACATGAAGTTTAAAAATTCCACTAGAATGAATTTTATGTTTGCTTCAGAGAATCCTTAATTCAAAATTTTCATTAGCATTGCTCCTAATAATATAATTTTTTAGTACTTTCTTTAACTATAGGTAAAGAAAGTATATACCTTTGTTTTATGGCTTTTGTTTATCAATGGGTTTTATATTTAATCGTTTGTAAGGGAAATTGTATGAAATTTATTGTTTTACCCTTAACTTTTCCCTAAAGAACAAATAGGGTAAATCAAAGATTTGGAACCTAAGTTAGACCAACCCTAAACAAAACCACAACTAAACAAAAAAAAAAGCATAAAAACCGGTTCACTAAGTGAGACGATATACAAAGTTAATAAAGTACAAATCGATTTAAATGTGAGTATGATATTTGAAGAGTTCCCTCAATTTCATCAAACCTGAACTTGATGACCAATAGACCGCCGAGGAAGTATACTGTTTCAAACAAAAAAAAGAATATTCCTTATCGGTACAGGCAGGGGCGTGCATAGAAATTTTGGAGTCCATCATAAATGACATTTCCGGACCCCTCTCCATATTGTTAACCCTATTTTCACCTTTAGTTATAAAAATATTGGGCCCTCTTTAGGCTCGGGCCCGGGAACAGGTGTCCCTCCCTCCTCCCTGTGCATGCCCCTGAGTACAGGTGTCTTCGAGTATTTATGGAACATTGTACAAAGGAAAAACAAATCCGACGAGTTCAGAACCTCCTCTTTTTTTTTTTTTTTTTTTTTTTTTTTTTTTTTTTTTTTTTTTTTTTTTTGAAGCCTGCTAATTAATATAGTCCCTAATTTCAAATTGAACTGGCGGCATCGTGAAATAGTAAATCTAGAATATTGGTCAAACTTTAGAAATCATACACAGTTATAATGTATATTATTAAAGAATATAAATTAAATCGTGGGGGAGGGATGGTCTGTTTTCAATTCCCCCGCAATTGAACACTAAATATATTTAAAAACTGGAATATTAAATAAAGAACATTATATTTTAATGCCTAAATAAAGTTATTTATTAGTAAATAAAATATTAAGGTAATTGATTCAACTATTAAAGCAGCAAAATATATTTAATTTACTGCTTTGCTACGCAGTAATAAATACATTAGTAACACCTATTATAATAAATTAGCAGGCAGCGCAGCGTTGCGAAAATTAATTATCCATGTGCCGCGAGAATTAAATATCGTTCAAGAGATAGCCAAAACCTTAGGTGTGAAAATACACCGATCACAGCAAAACCACGTGATCGTGACGTATGAAATTTAAAGTTTCTTGGATTTTTCCGGGACCCTTTATCAGATCCAGACCAAGTTACAATGAGACCATCTTTAAAGTATACTTTTCCAAACATTTTTTTTTTTTTTCAAATCGGTCCAGTAGTGTTGAAATAATTCGAAAACATACATAAAAAGCCGCAATACGAAATCATAACCTCCGTTTTTGAAGTCGGTGAAAAAGTTTCATATAATTTGCACAACAGCAACCCGTGTTGACTTGCACCTGAAAGTGTAAAACAGTACTTGTATGCTAGGCCAAATCGAAAAAAAAAAAAAACTTTTTTTAGAAACTCGAAATTTATGTTGATAAAACGTTGCCCCTGTACCCAACACCCCACATGTACCACAAGAACATTTATTCAAATTAAAAAACAATTGGATATGCCAAACTTGACCTAAAATTCATAATTTTATTTAAAAAATTGTTTTTTTTTTTTTCAGTTATCTTTCAAAAAATTACATATAAATTTAAATAGAATATCAAGTTCAAAAATTACTGGCGAACACATTTACAGATCAACAATTACAAACGAATAATAAAAAAATAATATATTTTAAATGAAAAATTTAACTTAACCTGAAAGAAATCCATATCTTTGAGTACTATGTGGGAGACTTAAAAATTGCAGGAAAACAAAAATATCTATTTAACGCTAATTCCCTACTTTTCTACTTTACTGTTTATATTTTTGAGCTTGATAATTTCGTAAAATCTTACATATCTGAAAATATGTATCAAAAACTTAATTTTTTGAAGAAAATTATAAATGTTAGGCCACGTGTGGGATATCTAAATGGTTTTTATTTTGAATAAATATTTTTGTGGTGGATATGTGGGGTATAGGAGCAACGTTTTATCAACAGAAATTTTGAGTTTCTAAGAAAAACATTTTATTTTAATTTGACCTAGTTACTACACAAGTGCTGGTTCACACTTTCAGACATAATCGGCACTTGTTGCCGTTGTTCAAATTATATGATTTTTTTTTTTTTTTTTGACGTAAAAGGATAAAATATAAGAAAGTGTGCTACTTGAAAAATCAACTTTCGATGTTTTTCGGGGGCGGGACACCCTAATACACAAACACACCGTAAGAGGATGGAACAAAAAAAGATTGATAAATTAGCTCATCAGAAGACACTAAGAAAAATGTCCGTTATCATACTCTCATACACTGTAATGCTCGCATCTATTGTAAGTCCTCCAGAACAGTTCAATTTCATCCTTTTCTATAACAGTTTCAGTAGCTTCTTTTTATTTGGTGAATACTGTCAAAAATTTAAGCCTCGCTAAAATATTTTTGTTTTTCAATCTTCGGTCTGTTCATATAAAATTAACCAAATTTTCAACTCGCGAAATCACCGATATCTTCATTTTCACGAAAATAAGTGTTTTTTTCAATGTAAATATTGGTGAAATATAAAAATTACGACGGCAAACAAACTAAAGGCGTCGAACAGATAGCAGGTATGCCGTCAAAATGAAATACTTGAGGTTAGCTCGTGTTTTTATTAGTCTTACTTCTCATTGCATCTGCTGATGTACTTGTGTAAAATTTGCGCCAATCAAATTCGTTTGAACATTGATTTTTTTTTTTTTCAGTTTATTTGAAAGTAGTTTCCAGAAATCGCTACAAACTACTATTTTTTTGTAGTTAACTACTCACTACACTACTTTTTTTAAAAAGTAGTGAGCTACACTACAAACTACTCAAAAATGTAGCTACTACAGTAGCGTCGCTACTTGTAGCGCGCTACTTCCAACCACTGATTGATATTAAAAACTCTTTCAATTCGTTTTAGTTTGAAAGTACTTTTTGGAGTTTTTTGTCTTCAATTCTGCTTGAAGTAATATTTGCCCAGAGTTTTCTTTATTATGGCCCATGTTCTTAATGAGACCAAATCGATTTTCTTTGGTAAAACTGCTGAAAAACATCATTGACACTTAAATTTTTACTTGATTTTTTTTTTTTTTTTGTTCCTATGAGTCATCAGATCAATCTGCCAAATCTGGAGCAATTGAATCATTAAGGAGCGAGATATTAGATTTTTAACCTTAGGGGAGCTTCATTTGGCACACTTACGCACTTACCTCAAAAAAAAAGAAAAAAGTAAAAGATAAACTGGGGTGCCATGAGAAAGTTTTAAATAATCAAAGGGTGCCGCGAGTTGAAAAAGTTTGAGATCGCCGAGTTTTACTATTTCCTTTTTTAATAACCCAAGAAAAAGGGAAATAGTACATTTTCCATATCAATCGACCGCTTTATAGAAAAGAGTTCCTAAGCAACTTACAACTAAACGTCAATATGCACCAGGTAGTTTACACCTACAAAATTCTACACAGTGGTACCATCTATAGTAAATGAGTTTATTTTTAATCTGACCTATATATTTTTACTACTGCAGATCTTACACAGGCATTAGAACTAAAATGAAGCGTGTTATAAGATCCTCCGTGCGAGACACTGGGTTGTGCTACCGTGCCGCTAGTTTTCGTTCATGTCAGACACGGGAATGTGCTAATCTGCCGTTAATTTTTGCCCTTGTCAGACTCGGGCATATACTAATGTGCCGGTAACTTTCGTATGTGTCAAACACGGGAAAATTTGACCGAAGACGGATGCAAACAGACGTGAGGTTGACTATGCATGTTACCTAAACGGTAGAGGTCTTTTTGGTTATGACGACAAACGAATTCTACTCCCAATTAGAAGTGAGACATGTCGTTCTTTTTAATGATCCGTTCATCAGTGCATCGTTCATTCTTTTGATCCGTTCATTCAAACGACTTCGTTTATTTAAAAAAGTTGCATGTGATCTTTCCGCGCGATATACTAACGTGCATTCGAAATGTTTCATTAGATCAGTGATACTCTTTTAAGAAAAGATAACTAAAATCATCTAAAAGCAAGAAAGTATGCTATTGAAGAAAATGAATTTAAATAAAACTTGATATAGTTTTGGATGCATAAAGCAATTATAGTTCATGTTGTGAAATTTATCTTAGTTGCAGAATGGTAGGATATTTTCTCAATTCCAAAAATCGCAGGTTTCATTTCAGCGTGTCACAATATTTAGTTGTTAAATTTTACTACATAAAATATAAATAAACTTTGACGTCAGAAAATTTTCAAAATTGAACTGACGAGAAGAGCACCGATTCTAAATAGATATATCATATCTCCAAGTGTAGTATGGTCACATTTGAAAATAAAGCAAAAAATAATTTTGAACGTGTACTTAAGGTTACATTTTAAAAAATGTAATTCAGGATAAATAAGGAGAGAACGACAAAAAAAAGAATAAATAAACAGGCTATAATGTAAACTACGAAAGAATGTCGCAACACTTTGTTGCGACGGCAACGATAAACTTAACAATATTATAATCATAAAACGTGTTATTTTTATACAAAAACTGGTGTAAGTTGTAAAAACTAAACTTCCATGACACCCCAAAGCAAACATCTATCAACCATGACACCTAAAAGAAAGAGGTGCGTTCCTTCAAATATTTTTTCCCAGCTACAGCACTGTATGCATACACTTTATGACCAAAAGTATTCGGACCCTCACGATTCGTCATAGAGTTATTCAAATTCGGCTCATTAGATCGCCGATAACTTTCTGAATTTTTTAGATATTCAACTGGAGTTTAATCATGAGTTGAGTAACCTACTTGGGTTTTGTATTATGAAGTTATAAATTGCTATCCTTCGCGCATACGCAGTGAAAAATTAATTGCTTTAAATGTCCATAATTTATCAAATTTTAATCACTTGTATTTCAAATTTTAGTATTATATTTCTCTTGTATGCTGTAAAGTTTTCTGAATGTTTGGTAAGCTTTGATGGCAAACTTTGCGTGTTATGAGACAAAAATCTTCAAATAAAATTCGTAATTTTGAATGAAATGCTTATCCTCGTGAATATCAATGATACTTTCTCAAAAGTATGTAAAATAATTTTACATAGTAAGCTAACTAATTTCTGAAATTTACAGCTTATTCTCAGCTATTTGCGATGAATGATGATCAAAAAACATTTTTGTTTTTCTCAGTTTATACTGATTCCTGAAACACAAGAGTGATGTAACTTTTATTGGAAAATTACAGCTGGAGCATAGGGGAAGCTGCTGTACCCGCGGACCTACAGACCGTCAATCCCACCTGTTTTCATTTGAAGTCGATTTTTCCCGATTTTTTATTGGTTTAATCTAATCCAATGAGTTAATTTTGTTAAAGATTTCAATTTGCATGTAACTTTAAGGTGTAATGTAGGTACATAGAGAGCCATACTACACTACTGGCCATTCAAATTGCTACACCAGGGAAAAATGCAGATAGCAAAGTAATATTTATTGGACACATTTATAATGTTGGAAATAACAAATGATTAAATTTTCAAGAAATTTGGGTGAATAGATCCTGAGAAATTAGTACCTAGGACTACTACGTCTGTCAGCAATAACAGTGCTTATACGCCTGGGCATTGAGTCATACAGAGAGTGGATGGCATGTACAGGTACAGACACCCATGAAGCTTCAACACGATGCCACAATTCATCGACCGTAGTGGCTGGCGTTTGCTGACGAGCTAGTTGTTCAGCAACCATTGACCAGACGTTTTCTATTGGTGAAAGATCTGGAGAACGTGCTGGCCAGGGCATCAGTCGAACATTTTCCGCATCAAGGAAAGCCTGCACAATACCAGCCACATGCGATCGTGCATTATCCTGCTGAAACGTAGAGTTTCGTAGGGGTCGAATAAAGGGTAGTGCCACGGGTCGTAACGCATCGGAAATGTAACGCTAACTGTTCATAGTGCTGTCAATGCGAACAAGAGGTGACCGAGATGTGTATCCAATGGCACCCCACACT
Source organism: Uloborus diversus (assembly GCF_026930045.1). Lineage (NCBI taxonomy): Eukaryota > Metazoa > Arthropoda > Arachnida > Araneae > Uloboridae > Uloborus > Uloborus diversus. The sequence goes on along the minus strand of NC_072731.1, from coordinate 90,493,084 downwards.
ATCACGCCAGGGGCCATCAGTATGACAATGCCGAATGCACGCTGCCAGTGTGCGTTCACCACGATACCGTCAAACACGGATGCGACCATCATGATGTTGTAAGCAGAATCTGGATTCATCAGAAAAAATGACGTCTCGCCGTTGGTACACCCAGGTTCGTCGCTGATCACACCATTAAAGGCGCTTCTGTCTGTGATGCAGTGTCAATGGTAGTCGCAGCCATGGTCTCAGAGCTGACAGTCCATGCTGCTGTAAACGTCGCCGAACTGTTCGTGCAAACACTTGTTGTCTTGCAAATGACCTCATTTCTTGACTCAAGGCTCGTGACGTGGCTGTACAATTCACTATGGCTATGCGGATAACATGCCTGTCCTCTCAGCTGCTAGTGATTACTGGCCGTTGAAAACCAGCACGGCGATCTGTATTACCATCCCGAACCCATTGATTCCATATTCTGCGAACTGTCATTGGATCTCGACCGACGCGAGCAGCTATACTGCGGTAGGATAAACCGCAATCCCGATAGGCTACAATTCGACCTCTATCAAAGACAGAAACGAGCTAGTACACATTTTTTCTTCTTACACGAGGCATCACAACAATTTTCCAACACGCAACAACGTTCAAATTGAATTTGCACGTGAGAAATTGACTGTACAATTTCCTCATTTAAACACTTTGTAGGTGTCGCTGCCGGCGCCTACGTTGTCTGAATGCGCTGAAAAGCTAATCATTTGCATATAACATCATCTTCTTCCTGTCGTTAAAATTTCATGTCTGTACCATGTCACTTTCTTGGTGTAGCAATTTTAATGGCCAGTAGTGTATGATGAATCTAGTTAAAAATGTGTTTTAAAACATATTAATTATTCATAACATCATTAACTCTCTTAAGAGTAAGAACTTTTTTAAAGAGTTTACTGATGTTAAAAATTAAGGAAAATTAGAAAAAGGGAACAAATTTTTGGTTAATTTTGCAAAAATTGAAAAGTAATTTTTGTCCGTGGGTACAGCAGCTTCCCTTATTTTTTATATGACAAAAGTTACAAAGCAATTGGTTTTTATTTCTGGAAAAATCCTGAAAAAAGTGAATTTTTGAAAGTGTCCCAATACTTTTGGTAATTTAGTTTCCATATAGTATTACCAATAGACCATGTACAACGAAAAAAGTTACAGCAAATATATTGGTAGCTCAGCAGAAGTATCGGATAAATTAAAAGAAAAACTCATCTAAATATTAGAGAGCTTTAAAATTACTCCACAGTTCCAATGAAAACAGGAAAAAAACACACACACAACACTTTTAAATAGGGTAAAAATTAGACAGTAATTATCCTTATTAAAAATATCTGGATATTGAATGTAAAATCAAGATATATTGGAAGTCGCCAAGCAATTTTAAAATAATGCCAAATCAATACAGATGAAGGTTTGGCAAGTCCAAACATTTTGTTACTAGCCCAAACAAGTTGCACAAAACATTACGAATTGATACCTTGGAAAACTACCAATGAACTGCAACGGTTAAAGAAAAATGATGAAGCAGAAAAGTAAAATGGTTCGGAATGAATATATTGTACTGCGCTGAGAAAAAGGAAATTTGAGATTGGTTGAGAATTAAAAATTTGAAGGTAAATGTAATTTAAAAAAAAAAACTTTTATCACAAGTGCATCAACACAAAGTTCCAAACTGCTCTCCGTTCAACAGAACGGTCGTTCATTTTTAGGTGAACGAACAGATCCGTTCATTTTAAATATTCGTTATTTTTGACCCGTTCGTTCATGAACGACGCATCCCTACTTCCAATTACGGGGCAGTTGAAAAACATAAGCAACCTTAAACATGCTTAACGCAATGCCTCTTTCTAAGATATTTATGTAAAAGTATCACAATAAAAATGTTTAAGACTTCCATTTCAAAATAGCAAGTTCCGTTTTAAAAAATATTCACAAAATTTATTTAGGCTCTGACTTGTTTGGCAAAAGCCGTTTTTTTTTCTTTGAAAATATTCATCATTTATTATTTTTTTTTATTTATTTATTTATTTTTTATTTTTATTTTTTTTTCTTTGCATTAGAAAATACCTTTCAATAATTTTTACAATTTCACCAAAATTAATTCTACTTATTAATTAGTGTCGACATAACTTCAGTAAAACCGCAAATATTAAATTCACTAATTTTGTTTAGTGCTGAAACTTTTTCATTACATTTTTCCCTTCATATTTACCGTTATTTTTCATATACGTTTCATTAGACTAAGTTCTCTAAGAAATTTGAGCAGTTCGAAACATAAAACTATATATTTCAAAGTACATACTTTGCAACATATCTGCTATATATTTGGTGCAGTGTTTTGCAGGTTTTCCGTGATACGAAAATCAAATATAAAATACTGTTCGCAGGAAAACAACTTTTTTTATCATCATTTTTATGTATTTAAATTTCTTTTCTGAATTATTTGCTTCGAAAATTAAAGTTTGAACAGTTTGGAAGATTTTGAAATAATAAAAACTCCTCTTTGACAGCCTATGAGTGCCTTCGTGTGACGAGCAATGTGCAAATACAAGCATATATAGGGGAAAATACTCTTATTGTAGCTTATATAAATGAAGTTATTTAAAAGAGCGAACTTTATTCCACGCAAACGTAGTGGAATGTTGTTTACTACTTCCATGAAAGGTATTTCCACAACGTTCACATGCTGCAGTAAACTTTCATTTTATTATTTGGTAAGCTTTCCAAGAAAAAAAATCCAGCATGCTTTTACTTCTTCCTTTCGAACAAATAAAGTCCTTACGTCAAATATTTGCATTTTTATGACCTTTTGAGTCTTCTCAAAGTAAACGATCCTCAGCGTATTTTCACAACAGCGAGATATTTGTCTCAAAAAAGAAAAACACCACTTTATCCATCACCGGAGGCTATCATCCACTTACGACGGAAATTTTGGGATCGCAAGTGCCAGTGGAAAAAAATCGTAAAAAGGAATAGACTTTTTCTTTGCACCAGCACAGATGTAGAAAACTCTTTTTCTGACTTCTGAAGCTGTAAAAATCTACACTTCATAACGTTTTTTCTTCTTTTTTATTAATCTTCGGATTTTGAGATTTTTTGTAAAGTTTTTATGCACTATTACACCCATCTATATTTTACATAAATCAATTAATAAGCTTTTCCGCAAACTAGATGACTTTTATACGGGACTATTTTATACATCTCTAATGTAAATGTTCCGAATAAAGCCAACCGCTGGTTCATGGTCTAATATCTCGATCATTTATAATTCAATCGGCTCCATTTTTTGAAAATTCATCAAATGCGTCATAGAAAATAAGAAAAAAATCATTCTATAAATTATTTTTGTGATTAATTTAACAAAAAATTGCGAACTGGCCTTATTAGAAACACTAATAAGACCAAATCTAAAAAATTGCCAAACAATAAAACATTTTTTAAATATTTATTTTCAATTTAAAGGAATGTTAACTACGTTTGATAAACTGAAAAACATTATAAAAAAATTCCATACTTATTTCAAAGGAAAGAAGAAGGATAAATCGTCACATTTGGAGCACTAATAAAGCCGCTATTTGGTGTTTTTCGGTTACACATGAGCCCAGTTCGTGCCCCTGATTATGTGCTGCATATGCTGCACATATGTGCAGCATATGCAGCGCAGAATCATATCCTTCGTCCGATCCTTCGGTATCTCAGTAAAGGACACCAGTGTCCTAACGATGCCTACCTTGGACGTTTGGACTACAGTCTAGTTTTCTATGAGCATCAAATCACTGGAAAACGAGACATTACAGAGTGATATTTTTTGAGCAATCTCGAATTGCCTATTGTTCTCATTTGACTGTTTTGGGCGTCCTATGATTTTATTTTCCCCCGTCTCCCTATGCAGCACCACCGACAATCAGTCCCTCCCTATACTGCTCCTCTAGCTAACAGTCTCCAGGTTGCGTCGATATCTTACACACACGCTTATATAAACATGCACACGCTTACATAAACACGCACACGCTAACATAAACACGCACACGCTTACATAAACACGCACACGCTTACATAAACACGCACACGCTTACATAAACATGCACACGCTTATATAAACACGCACACGCTTACATAAACACGCACACGCTTACATAAACACGCACACGCTTACATAAACTCGCACACGCTTACATAAACACGCACACGCTTACATAAACACGCACACGCTTACATAAACACGCACACGCTTACATAAACACACGCTTACATAAACACACGCTTACATAAACACGCACACGCTTGCATAAACACACGCCCGCCTACACACATGAACGCCTACACACAAGCGCGTAGATACACACACACACAAGCCTACATACACACACACGCGCGTGTACATACATACACACACAAAAACGCGCGCTTACATATGCACAAACGCTTGTGATTGCGAAAAAGTAATTTGAATTCAAAATGTCAAAAATTCAAATTTTAACTTTTTTTCGCATTTGTTAAACACATTAAATTAATCTTTCTTAAACAATTAGCATTTTTGTTATACCAGTAATCTACATGAAGGAAAAAAAATACATTAAAATAAGATCAAGAATTTTGACAGGACTCTTTTGCAATAACGGTTGCTACAGGATGTTCATTACTTAATGAAAATACTTTACCATTAGTTATGCTTTATGATGACGATAAAGTTCCAATCTATCAAATTTTCGCTATCCTACATAGAAAATATGGAGGTTGGCCTCATTATTAGTCTACATGGTTTTATTTGGCATACCCACCTTATATATATATATATATATATATATATATATATATATATATATATATATATATATATATATATATATATATATATAAATCTCGTGTCACGATGTTTGTTCGGGGTAAACTCCGAAACTACTGAACCGATTTTTATCAAATTTCATACGTATCTGTAATTTGGTCCAACTTAAAAGATAGGATAGTTTTTATAATTTTTTATTGCAAATTTCATATTAATTATGCAATAATAGTGTGTATTAATTGTTTAGTTCTAAAAATTCTTAATAGATGGCGGTGTAAGTTAATTAATCGATATAACTCTAACATCGTATGACTTACTGCTAAAAACACCATGATAAAAAAACTCAGAAATGTTGCTTAGAATTTCCATATAACGTTTCGGGATATTACAGGTTATTATTCACTTCCTAAGAAAATCAACAATATTTTTCAAAACGTTTCCTTGAATTGCTACAAATTGCAGATTTCACACCGTTGTGTAAAATATTTTTCTCCACCAGTATCAAGATTAACTAAACGTATTAAATAGGTGTATCGGTTTCGAAGCGATTACGGTTCGTTCAGATTGACTCAACGCCCAATGTGTGCAAAAAGACATTTGGATCACGAAGCTTTGCAAGAGTTGCATTCGAGATATTTGCTTGAGATCTGTCTTCGCGTTGGCAATGTGTGCATTAATGCTTTGAGAGCTTTCTTAGAAAAGCAGGAAGGTTCCAGGTTATTATATTAAATCTGCGTTAGACTTCTCTGAAGGTGCTAGAATCATAACTTCCTTTAACTAAGAAGACTACTAAATTCTTCAAAAATATTCCAGGTTAATTTCAGGAAGTTTAATGAATTTAAGCGGAAAACAATTATTTTCTTTATTTTATTCCCCAAGAAACTTTTAATATCATTAATTCTTGCAAAGATACGTTCGCAACAGAAAATTGCAGTGACAACTGCATCGTCAGGCATTGCTGCTATTTTTTTAGATGGTAGACGAACAGCACATTCAGCTTTAAAGTTGCCTATTAGATATTCATAACAAACAAAACGCAATGTGTAACAATTAAGAAAAAAAAGAAAAAAAAAAAACGTGGAATGGCTGTAGTGTTGCAAGAGAGGAGTGAAATTAAAATTTCGGATAAGTGTACTATGGCTCATGAGTAAAAGCATTCATTCGAAGCACATCATAAGATTGTGCAAGATTTGAACGGCAACGATAAACTTTTAGGTGAAATTGTCTGAATACTGTCTGGGGACTTCCGGCAGACATTACCAGTTATTCCGATGAAATCAACGCATGTTTAAAACAATCGTTTTTATAGCGTAATGTCGAGATAATGCGATTGGCCATGAACATGCGAGTATAAACGCAAAATAATCTGATCCCTGAAGTATTTTCTAAGCAATTGCTGGGTATTGGAAACGGTGAAATTGAACTGTATCAAAATATACAGTACAACAAATAGACAGACATTTTCTACACTGCCGTTGAGACGAAAAGTGAACTAATTGAGAGTCTATTTCCAGATAAATTTATTTTTTTAAAAATCATAATTGCCTCTGTAATCGCGCTGGTTTGGTAGCAGTTTTGGTTTCGGTAAACATTTTCGAACAGACAGGAGTATTTGTGGATCGTCAATTGTCGACTGTCAAATACATATCCCTATGCATGTCACTAATTGTATTTATTGGTCGCAAAAAGTCATTGGGAGTTGACAGTTTCTAATGCAGGTTTGACGTAAGGAGAAACAGTATTCGTCAACTGTTTAAAACAATTTTGACGACATTCTATCCAACACAATCATCATTTTTTAAGGAGAAACTATATAACTTTCACGTTAGAAGACGTATTTCATAAAGTTTACCAAACACACAAATATTTAAATCCAGATTTTACACCAGAGATAAATATGAAGTTTTAGTTTTAACTGAAGGTTTTTGCGTTTCAATTTCAAATTTGCCACTTAGTTATTATGATATACCGTCACCTGACAGTTGGGCCACCGACTTTGTTAACACTGATTTTCAACGTATAACAACAGAGCAATAACGCTGTCTTAGCTACACTTATTGCGAATAATGGGCCATTACTGACGGCTGGAAAAAAAAGCTCCCCATTGATGCTGAACAAGTCTATACAGTTGTCGATGAAAACAAAGCAGTAAACATTCCAACTAAATTTTTAAATACCCTGGATACACCAGGAATGCGACTACACGATTTCCGGTTGAAAATTGGCTCAACAATTTATTCTTTTTCGCGATTTAAACCCACCTAAATTTTGCAACGTACACGTTTCTTCATCAAAATTCAACAATTTTGACGATAAAGTTTGAAGGAGAAATGTTTGTGTTGCCACGTAATCCATTAATAGCGTCATAATTTTGAAACACATTTGAAAGGCTTCAATTTTTGATTCGTTTATTCGTTTAACTTTTGCAAAGACCATAAATAGATCTCAAGAACAAACAATGTCTTCTTTCGGTTTGGACTTGAAACATAAATATTTCTCTCATGGGCAACCATATATCACCTACTCACAAGTGGAAAGTTATCATACTTTTCGTATTAGCAAAAGACTGGTTAAGCAAGAACATTGTGCACAACTTAGTGCTTAGACAGTTTTCAAATAATAGAAACGATAGTTCGAAGTCAATGTTATCTACTTCATTGAAAAAATTTAATTATTATGTTTTTAATTTAGTTAGTGTATTTTGTAAAGAAGTTATTGATTACAAACTATAGAGAAACCAGACGTGAATAAAATGTTGTGTAGAATCTAAAAGCGTATGGTGGTTTGCGCTTAGTTTCTACATTCGGTTATTTTACAATCAGTTTCGATATTTACTATCACTTTCAAGTTATTTTTGCTTTTTTTTTTGGCCAAAGTCATACTTACAAATTTTACTAAGCGTAAGTATAGTGCTTTTTCCATAGAAAATTTAGTTAGTACTTACTGAATTCAATAAGTACTTTCTTCAGCCTGCACTGTAAAAAAAAAAAAAAAAAAAAAAAAATCCGAAACGTTACTGAGTAAAAATTTTCTATACTTGCTTGCAGTTCTGGCTAAGCTTTGGCTATGTTTGCATTACTGCTTATAGAAGTTCCTTAATAAATCAGAAAGGTGCTAAGCTTTTTTTAATTCCTTCCTAAGTTTACACTAAAGTTCCAGAAACACGACTAACTTCAAACGGAAAGCTCTTCGAATTTTTAAAGAGGTTTCCGAGATAATTTCAGGAAGGTTATTAACTTTTATCGGAAAACTTTCCGGGTTTTGGCATGACATGTTCCTGGCAAAAATTGGCCACATCAGCTGCCCATAATTCTCCAGGAACATTTATGAATCGTTTGTACATTGAATCACGCCCATTATCAATATTATGTTTTAAAATCGGCTATTCTATTTTAAACTCTATTAAAAATATTTATTTGATTCTATCAAAATAATGAGTAAAATTTTATTTTAATCCAATTTCTTTGCCACAGCAACGCGTGGCTGGGTCAGCTAGTATATATATATATATATATATATATATATATATATATATAACTTTAAGATTTGCTATGAGTTCGCGTTCTAGGATTTGTTATTTGTTAATAGTTGCTGTTTTCTTTGTTTTTCTGTTGTAGGAACCTTCACTGCCGCAATTTCTCAATAACTCTTTCTTTCCTGCTATTAAACTCATGTGAAAAACTCTAACTTTCTCCTTGTTCAGACAATTTCTCTTTTCTACAGCAAGGAAAGAGAGCCAATTTCATGTACGCGCTAAGGCACTTAAGTTCTTAAAAGGTTCTGTAACAGGTAGAAATGTTAACGTCAGTTGATCCAATGCAGGATCGTAATTTTCTAGACCTATTTCGTTTGAAAACCTCTTTAGTCGTTATCACTGGTTAAAGGAGTAAAATCTCTGGTCAGAATATTTGAATCGCATTTCTATATGGCTTGTTCTTTGGGATATGTGAAAAACTGTTCTGGAATAGCATGTTGATTGTGTGCAAAACTCCATGACTCTTAATGCTACAACTGATTTACAGGTAGCATGTAATACACGTGTTTCCAAGGAAAGCTCCTACCCATATTTCTTTAAAATATGTTTGACTATGAGGTTTCGCTCTGTTTTGCGTTTCAGACCTGTTGTGTGCCCTAAAAAGCTTAAGAACTGAAATATCAAAGATTGTAAAGCATGTATTATGAGTCTTGGAAAACGATCCATATCCAAGTTTGCATTTTGGAATAAACAAGTCCTGCGTGTATATTTGAATTATCCTATATATTTTTGTCTGCAAGTTTGATTTTTTTGAACCGATTGCGGCAGGGACAAAGCTTGTACAGTTAAGATAACGCCGTGGTAAACCATGAAAGAAACCAAGTGTACAAGGAAGTAACAACATACTTTGGGTATAAGACATCAGACGAAGAAATTAGCTTTGCACATTGACATGTTAAAGCAGCAACGAATGTTGCTGCCTCGTTAAGCAGATCAGGTTTATAAAAGTTTAGTTTTGCTCGTACACCAATCACTTAAGCATTTTACGTATGCATTCACGTAAGCATTTCACGCATTTTGTAATTCATTTTAGAGAAAAGAAACAGCCTGTTTAATTTTTAAACGTCGATGTTTATTTTTGAGGAAGCATTTAAATGAAAATATGAAAACATGATGCGAGGTCTGACATGATAAGAAATGCTTTGGATGTTTCGTGAACCTCTTTTTCGGAAACAGAAGGTAAATTTCATTCCTTGGCAAATATTCTGCAAAAAATAACTAAATAAATACTTGAAACTAACATCAATAAAATATTTACTTTCTTGCATTCGTAGGAGAAAATAAAACTTCTGAGTCACATATTTGCATTTTTATAACTTCCTGGATCATTCTGAGTAAACAGATCTCTATTTATTTTCGCAACAGTCGTATCTTTGAATGTAGCAGAGAAACTGCTTTTCCCATCATAGAAAATATTGTTCATACGTGTTGCAAAAATTTCATGACGTTTCGAAAGCATTTTTTGCCATTGTTGAATTCCAAAATTTTCCATAGAAATGAGAGCTGGACAATTGGGTTTATCTATATGCGAAACCAAAGCAATTTGAAATATTCTTTCTGAGCCAACTTGTGCTTAGTACTCATGAATACGCAATACTTGTGTACGTAATAATTTTACTCAGCCCCAATTTCATGCATATTTTATGACAAATAATAATTTTATTAAACTTAGAATTAGAGTACAACATTAATTCATAATAAACAAAATCTGTGGGAAAATAAATACTTTAAAAATAATAATAATTTTGTCCATCTAATTGATTGACTTGATATATGTCCACCCAACTTCTTTCGGTTGAAATATTCCCTGTGTTCCAGTTCAATGGTAGATGCTATCTAAAAACGGGATTGTTTCGGTCGATTTGGGACGCATGATCACCTTACTTACATAATACTTTCAGTTTTCTTACCTAACAATTGATAAGCAGAAGTATATATATTCTGTAGCATTATATTGTCTGAATACATTATGTGATGACTTCAAATAAGTATGGATTTTTTCGTGGAGTTTCATGCAATGTACTTGCTACATGCAATTTACATTGCTTTAAGGACCGACTTTTTTATTAAGTTAAAAATTCTTTTTTTTTTTTTTTTTTGTAATTTAGTTCTAAGGTAAATAATGCGGCTCTTGTGAAAATAACATGAGGGACGTATGAAAAGGGTTACATATCCTCCACATATCCTCCCCATAATATGAATATTAGTTTAGGAAAATATTCCTTTTAGAAGTGGAAATATTTATGGTTATTATTTTCTTATAATCAATTCATAAATTTTTTTGTAAATTTTATTGTTTATTTTTGCACTTATTTAATTGTTTTTTCGTTACTAAATTGTTGATCAAGAATTTTTTGTCGTAGATCAGTTACAGGAAATAAAATGAAACAAAAACATTTTGTTTAATCAAAAACTTTAGTTTAAAATCCTTTTAAATACACTTTCGTATCATGTGTGAACCTTGAAAGCACTATATAAGAATAAAAATCTCCACGTAATAAAATATTCTTTGTATGAAGTCATTTACGTTTCTTTTTCTTTTTTTCTTTGAGCAGTCATGATTGCTTATTGTTCTCACTGCTCACTTGACCATCCTTGATGTTGTGGTTTCTTTTTCAGCTTGGACCAGGGGCCTCTGCAGTACCACCGCCCACCGGCGCGACGCCTCTGGTCTTGAGCACTGTCCCCCAGAATCCACTTCTGCTGGACAGTAGCGTCCATGTCCTACACACGTATGCTCATACACATTCACACTCACACACGCGCGCGTCTTTGCACACATTACACGCACACACTTAAGCCTACACTAACACACATACTCAACTTAACACACGTAACCAACCAGGAGGAGCGATATGCTTCGGGGGTGGGGCGTTTCTAGAAACAATAACTTCAATGAGTAGGGTCTTGTCGCAACTCGTGATTGCGAAAAACATAATTTGAATTCAAAGTTTTATAATTCAAATTAGAAATGATTGGGGAAAGTGGTGGGGGTCACAGGTCTTTATATTATTTTTATGCCTATCCAGTGAACAAAACACACGACAAATTTTCAAAACACTGACAGTGAGCATGTATTTCAAGAAAATATTTCCTTATTGACACATTACTGAACAATTTAAACGGCATCAGTATAGGTTACAAACTCTTCAATATAATTGGTATATACATATATGGTCCATATCAATGAATTATTTTTTGAAATATGAAGGGATTTTTCTACTTTTTTAATCTTGTTCATAAATGCCCCAGACATTTTTACACGTACTCCCTTTCTAAATGGAGGTACATGCGAGCAATTGACGACCTTTTTTTTTTTTTTTTTGAAAAGTATATCATACGGTAAATAAATTTATTTTTAATATCGAAAACTCCATGACGCAAAGAAAATTTTATTCAATCATAGGGATACTTTTGCTCGAAAGATCCATTTTTTTAAATAACTAAATGAAATTGCCATTTTTTAAACAAATTTTGTTCTCAAAATTAGTTTGTTAGTTCCCCATAAGTTTTGTATAGTAAAAAATGGCAAAATAATGTTAGTTTTTATACTGCAAAATTTATAATTCAGAGAGGAGAAACTGCTATCAGCTCAACGAAATGAGAAGTTTGGTAAACATTCTTTATTTATTTTATGACTTTTTTATATTTTAGTCTCAAAGCAAGTATTATATTTTATCTTTCAGAGACTATCTTAAGCCATTCAGTTCTTTGTGAGGTTCAGCTTTAGTGCGATGGACTTGGCAATACTGCGCTGAAACAATATTGAAATTCTGAAAGCTTATGTTATGTTATTCTTCCCTCCTAAAAGTTTCTTTCACGTTGGAAGACTCGTTATTTCTCGATTTTTTTTCTTCTACTAGCTGCTGGATTTAATTTTTCAAGTATTTTGTTTTCGACATCAAACAAGTCGAGAAAATTCCGAAACAATCGTTTTGGCTCAATTAAAACGATAACGAATAGAACCTGACAAAATTGCTTTACATCAAGAGAACAGAAAAAAAATAAAATAAGTAGATTATTAAATATTTTTTTTCTTGTTCCTTTTTTTTTCTTTTCAAAATGATCCCCCTTCTTTATGCACCAACAAGATAGGAAAAAAATATAAATAGTTTTGCAGAGAAACACATTGTAAAACTGTAAAGAAAACTTAAAGTTAATTTTTTTGCACTTAAGCTAAGTTTTCGAGGTTAGGGAAAAATAATACTATAAAAAATATATGTTCAGCTCAAAAAATAATATAAGTTCTATACCTGTCTTATTAGTGCCAAAAAACAGTTTAATTTTGTAAAAATATTAACTAACAATGACATATGTTAGTTTAACAAGAAAAATATTACATAATAACGAATAATTTTATAAAATTTAAATTAAAACGAAGCAAACATTTAAGCAGTAAGTTACCGCCCCTAAGCCAGTGCTTAAGAATTTACCATAGCTATTCAATACATAAAAATTAAAGTTGACTCTCTAAAAGGAACCTGAAATAATTTATTTAATAAAATTATGAAAGGACTGCAGCAGCAATGATTGCTTCTGAATTGATTACTTTATTGGTATAAATAACACCGTTAATAAAATCCTACTATTAAGAACAAGCACATGTTATTATATGCAATGCACAATTTTATCTTGCTAATATGGTTGGTACAGTGAGTTGCTTTCCGATTGGAACTAAATATGGAAATTTACTTTTGTTTTGTTGCAAAATAAACCTTGAATTATACGGCATGCGGGAAAATTCAAATTTCCTGCATGCTGGTCAACCTCGCTGTTTTCCGTCATGCCGGTTCATGCGGGGTAATACAGAATGATTTACTTTGTCTATTTGTAAAAATATATGTTGCAATAACTCAAAAACTTGCGGACACTAAAATCCTCAGAACTGTTCATGCAAAATGCTTCTTTGTTCATGTGAAAGGGCAGTTTCAGCCACTTAAATTCCAGCCCGTCTTATGCAAAAGCTAATTTAGAACGAAAATGTCTTCCAATAAGCAAAATTATAATAAGCATTATTCGGGATTGCACTGGCCAGCTCACATATTTTTAAGTTACCTGCAGTTAAATCAGAAAAGCATTGAAAGTTACCTACTCTATAGGCATTGAACAATTTATAAAGATTAAAAGTGTTTTGCATACACTGAGAAAAATGAAGTTTTCAAAAACGAGTACATTCATGGTTTCAAATTTTCTTGAAACCTTTTGTTTCAAATATGAGTACCCATGTTTTCAAATAGTGTGCTGAATTATTTCATACTCAAAAATGAGTATATAATACTCAGTTTTGAAACTATTGCAAATTCAAAAATGAGCACAAATACCTCAAAAGTGAGCACACATGTTTATTTGAGTATTTGAATGTTTCAAATTTAAATACCACGTAGTCGGAGCTATTTTGACTCACGATATGTTCAAATTTGAGTACTTTTTCGTCATTTTTGAAATTGTTGTTTTTAGAGTGTAGGAATTAACAAGGATGTAAAATCTTTTTATCTATTTAATTTCATCGATTTTTAGCTACATCAAATACAATAATGTATGCTGTAGAATTATAATATTTTAGACTTTTTACTGTCCAGTAAATGCAACAAACCTGGTAGTTTTAGAAAATGAAGGAAAATCTGCATTTGGTTTCGTTTTCATGAAGCTTTACGATATCAACAACTTGATTAACTTTAAGATGAAAAGGAGCTTTGTTAACGGTACATTCTTCCTCAAATTCATCTTCATCAACTTCACTACGGTTAACTTGAGAGCCTTAAGATTTTCCACACTGAGGATTTACTGCTGAAAGTCACAAAATCGAAGAGGGGAAAACGTGTTATTTCTTCTGATAGTAAATTATTTGCATTTAGTGTTGACAATACTTATTGGAATTATTTATTATCTTTAAATTCAAAAACATCATCATCAAGCAGTTGGTTACAACCTATAAACCAGGGCTAAGGCACAAACTACATACAAAACACTGACAGCCGGGAACCACGTCATTGCGTGCGGATTCTCGCTTGCGTGCAAAATTACTTTAGATACCAGTTTGTTGGTGATCTCAGCTTAAATAAGAGGACATCTGCCTCCAGCTCGGTTATTGAGTACTCCTGAGTCATAAGTCCATAACAAGAACGGAACAACCGTCTCTGCATGTTATAACTTTGTTGTCGCTATTTCGCATGACGAACAACATCATTGCTTAAAGTTGCACTTTTTCTGCAAAGCGACAATATTTCTTTGAAAAAGATTCATTTAATGTTCATTTAATATTATGCTTTACATTTAAAAAAAGATCTGAAAAGAAGTATGGAAAATGAAAAAAAAAAGATTGTTAACCTTACGGCTAAAATGCATTCTTCAAGCGGTATTGAAAACAATCTTTCACAAAGAGGGCAACTTAAGAAACAAAACTAATTGCTGCAGTTTGGTATACTGAAAATATATTATATTAATCGATATTTTCTTTTAACTAATGTTACGTTAAGAGTTCTCGACTGCATACATACAATAGATGGACCAAACAGTACGAAACTTTTGCAGAACGAACGTTTTCATAACTAATGTTTTGCTTGTAATCTTAATTAAAACTTTATATAACGAGAGAGAAAATTAACTTCGGAATATTATTTTTACTTTAAAAGAAATCGCAGCATAAATTCATTTTTGATGGTAATAAAATTAAAGCAGTTCAACAGCAAATGTAGTTTTAATTGATTTGTCAGATATTCTGAAAAATACTATCCTGACCATTCAATAAAACTTATTTAAATTCAAATGCTATTTAGATTCATTTGTTAGCTATTCTGAAAAATACAATCCTGCCCAGGCAGGAAAACTCCAATAAACCTACCAGCTAATGAAACCTGTATACATATAGCTGTTTTTGTTTACCTTCAAGCACAATAAATTATTCCCCGATAAAATTTTGCTGTCGTAGAAAAAATATAAATATTGACAAATTATTGTGTGGGAAGGAATTCCTCTGAAGTCTTAAACTATAGAGAGGAGAGAGATCTTTTAATTCCCTATGTAAACATTTTATTCGAAAAAATCGTCTTTTAATGGTAAAAGTTAAACCAATTAGGAGTAAAACGAAGGGACTTTATATTTCCTTAAAGATAAACTTTTTTCATCATAAAACTAGTATGTTGTGGCCATCACGAAACTTTCTTCTATATCTTTCTTATAATTCTGATCCCTCCCCATGCTTGACGTGGAAGCAATATTCCCAGCAAAAACAAAATTACACACGCCAAAACTTGACGACCATCCCAATTCCAGATTTATCTCAAAAGCAAAGCAAAGAATTACAATTTAAAAATTATTTTAAAAGCCTTGCTTAAAATAATTACAAACATTAATTTGTTAACAAACACAAGATGGCAACAGTTAAAAAGTTTAAGTATTAGCGATTTTCTGGTCATTTTCCAACAGTTAAAGTTCTACGAAATACGCAGAAGAAAGTCTATTACGATTTATCTTTCTTATTGTTGTAAATATAAAGCTATTTTTGTTCTCTCAGAAAAAAAATCAGCCCTCCATGGAGCGATTGGCACCAAAATTGAACTAACGCCTGTTTACATATGGATTCACATTTATTCCAAATTTCATCCAGAACGTAGCATTACTTCTTGAGATATGGCACTCACAATGGAAAAAAATGAACGTTTGACTGCGACACCACCTTTTCAGCTGTTGTCGCCAAAAAAGAATCAGCTCTTATATCCTTGTACTGCCCAAAAGCGTAGTGGCAACAGTTGGAAATGACGCAATGGATATAAGGCAGTACGAAAGAGCTAAAGTTTCCTTTTTTTACGCATATCATCTCGCCTTGCGTGCGTGGCTGAAACAGCCTCTCGAGTTTCGTTCAAATAGTGAATGTAAAGATGGCCCTTTGGAAGGTTAAGTGCAGATAAATGTTCCTCGCTAAGATGTGAAGTCTCGGCATCACATAAGTGAACCAAGAAACTATCAGAATCTTCTGCCAGACTAAATTCATCGCTGTGTCGGAAGTAGAGGCCCCATGGACCAGACCTGGGAGCTAATGAACGCATCGGAAATTATAAGTCTTGTGGCCCGTGAAAATAGTAGCAGGAATCGGAGTTCGGAGCTACCGGCAGCGGGCAAATCCTCAAATCATTCAGCCTGCGCTAGATCTTTGAAGCAAGGTCGAATTGGTGCCTTTTGTACAGCGTGTGAGATTTTTAGTGTTTGATGCCTCGTCGTAGAATTCAACCCCTGTGAAGTAATGTTTTAATGTATTACATAAGAACTTTTTAATTTGTGCAAATTGTGGTATTATGTTGTCATAGGCTGATGTTATTTTAATGTGTGTGAAATGCAAATTTCGTATTAGTTAATTTTAAGCAGAGAGTTATTTGGGCTTAGTGCTTTTGTGGATATATATAGGCGGAAACTCTGGCCGTGTGATAACTAATGTATTTTAACCTTTATTGGGGGTTATTTTTAGAGTTAGTATTTGATCAAGGAGTAGTTTTAAATCCTTTTAAAAACACTATTCTTGCAATTGTATTTGTGTTATAATGCTGCATCTTAACCATGCCACCTAGTAAGAATAAAGCTGTTTCTTTCTTTAAAGAATTGTAATTAATGTGATCTTGGGTATGTGTTTTGGTGTTTCGCGTACTGTACGTTTTGACAGTACAAAAATGGTGCCGTGGCTTTCTTTTCTTGCAGCTTTATATATTAAAAAAAAACATATTAGCGGTGTATAATATGTGGTGGTTTTTACAAGTTTTAAATTTGTAATTTTGTGTGTTTTTGCGTATTGTATAAGGAAGGGATGACCAAGGACCAGGCATCAGGAGTTTTTGTACCTCACGGCTTATCTGTAATGAATCTATCAATGATACCTGTGTTTAAAGGTATTAATAGTGAAACTCCTCTTCCAGAGTTTTTTGAAAGGATAGAGGATTCGGCTTTGCAGTGGAATTGGTCTGATTCGGAGAAATATTTCGTGGCCCGAGATAAGCTGTTTGGAAACGCTAGGGAATGTTTCAATGAGTTTCGCGACGAAATTAGTGATTTTAAAACATTGAAACTGGTCCTTTTCAGAGAATTTGTTAGCAAGCCGCTCCCAAGCGTGGCCCTTTTCGAGTTTATGGCATTCCGGCAGCCACCAAATATGCCAGTGGAGAGGTTTATCGCAAGGGTTAATGCGAAAAGCAAAATGCTAGATTTCGGAAATGAATCTAAAGAAATAGTGGAAAGTCAGCGTAAACACATGTTAATGAACATGCTTCTTGCAAATTTGCGACCTGAAATCTTGAGGGGAGTAATTGTCAGAAATCCTAAAAATTTGGAAGAACTCAAAGATTATGCAGGTCGTGAAGAAATTGCCTGGAGTGCAGCACAATCCGCCAGTAATCCATTTTTAAATCAATCTGAACATTTCGAGGCAAATTCTGAGTCAGTGTTTGGGATAAATCAAACGAATACAGAAAATAATAAAGTAAGCGACGGGTTTAATACCTTGTTAGAGAAAATAGATCATCTAACAAAAAGGGTTGAACTGTTGGAGGGGCATAGATGCCGGGGTAATGAAAGAAGAGTAAGTGTAACTTGTTTTAAATGTGGGCGAATAGGACATATAGCTCGATAATGTAGAATGAATCCAGGATACGAGCAAACAAAAAATCAAATTCCGGAAAACTAGACCAAGGGGTCTGGTCGGCACAAACGCAGACATTAATCCCTGGGGTGCGTATAAATAATGGGCAAAAGGGAAAGCTTCCTGTTATAAAGGTTAAGATTGGCCAGAACAAGATGAGGGCTTTATGCGACTCGGGGGCGACGTTGAATTTAATTGAGGAGGGTTGTATACCATTGGAGTCAGACTGTCAACCATGCTCGTTGTGGATAAATACCGTTGCGAAAGAGGCTATAAAAATCCTTAAAAAAGTCCATCTTTACGTGACCATAAATGATAAAGTTATATGTTCGGATTTTTATGTAATTTCAAAAAAAATTTCAAAAAATTTTAAAGTTATTTTGGGTCAGCCGTTCTTGGTTGAAAACGGATGTATCATCAATTATTAAAAAAAACGGTAAAAATAAACAATGAAATGATTTCATGGGAAAATTCGGGGCAAACAGACGTTATGTTTAATATTGGAAACGGGAGTCAGGGCCAAATAGGTCATAAATGCAGAAAAATCACCTTGCCCCCTTTTTCACAGTCTGTCGCAAAGGTTAACTTGAAAAATACATTAGGTTCGGAGGTTATAATGATAGAACCATATAATCAACAGGAAAAGAACTTCTTAATTGCCCGATCTGTAAGTAAGGGAGCGCAAAAAGATGGAATTCCGGTCCTGATAATGAACCCAACAGATAAATTTATTCATATTAACAAACAAACAAAGTTGGTCAGATGCGAAGAAGTAGTTAAAGCTGAGAGTATAATGAATGACATGTATTTTGTGGAAAACGAGGAGCGGTTTGGGGAATGCGACGAGGCCAATTTAGAGTGGAGTAATATATTTAGGTTAGATCATTTGCAACCTGATATAAAAAATAAAATGATAGACTTTCTAAATAAAAATAAAGAGGTGTTTGCAAGCTCGGTACGGGACCTGCAGGGATGCGATGCTGTACTACACAAGATTCCAAATTCGGATGAAAATCCGGTAAAGAAGAAACCATACAGGGTCCCTTATAACTTAAAGGATGAAATGGATAGGCAGTTAAATATCTTGTTAGAGGCAGGAATTTTGGAACCATCCGAATCACCTTAGGCCGCACCCGTTCTACTTGTAAGAAAAACCTCAGGGGAATTTAGATTGGTGGTCGATTTTCGCGGCCTCAACATGAAAGTGGTGCCCGATTCCTATCCCATACCAAATATTAATGAAGCAATTGATAAGTTACAATACGGAAAATTTTTTACAACTTTAGATTTGACGAGTGGATTTTTTCAACAAATAGTGGTGCCCGAAGATAGACCGAAATTGGCAATTACAACACAGAAAGGGCTTTTCCAATTTACTCGCACCCCTTTCGGTCTAAGGACAAGTGCGAATTCCTTTCAGAGACTTATGAGTGTTATACTTTCTGGTTTGGACCCCATGAATATCGGAGTTTACATTGATGATATCATAGTTAGCAGTAATTCAATTGAAAGCCATTTTCCGGAACTTCAGACAGTATTTGATAGATTGAAAAAATATAAGTTAAAATTAAAGCCAAATAAATGCATTTTTCTGACTGAAACTGTTAAATACCTGGGTTTTAAAATTAGCAAAGGTAGAGTTTTTCCGGATCAAAAAAATATTGATATTATAAAGAATTTTCAAATTCCAAAGAATAGGAAACAAGTAAGATCTTTCTTGGGATCAGACCTGATGTACCCAATTGGGTACATTCATAAAAAAATTCGTAAAAAATAATATTTCTTTCTAAAATCATTTAAAAACTACAAAAATCTATTGAAGACATTCTACTTTCATTATTACTCACTAGATGGCAGCATAGGTAGCATTTTCGAAGGATTTATGCTCAGATAAAAATGGCTGATGATAATGTGCTGAAAGCAGGCCCATCTTGTGGTGTAAAACGTAAGTTATCTTCCCTTTATACTTTAAATTTTTAACATTTAAGTGTTTTATTTTGTTAAGCAAGCCTTGAGATTGAAATTGAGTTAAAAAAAATTGGTTTGCAATTCTTTTAGTGTGATATTTTGAGCTTCAAATATTGTGTACCCGTTCGGGTACTTCCGGTCATAACAGATCATTCAGTCAATCGCTATTCAATCCGCATCTATTACAACTTTAGCAAAGAAAACTGATAATAAATGCAATACATAGTATATAATGTAGTTTTTCCCACTTAGTAAGTAATTCCATATGGTTTTTTTCTTTTTACTTTTAAAAATAATAAAATTTCCTATTTTTTTTATTTATGTTGGTTTCTAAATGTATCTTTTGTCAATTCTTCCAACATTACTCTTTAGTCCACGAAAAAACATTTCATTTTTCTGCATATGCTTTAAAAATTTTAATCCTTTTATGCTGTATGTAAAAGAAGGGCTTTTCCCTCCAGTGGCGTAGTCAAGGGGAGGGGAAAGGGTGATCGTACCCCCCCCCCAAGAAACAAGAAAATTATATGTATGAACACAACAAACGGGCCCAAAATCGCGATTTTCGACCTTTTGGAAAATTTCCCCAAAACATCCCCCCATGAAAAATTTCTCGCTACGCCACTGATTCTCTCTTTCAGAAATTTTAGTAACCCAAGGATTATGTCATAGATTTCACAGATTCCAAAGAAAATCTATATCTGCCTCTGAAACTTGCTTATTTTTAAAAATTCATCGCATACACATATGTGCTTTTGAATTTATTTAGCATATTCAGCAAATAAATAAAGTAAAAAATGAGTAAAAAAAATATAGAAAGCTAAAAAATACTTAATATTTAAAGTATTTTTTATCATCATTTGTTCATTGTAGCTTCTTGTATTTGTAGCTCGGGGACGAAGAGGCCTAACACCCGAAGAGATCGCAGTTTTACTTCAACAATATGATTCTGAATTTTCCGACTTTTCTGATAGTGATACAGAGTTTGGGCCAAACAATTCAATCGCCCCCCATGATTCATCCTCCTCATCTTCTGATGAAGAAGAAATCCCTATACCTTCTAAGCAAAAAACATTCTGGAAATCAAAGAAAGCTGTTAAAAGAAATATTCCAGATGATGACTTGCCTAAAATTTCTACTGGAGAGCCTTTATTCCCTCTGAAATATTTTGAAAAGTTTTTATCAAATGAGTTTTGGGATTTGGTACAAGAACAAACAAATCTGTATTCAGTAAGAAAGAAATGTAAATCTATTAACACAAATGTAAAAGAATTAAAAGTTTTTGCTGGAATACATTTAATTATGGGTGCCCTGAAAATACCCCAAGCTAGAATGTATTGGGCTAAACATACTGTAGTTGTGCCACTTGTTTGTGAAAGTATGAAGCGGGATAGATTTTTTGAAGTTAGAAGCAATCTTCATTTTGTCGACGACAATGACAGTATTGATAAAAAGGATAAATTGTGGAAAGTTCGGCCAATGCTAGATACAGTTCAGAAAGCCTTTCTAGAACTTCCAAAATCAAATCATCTGTCAATAGACGAACAAATGATCCCATTTTCGGGGAAATGTGTTGCAAGACAATATGTTCCATCAAAGCCGAACCCTTTGGGACTAAAAAATTTCATCCTTGCTTCTAAAGATGGTTTAGTTTTAGATTTTGTGATCTATCAAGGGAAAGGAACTGTTCCAGAGGATGATGTGAAAACTTTTGGTTTAGGTGGCGCTATTGTCAAAAGACTTGTTGAAAGCATAAAAAATCCAAATTATCAACAAGTTATTAACACCGATAGGTACTTCACAGGAATTAAGATAGCTGAGTATCTTCTGAGTAAAGGGATTTATTCTACGGGAACTGTGATGAGTAATCGGACTCAGTCTGGAGCACAGAAGTTTCCAAGTGATAACATAATGGTGCGAGGAGATTACGTAGAATTGTGCAGATCCGATGACAAAATGACATTAGTTAAATGGAAGGACAAGAAAACTGTTTTGATGTTATCAACTCTTTGTGGAATTGAGCCATCCGATAAATGCAGAAGATGGAGTAAACCTGATAACAAAAAGATTGACGTACCTCGACCTGCATGCGTACGATTGTACAACACGTACATGGGTGGAATTGATTTACAAGATAGGTTTATCGCTCTGTATCGCACAAGTATGAGAACAAAGAAGTGGACAGTTAGAGTTTTTGCACACTTTTTGGATCTTTCCATAGTCAACAGTTGGATTATGTATGTCCGCGATTGCAAAGAATGTGACTATCCTAAAAAAGACCAACTAACTTTACTGCAGTTCCGAATGACGGTTGCAGAGTTATTGATTAAAGGAGAAACGATGCGAAAATCTGTTGGACGACCTGTCTTATCAGAAAAGTCCCTGGATGAAGCAGAAAACAAGTCTCCAAAGAGACGAAAAGTAATTCCTAAGCCAGAAAATCTGATCAGATACGACGGATTAAATCATCTACCAAAAGCGATGAAAGGTGTAAACCAATCTCGATGTAGAATGGAAGGATGCAATGGAAAATCTCGCTTTAAATGTGTGAAATGTGATGTGTTTTTATGTATACTAAATAATGATTGTTTCTACAAATTTCATACTTCTAATTAAATAGTTATGTGGCTGAAACTGCTCTTTTCTTTTTACTAATGACCAATTTTTTTTTTTTTTTTTTTACTCAGTTACTGTTAAAATATCCTTGAAACAATCCTAGCTAAAATAGTTTACTATTTAGTGGTAAAAGTTTCGCATTTATGACGCATTAAAATCCTATCACCTTTCAACACATAGCGAAACGGATGCACAAGTGTGACCCGATGTACCCGATTGGGTACATCGATTTTCTAAGTCAAAAAATTAAAATTATAGTAATAATAATTTTTTTATGCTATTAGAGTCCTAAGACGACAACATAACCGCAACAAAATAATTTTTTTGAACAGTGGTATTTCCTCGGGTCTGAAGAGGATAAACTATTACAGAAAATTTATACCAAATATTGCTAGGCGGTCAGTTAGTTTAACAAATTTAACGAAAGAGAAACAGGGGTTTAAATGGAATGAACAGGCGGAGGAGGAGTTAGAGGATTTAAAACTGGCTCTGATGAATGACACCTTTTAGTATCTGCCGGATATGAAGAAAGACTTTCACTTGTTTACAGATGCAAGTAAGATTGCGATAGGTTGCGTCCTGGCGCAGTTGGATACAGAAGGATTTCCACAACCCGTGGCCTTTGGAAGTAGGAAATTGAATTCTGCGGAAACTCGATATTCGACGACTGAAAGAGAGGCCTTAGCCATTGTGTATTTTGCCAATTATTTTAAACACTATCTGCTGGGAAAACTATTTTATTTGTACACGGATCATGCGCCTCTGACTAGCTGCTTTAAGCTTAAGGATTCATTCTGCAGAATAGCCCGGTGGGTTTTATCGCTTTCCCAGTTCGAATTTGAAATAAAATATTTGCCAGGGAAAATTAACACGGTGGCGGATTTTTTGTCCAGAAATGTTTCTGAATATGAGACACAAAATAGGGAGGTTCAATTCAATTAATTGAGTGAGATGGACCCGGTTAAGGCTGAAATTTCGGTTGAAAAATTGCGGGAGGAACAGGAAAAAAATAGAGCATGTATTAGGATAAAGAACAACCTGTTAAAAAATAGCCGGATAAATCCGGATAAACTGAATTTTTTCTTGAAGGATAAAATTTTGGTATGCGGAATCAGAAATTCCAAGGGGGAAAAAGATATTAGGTACGTTGTGCCACAGTCGTTGGTGCGAAAAATATGTGAGATTTATCATGATAGTCCGCAAGCGTGTCATCCCGGGATTAAGAAAACTTTTAACAAAATCAAAAGTGTGTTTTATTGGCCGAGAATGTGGGCTCAAATCGTAAACTGGGTGAAGTCGTGTCAGAGTTGTATGGAACGAAGGGCACATCTGCCAGGGTGTTTGGCTCCATTGCAGAGAGCTCCTATTCCGGCAGGTCCATTCGAAAAAGTCGCTTTCGACATAGTAGGTCCCTTGCCTGTCACTGAAAGGGGTAATAGATATATCATTACCTTTACTGACTATTTTACAAGGTGGGTGGATGCTTTCCCTGTGTCTACGATAGGCAGTCATGTCATCGCGGATGTAGTGATGCAATTCATTAGTCGTTATGGGACACCAAAAAAAATTTTGTCAGGCCGGGGGGTGAATTTGCTAAGCAATGCAATAAAGGAAGTATACCGGAGTTTGAATATAAAAAAATTAGATACCCTGGCGTGGAGACCACAGAATAATGGGTGCGTGGAAAGATATCACAAAACGTTAGGTAATGCGCTTTCGCATATAGTAAATTCCGAACATGATGACTGGGATATAAAATTGCCCTTTGCTCTCCTGGCGTATAGAACGTCTGCACACGAGTCGACCGGTTTTGCACCTCCATGGTTGATGCATGGAAGAAATTTAAATCTACCTCATGAGTTTCTGGAAAAGGCGACCCCCTTTTCTTATGCGGATAATATGCATTATGCTAATGAGCTACTGAAGAAATTGCATGACTCATACGCCACAGTGAGACACAATTTGGAAAATGCGGCTGAGACAAATGAAAACAGACGAGAAAGGCAAAGTAAAATACGGCAATTTAAAGTAGGGGATGAAATATTTTGGTATAATCCAGCTGTGAAGCCAGGGCGCTCAAAAAATTGAGTAAACAGAATGAAGGTCCTTTTCTAATTTCTGAAATTATCTCTCCAGTAGTGGTAAAAATTAGGCACGCAAAGAAATCAAATTACGTCAGGGTGGTATATATAGAGAATATTGCTTTGGCCACTCCCAGATTTCCCTTAGTTGACCCGGATACTGCTACCACAGATATGGGTCAAACAAGAACACAACAAGGTTGTCAAACACAACAAGAAAATACAAAAGAGGAGGGAAATTCAACTGGGAGTTTGCCTCTTGATGTCCAAATGATGCCTGGTCTCTTAGGTCGTTTTGTCCCACATGTTGTGCATCCTTATAATTTGCGGTCTAGAGTGAATGGAAGAGTTGTTCAGTAAAAATATACTTGTGTATATTTTTTTTTGCGGGGGGAGGGCATTTAAACTGCCCAAAAGCGTAGTGGCAACAGTTGGAAATGACGCAATGGATATAAGGCAGTACGAAAGAGCTAAAGTTTCCTTTTTTTTACGCATATCATCTCGCCTTGCGTGCGTGGCTGAAACAGCCTCTCGGGTTTCGTTCAAATAGTAAATGTAAAGATGGCCCTTTGGAAGGTTAAGTGCAGATAAATGTTCCTCGCTAAGATGTGAAGTCTCGGCATCACATAAGTGAACCAAGAAACTATCAGAATCTTCTGCCAGACTAAATTCATCGCTGTGTCGGAAGTAGAGGTCCCATGGACCAGACCTGGGAGCTAATGAACGCATCGGATGGTTGGAAATTATAAGTCTTGTGGCCCGTGAAAATAGTAGCAGGAATCGGAGTTCGGAGCTACCGGCAGCGGGCAAATCCTCAAATCATTCAGCCTGCGCTAGATCTTTGAAACAAGGTCGAATTGGTGCCTTTTGTACAGCGTGTGAGATTTTTAGTGTTTGATGCCTCATCGTAGAATTCAACCCCTGTGAAGTAATGTTTTAATGTATTACATAAGAACTTTTTAATTTGTGCAAATTGTGGTATTATGTTGTCATAGGCTGATGTTATTTTAATGTGTGTGAAATGCAAATTTCATATTAGTTAATTTTAAGCAGAGAGTTATTTGGGCTTAGTGCTTTTGTGGATATATATAGGCGGAAACTCTGGCCGTGTGATAACTAATGTATTTTAACTTTTATTGGGGGTTATTTTTAGAGTTAGTATTTGATCAAAGAGTAGTTTTAAATCCTTTTAAAAGCACTATTCTTGCAATTGTATTTGTGTTATAATGCTGCATCTTAACCATGCCACCTAGTAAGAATAAAGCTGTTTCTTTCTTTAAAGAATTGTAAGTGATCTTGGGTATGTGTTTTGGTGTTTCGCGTACTGTACGTTTCGACAGTACATCCTCAAGGGCTACTTCTCGATACATTTTTGTTTCATTCATTTCATTATTTCTTGAGATACAGCAGTCGCAGTTGACGACAAAAAACGTTTTATAGATCAACCCCCGTTTGAGCTATTGACACCAAAATTGAATCAGCACTTTTACCTGTTAGGGGCAACATATGGACCAAATTCTGTTTTGATTCCGCCAGTTACTTCCTGGGAATAGCAGGCACGCATAACTTAAGAAACGTCCCATCGCCCCCCCCCCCCTTGGAAGAATTCGAACCAAAAACCAATGGGCACAAGTTCACATAGGGGCATATATCTGTACCGAATTTCGTTCGATTTCATGCGGTAGTTTTTTCTGTAGAGCGGCCACAAAAAAACTGGTCACACACATACGTGACAGACACACGGATACGGGCACACTGAAGGGCAGACATTTTCCAAAAATGGTCGAAATGGACTCAGCACACCTCAAAACGTTCGAATCTGTCAAAATTCGAAATTCAAAAATTTGTACGAATCCAATACTTTTTTCTATATATTAGATATAGAAAAAAGTAAAAATAGAAAGTTTTCTCAAACAAAAATTAAACACGACAACTATAGATTATTTGTCAGATAAACTTATGGTACTCGGATAAACTTTTGTTAATGACAAATCAATGTTTGTTCTTTGTTTTATTAGTTAAGAGATTCGGTTTTACTTCTTTGCACGCATTACAAACTGCCAATTGCATTGCATAATTTTTTTTAATTATCATAAACGGTTGTAAAGGCATCACGAGGTTGAATAAAACACTCTGCTTTGTAGGATAACCTTAAACTAAATTTTGTAATTTTTTCTTAAGCGTGGAAAACACATTTAGTATGATTTCACAGTTTACAGGGTTTTTATTTATTTATTTATTTAAGTTTTTTGCTACCAAATATATTCTATAAACAATTATAACATCGTAACTTCCAAAAAGACATGAATATTTTATTATAAATGAATGTTTTTCAACTGCAAAAGAATATTAATGTTAAGTAGGAAAAAAAACATCTAATTAAAAAAAACAGTAGCCTAAAAAGAAGCATTTAGTTTGAGAAACCAATTTCAAGTTGTTTTCCAATTAAAAGAAATTAACTACGTTGCAGAGCAAAGGTGTAGTATAACTAGATACACAACTCTGTAGCGAAAGGCAATAGCCGACATTGAATGCGCAAAACTTGAAATAGATGGGCAAAACAGTAGACTACGTGGATACAACGCTGTTTGCATCTCATCAGGCTACGGCAGAAGTTGTTGGGTACAAACGATTTTCGGTTATTTGCCCGTCTTTACTAGAAGAGCTCCTTGCCCACAGAACCGGTTTCTAATTGTTTATATGGTTAATACTACATCTACAGAGTGTCCTGAAATAGACTAACTGTTCTCAAATATTTATATCAGGGGAACGATTAACTAAAAAAAATCTTGCAGAAAATCCCTGTGAGATTTTGTGCCCCAGAGTTCCAAATTTTAGTTCAAAAATTGTTCAATAGATGTCGCTGTAGATAGGAAGCTCGTTAATCAAAGTAAGATATTTTCAAAACGTCTACCTTTGGCTGCAATCATGTGTCGCAATCAGAGGAAAAATCGTTGAATTTCAGTTTTTCTGTTTTGACTTACGATCTTAGTATCTGCAGCGCGATTTATTGAAACATTTTTGAACTAAAATTTGGTAACTTGGGCGAAAACATTTACTGCTCGCAAAATGAATTTTCTGTAAGAACTTGTTTTTTATCATTAACCGTTTTCTTACTACAAATTTATGAAAGCAGTCAGTCTACTTTAGGACACCCTGTAAATTGCAGAGAGGCTTTAAATAATATTAGTATCGCTTGTGGTTGAAATTAAACCCAATGTGGTTATTGCTTCTGACCCTTTAATCGTTCCTCTAAATTTCGGAGCATAAAATTATTTTTTGCTTATTTTTTGACATCATCACTTTTTTTTTACTTTCAAAATAATAACAATGTTGTAATCACTGTATGAACACATTCCAAGAAATATCTTTTGCTGCTTCCTGTATATAAAAGAGAAAAGTTACATGCTTATCGCCAAAATTTCTTTAAAACTACATGGAAGGAACATAAATTTAAATAGTACCATGATAGAGAGACTTTTGAGATTTTAAGTATTTAAACATTGATTTAAGCCGTTCTTATTGATTTAGGAGCTTCTAGCGAGTTTCACTGTAAGTTTTAAAAAAAAGCAGACTAGACTAAATAATTTGAAGAGGCGTTACATTAAGGACATTGGTAAAGGAGTTTCATGTTGTTCAAAGTTATCTTAAATGACCGTAATTACATCAAAACAACTGTTAAAAGATAACAGAGTTAAGGAATTTAAAGCTCGAAGTGAAAAAGCAATGAGTGAAAATGCAAAATCTATTATGTTATTGACACCCCGGGTCTCTACACCCACATTTATTGAAATCAACTGCGCAAAAACTACTAATAATAACAATAGTAAAAAATAAAAACAATACAAGCACAAAAACACGAGATGATTACGTCTAAAATTCAATTAGACAATCGAGATCAAAATTATAACGCATGGATGGGACTGAGCAGAAAAAGAGATGAGAATATATCGCATTATTAGAAGAAAAACCATGATGATACTCTGTAGAAATAAAAAGCAATATTTATTTTTATTTTTCGTTTCAATAAAAAAAATAAATATAACGCTAGATTATGACACGTAAAACGTGCTGTAAAAGCTCGTTGAATGTGAAGAGGGGGAAACTCTACAAATTTACAACCTTGTTAGTTTATTATTTGGCCCTTGGAAATATGTAAATGGCCACGTGTGTAAAGTTATATACGTCTCAAAACTCTACGTTTAATACTTCAGTAAATATGGGTCACGCTAATATTAATTAGATTGTTTGTGTTCGGATTGTTTTTGGGGCCTGATGACCGTATAAAGAATTTGGTTTCCTAATTCTCTCTCTCTCTCTCTTTTTTTCAAGCATTTAACATTTTTACGCTGCGTCTTATTTTGAATATTTTTGTAATTAGAAGCATGTGCGTCTAGATCTATCGTTTGTGAAAATAGAAACTGTTCAGGTGGAAACGCTGAGTATGGTGCTTCTTCTAAGTATTTTGACTTGAATGGGTGTTAAAGATAATTTCTCTGCTTTTGAAAATATCTCTTCTTAATTTCATCTCTAGGACAAAATATAGATTCATTGTAAAAGCTTCTTGATTCGTAATGAGAATACTCAGAAACAAGTATTCCACAAGCAATGAGTGGGTTTTCAAAGGCATCGAAAGACGAGTTAGTATTTTTACTGCAAATAGCTATTGAAATTAAGTTGCGGATAATTTCTAGAAATAAATTAATGACATAAATATCTTAATTGAATATGAAGCCAATGCCTTTATGGTGAACCAAAAATCTTAAAACATATAGGCCAGTCTCAATAAAAGCAAATATGATGAAAGCTAATCCAGAAAAGCATTCCACTTCAAAAAGTTTTAGGAATTCAAAGACAAATAACTGGGATTCAATGCAAAACAAACATTGCTTAAAAACTTCGTGAAAACTAGTGCATGAAAATTACATTTAAGAATTCAATTTCACATTTACCAAAAAGTCAGTTAATTTTAGAGTTTACGGGTAGACAAAAGTTTACTTTTGTAAAATGTTTTTACATATTTTCATTTAAGACTAGGGGGATTCCACCACCTGCTCACTTCGCTTACTAATCCTCGTTGTTTATCTGTGGTGGTTCAATGTCACCTGATGAGGGTGACAATTGATAATTTTAATGATTTTACCCCAGGATGACCTCGTGAGATTATGGGTATCCCGCCCTTATAGGGTAAGGGTATATAGGCCCCTATAGGGTCCCTTAAGGGTTAAAAGGATTCTATAGGATGGAATTGCTCCATTATCCAACGCGAGTTGTGACCTGGTAGAAAATCACAGTTCAGAGAAGATACAGTTACAGGCACACAGACAGATAGACGCGAACAGGTTTTCATAGCATAGATATATCCAGTTTTAATGAGAAATACAAATGGTTGATGTACGTTAGCCAGTTCATTGTTCGCATTTATTTAAGGGCAATTTTCGTTGGTAAAAATCGTGCAATTGTGTAAATAATTATCTGTTGCCAAAGCGATCGAGAGCAAACTTCTTTTTATTGATAGACATTAAAGTACCTTAGAATTACATAAACATGCCAACTGAAATGCAAAGTAATACAGGAAAAAAAATCTTTTAAATATTTCTCCTTGACTTTCCATCCCTTTCGCTTGGTTAAATGGTCATTCGAAAATCGTCAGTCCAACATTATTATAATTGCTTGTAGAAAACATTTAAATATTTAAGCTGGTATATTAGAATGGGGTTGTTTCCATCAGTAAAAAGTACTACTTTTAGTCACTGAAGTTGATAGAGTAAGCAAATAATAATAATAATAATAATAATAATAATAATAATAATAATAATAATAATAATAATAATAATAATAATAATAATAATAATAATAATAATAATGGAGCGAGAAATTACTTTCATTTCCCCAACAGTTATTTTTTGTTTAATGTTTTAATGTTCGATTTTGAAAAGAGGGCGTGGTCTTTATAACGTCACAAGTCATGTACTTTGGAGTGCTACTCCATTGCCACGCTAAATTTTTACGCTTTGCTGTCGATCGCGTTGCCAAGTTAAGATAATTTGCGTTGTGTGCTAATGGCATCAGTGAATGACATTTTATCACCCATGATGTCATGTGCAGAAGTGTAAAAAATGAATTTCAATATGCGCACCGATTAAAATAATTGTTAAAAAACATTTGTCGAATTATTTTTAAAATGCTTAAATCCTGTTTTAAAGCATGCTCTTTCAGAAAGAAATACTTTTAAAATCTCGCAAGCAACCCCATTTTATACGCACAATAATATTTTCCTTACTCATAGCAGTATGAATAATTTAAGAATAAGTGTACAAATTAAGTATAAAGTTGATTTTAATTGATGAAGTTTTAATTAAAATCTCGAAAATAATCATCCTGAATGTGGAAAACCCTGAGGCTTCTTACGTATTAAATGACCAATGAGATTTGTAATATTCAAGCGCAGATAGGACTTATGTAGCCCAGCAATTTTATGAAATATGTCGATACGAAAATACAAAATGGATTTTATGCCTAGGGAAGAAGAACTCTAAAGAACTTTAAATGCCCGCAAGAGATGATCATTAAAAATCATTGATATCATGGGCATACTCCTAGCATTTTATTGGCGCATGAAAACGTAAGAGCAATTTCGGTGTAAGTCTTCCTCCAAAAAAATCGAAGTTATAGTGGTTGATAAGAAATTTTACAAAAGATATTGTGATAGCGAACAGCAAAGATAAAGTCTAAAAGTTAATACTAGCTCAAGTTTATATGTTATAATTATGCAAAGTACCTTAAGTAAAAACTAAGTAAATTAAGATTACAATTTACAAACAGCAAATAAGCTTAACAACTATTGCACTGAAAAATTTGATCAATGCGAAAATAGAATAGTTTTTCCCTCATAGTATTTTTAATAAACTTTTGCATGTGTAGCAAAACAATTACTTTTTCCCCATTCAAAAATGCTTTTATGTATATATTTGAAATAAACGGCAAAAACAAAACTTGATTCAGGTAACCGTGAATGTCTTCCGTAATTTTCCAACACAATTTTATGGCTAAAAATTGTTATGTTTTTTATCAAACTATTTTTACTGATTTTTTAATGCATAATTTCTCATAATTAAAACTTTCCTCTTTAAAATTCTTCACGGCTAATAATTTTTTATGTTGTAAAATTATTTTAATACAGTAAAACCTGTAAAGTTGACCACCCTTGTAAGTTGACCACCTGTCTATGTTGACCACTTTTGTCAGGAACGGAATTTGTCTTATCTCATATAATGAAGGAAAACCTCTGTAACTTGACCACCTCTCTATCTTGACCACCTGTCTATCTTGACCACTAATGTACGCCGAATTTGGTTTGAAGTATTGTAAAAAACCCTTTGTAAGTTGACCACTTGGTTTATTTTTTAAAACTTTCTTCAGCAAATCATTTTATTTTATTATTTATTAATTATTATTATTATTATTATTATTTGATAGCTTTCTAAGAATGTTTTTAATGCTTTGATGACGGACTAGCATTTTACTAACTAAACAGCAGCATAAAGCTTATGCTGCTCTTTATTCTCTAAACTTGTTTTTCATTTGTTGTTCTATTTGAGATAGCTTTTTGTTCTCTGTTCAATGAAAATAGGTGTCAGTAGAAAAGTTCAAAATCTTTTCTTTCAGTTGCAATATGTTATGGCAACACAGGAATTGTGCAAAAAGAGCTGGCCCGGATCTAGCTATTTTGGGCCTCCCTGCAACAAAATCTGTTGGGCCCCTCCCTAGTGGCCAGCAGTATCTATTTGTAAAGTGCATAAGTCTTAGTGCTAGTTTTTTTCTATTTTATCTTCAATTTTTAGGATCAGTAGCCACTTTAAGGACGCGGGCCCCTCGCACTGCGGGTACACAGATCTGGGCTGCTAATGAGTAAAGTTACATGTTTCTGGTGCAAGGGATTAAGAGATAGGACATTTTAATTTTGCCTTTATGAACTGGGAGAGTCACGCTTATTGCTCTTTGTGCTATACATAAAAAGGCTTCAAAAAGAAAGTTAGTTGAACTTGAGATTAATAAAAAGTATCAAATATTAAAATTAATTGAAAATGGAGAAATCCAGAGGAAATTAGCTGGCATATATGGAATTTCTAAACCTACAGTGTCTAATATAATTAAAAACAAGGAAAAAATAACGAAATTATTTTTTGTTTATTATTAAAAATACTAATAGGTATTTTTAATTATTGTTTCACTTTCAATAATGTTAAACACTGAAAGTGAGTTTAACAGAAAGAGTAAGAGTGAACTCCTCAAAAAATGAATACATGATGCAAGAAATGACAAAAAAAAAAACATTACCGCCCTTTATAAGTTGACCACCTGTCTAAGTTGACCGCCAAAGTGCTGAACCGCAAGTGGTCAACTTACACAGGTTTCACTGTACCTGTATTTGCTGCTCCAGAAAACATTTTAAAGTTTAAATCTGAAGCAATTTATTTCTTACTTCCTTGCACTGATTAGAAAGAATATTTTTATATAATATAATATTTATTGAATTCTTTTGCGAATAATGATTACATTACAGATTATTTTTATTTACTGGAACAGTAAATTTTAGGGGAGACCGGGGCAGGTTTTCGCGCGGGGCACATTTTCGATTTGACTTTAACTCGTTAGAGAGCCGGTAGAGCGAAGCACCGATCAGACTGTTTGAAAGGCAACGCCACTAGACGACATGTAGGTCCAAATGATATCTGGAATATTGACGAGACAGGCGTCACTACAGTCCAAAAGCTGGATAGAATCGTGGTCCGTCGTGGGTTTAAACAGATTACAGGCAAGTTAACCTCTTCAGAGAGAGGTAGTCTAGTTACACTTGCGTTTGCTGTAAATGCAGCTGGAAATAGTATACCGCCTTTCTTTGTTTTTCCGAGGGTTCATTTTCATGAACATTTCATCCGTGATGGCCCTTCTGGTAGTGCAGGGGCCACAAATCCTTCAGGCTGGATGACGGAAAAACTTTTTTTTAATTTTGCTCACAACTTTGTAGCCCATGATCAATGTTCTCAAGAACGTCCTTGTCTTCTCTTATTAGACAACTATGAGTCCCATTCATCTGCTGAAGTTTTAGACTATTTAAAAGATAATGGTGTCACCCTGTATTTTTTCCCACCTCACTGCAGCCACAAGCTTCAGCCGTTGGATCGCAGCGTGTATGGGCCATTGAAGAAGCACGTCAATACTGCCTGTGATGCTTAGGTTTGCACAGATAAAAGGCCTATGAAAATATATGATGTTCCATCAATTATGGCAACAGCAATGCATCTGGCTTTAACGCCAAACAATATAATGTCTGGCTTCAGAGTGTCAGGGATTTTTCCCTTGAACCCAGATATCTTTACAGATGCCGACTATATGCCAGCCTATTTCACCGACACACCTGCCTCAGTGCAGGCAGAGGTGTACAGGCCTATAAAAGGGCTACACGAAGAGGCTGATATTCAAGTTCTAATACAGTCAAATGTAGGTTGTCCTACCCCAGAAGAAGTGAGACCTCTGGAAAAACCGGGTCCGAGAAAACAGACCGGCAAAGGAAGAAAGAAGAGAAAGTCGGCCATTTTGACTGACTATGCGGTCAAAGAGCAGCTTAGACTAGAGCAGCAACAAACTAAGCAGATAAAACAAATAAAAAATGAGAATGAAAAGAAAGATAAGAAAAATGTTAAAAAGAGTTTATTTAAGAGATAAATTGGAAAACCTATCAAACCCGAAGAAAATGAAGAATCAAGTGATGAAGAGGACGAAGACTGTGCTTGCATTTAATGCTTAGAATTGTACAGTAAATCTAAGGCTAAAGAGATATGGGTAAAGTGCACTCGTTGCAAAAGATGGGCAAAAGAATTATTAAGTAGTCCAGTTGGTGATGAGTTTTTTTTAATGTATATTTACTGAAAATCAATAAATAACCTACCTTGAAAATATTTTGTTTGATTTCCTAAATTATATTGATATAAGTGCATGCGAAAAATTGCGACTGTCCATTAATAAGGTATGCAAAAACTTGCCCCTGTCATGGGGCACATTTTTGCACGTGACATAACGACACTTAAAATTATTTTTTCTGTAAAATAAAGCTTAATTAATTGATGTAAGTAATTCCACGTTTAGCCAAGGTTTCTCTGAATGGTGTAGTACGGTTTTTTCAAACTTAGGTAGATAAATAAAAAATAAAAAAAATAATTTAAAAAAGCGCGAAAACCTGCCCCGGTCTCTCCTTACTCATAAACCTGCTAACTGTATTTATTATTAAACGTAAAATGGTTTGCTAGACTTTATTTAAATGATATAGGGTCCGCAATGGAAAATGTAAACAAACTCTATCGTTAATCATACGGTAATTTTTGGAACTAAATTGTTAGCAGGTAAAGACTAGATAACATACAGAAGAGATTCTGAGCGTTCTGCTTGTTTAGAAACAGTTATGTTAATTTCATTTGTTGTCTGAAGATGACACTATGAAAAGAGTTTCTTAAAATATAGTTATCTTACATGTTCGTCTGCACAAATACAGTATAGCACGTCTACAAATTCGAATCAACTGGTTTCAGACAATTTTACTGGTCAAGTGGAAGGTTAGTATTAACATTTCTTTTATGAACTTCACCTTTCCAGCTATTTTTTATGTGCAATTGGAGTACTTCCATTCATTACATAAATACTGTACTCTTGGATAAACGGAAGTAATTAGGTTTTTCATTCTTTCTATTTTTTTGGAATGCCTGAAGATTAAATTTCTATGTTTTTTTTTTTTTTCTGTTATATTATGAACATTTACAACATAAAAACATAAATATAATAGGGGGAAAAAGAAAAGAGGATGCGAAAAATTTCGATGTGAGCTACACTTTTTTGTGTATTTTACATAAATTTAGCGTATTATTTAATTTTTTCGAAGCATTTTTCAAATGATTTCAGATTACATTTGGAGGATTCAGTGGGTCTTATGCGACCTACGGGCCACATATTGAGTACACATCTAAAATTTCTAAACTGTTTGTGTATAGTGGGACACCAACCACATGGGAGAATAAATTGGGAGTTTTCCATTGCACCCCTAAAAAGAAGCATGGTTTCATTCACTAACAAACAGTAATAAAGTCACATTTTTCATACCCAGTCACTCTCAGAGAGTGAAGTTTTGGACGCAATGCACTAACTTCATGTCTCAATGCATCCAAAAGAACGAGAAGGATTTAAATTTGAAACATTGAAACTATGTTTCTAGTGTTACACCATGTAACACTACCCCCATGTAACACTAAACGCCTGGCCTATTTTGGTGATTCTTACGTCAATCGATGTATCTTAACCTTGCAAGTGTTACTAGACACATGACAGATCAAAGTTCGCTGTAACAACAACCAGTCGCCCTAATGTCTGTTCGGGATCGTGTCGTGGGAGATTCGTCATCTTGACACGAGAAGCGCAGTGCTACACAATACTTTTTTCTTTGTCATGGGTGAAAGACTATTGTAATTTATAAAACTGCTTTTGAAAAATTTTTTAACTTTAAATAGTTAATCTTTAACTTTATCATTAAATAAAAATATTACAGCTATTTTAATTTATACTGAGAATTTAATATTTGGTATCTCTTTTTTTTATTCAATTTAAATGCACGAAAGCTAAAAAACTTTTTTTTAATGGAACCATTAAACATGCCTTTTGTTTAATACTTCAAATTGCCATTTAAAAAGCTTTTCATACTTCATTTTTAAAAATAAAATTTTATATGTCTCTTTACGGCCCTTAAGTTTATAATTTAAACCACAACTTCTGAAAATGATTGTACGAGTAAACAAAGCACTAGTATAAAGCTAGCTATAAACTGACTGACTCCGTGTGATTACTCGAAAAGTTGAAAACTTTTTCTCTAATATTAACCGACTCATTCATATTTAATGACTTGAGTTGAGTTGACTATAACTAGATTCCGTGAGAACAGATCACAGTTCTGAATTAAATGTTTTGTGAAGTTTTAATTGCACGTCGTTCAAATGGCGACAAAGAAAAGTAATTTAAAGTTATATATATATATATATATATAAGCTTCATCATAAGTTTTTGTGTTAATAACTTCGACAAGTATTTTCTCGTTTTGTCGAGTCGTTCGAAATACAATTATGTAACTCAGTAAATTAAAGTAGTTTCTTTAGTTGGTGGCTACGTTATCTGTGTTGGAGAATTATGCATAACCTCATTATTTGTGTCACGTATAAATAATATCCATAAAATCGAGAACAACTGACAACCAGAGAGAAGTAACTTGTCATTCGACATCCAAATTACATCGAAAAAAGTATTGTATTGGTCGAAACTTTTGATTTTGAATTTGGACTGATTTCCACGGATTTTACAATTTTGAGTAGCAGGGAAAATGCTCAAGGAAAAAAGTTTTTTTTTGAGTCTGGAAGTAATTTTTCTTTCCGCCGTTATTTTTCTATCTGTGACGAAGCCGTTGGACGGGATTCATTTCTATACCACGTGAAAGCCTATTCTATACTACGTCAGATGGCAGTCTAAAACCCTTATATTATAGTTTCATAACTTATTTTATTATAATCCTTCGATTCATACTGCCTTGGAAAGAAAATTTGAAATTTTTAAACATTTTAAAAAATTAACGATGTTTGAAAAGAGATTACTCAAAAACCACAACTTTAAAAAATCTAAAAATTGGCTCATTTGAACCCCTTTGAATTTTTAACAAGCGGATGGGCACCAAATCCCGTGTTTTTTCTCAGAAAACGTTTTATGATTTTTTGAAAGTTACCTTATCGCCCATGGCATGCATTTAAAATGAAAATGTCGAATAATTTCATTTATTGAAATGTTGATATATTAATGCTTAATAGCTACAATAATAGTTTACTTTATCAGAAACATCTAAAATCTTCCCTTTTTTCTGCTTCAATATTAGTTTATTTTGTCTCCAAAGTTCTGCATTCACTGCGCTTTCGTATCTCTACGAATCAAAACTTTTCTCTTTCAATTACAACATGCAACTAAATTACATGATACAGGGAAACCCTTTAAGCTCAAAGGGAAGAGCAGTGCAATGAATTTAAAACGATTTATTTTACTTACGTGCTTTGGTTGTCTTTGGTGACCGCTGTCATAGAATTTTTGGATCCTACCTCGAATGATTACTTTTATACATAAGTAGGTATTTTAACATCAAAACGCAAAACGGGAACTTTGAGAGACTACTTATTTTTTGATAGAAGTAGTCAATCGATGGTTATAGGAGGGAACCAAACAGATCACCAAAGGTAGCTATTATAGCCAAGGATCCTATTTCCAACAAAATATGGGCAGGATCCCTATAGTCTTCAGAACTTATTTTAAAGTTAAAATGACCTAATTCGGCCAAAAAATATAAAATTTTGCGTGAAATAAACAAGAAAGTACAGGAGCTAAGCTCCCATGAAAATTAAGTTGTGATCAGCAGAAAGTTATATAAATAAGGAAGTACAAAGGTCACCAAACGCTCTTCTTCAATTATGCAGAGACACACAAAAGAGACGAATACAACTGGTCCATCAAAAAAGCGGTTTGTTCCACATTATTAAAAGTCAATAAGATTTTAGCTCCATTTCATTAAAATTAGTAATTTAAAACAGTAATGAACGAAATTTTGCTGCTGAAGAAATCACAAACATATGTGCGGCTTCTTGAGAAATCAATTTCGTCAGTGCCTTTAAAATTTTTCCTTTTTATGAAATATAGGATCTGTGGCATGCAGGAAAAAAAGGTCGTGCTGGAAAAAAAGGTCTGCTTTCAATAGAATGGCCTATACTTTTTTTACGGTTTAAATTATTATTTCTCAACTAAAGAGATATCTTTAAAAAAAGGCCTGCTTTCAATAGAATGGCCAATACTTTTTTTACGGTTTAAATTATTATTTCTCAACTAAAGAGATATCTTTAGTTGGAACCTTAGCTTGCAAAACCTACAATTTGTTTCGTCATTGCTACATGAATAGAGCGAAAGTATTAAGGAATGCATACAGCAAACAACAAGAGGTTGACTTTGGTTGTCCCGCACGTGGCGCAGGAAAATAACGCTAAGTAACAAATTTATTACATAAAAATATAACTGCGTCAGGAGTCTACTTGTACGAGATGTAAAAATTACAAAATGTGCTTACTCCTGCATAATCAAAATATCAAGATCTATAACAAAACATGGGTGGAATTATCCAGTCAGATTGTCCCGTACGTGACGGTAGAATGGCCCATTGACAGCTATTCTGCATAAATTTGCTACAACTATGACATTAAATGTACTGAAATTAGAAGAGAACCCTTTCTTTAAAAAAAAATGAGCTTATGTATGCATCACATGACTTCCTTTTACTCCAATTTAATTTAATTTCTCCATTATTGGCAATTTAAATGTGATTCAATATTTGATTATAAATATCACCAACAGTGGCCAAATCGAATCAGATTTTAAAAATAAATTAATTTTAAAAAAATTACCAAATTTGTCGCCGAGTTAGCGACAAAACGTGGCGACCAAAGGACTGGCAATATATCGCCAAGTGTCCGCCAAATTATGACACCACTTGAGTTTGCATCGAAATTAACAATGATTTCCACCCAAAAAGGGGCAAAAGTCCCCTTTAGAAACACCCGATTGCAACCAAAAGAGGAGATACAAACCTAGATCCCACTTCGAATCTACGTACTAAATTTCAACTTTCTAGGACATACCGTTCTTGAGTTATGCGACATACATACGCACATACGCAGATACATATATACGTACATAAGGACGTCAAGAGAAAATTCCTTGTAATTAACTCGGGGATTGTCAAAATGGATATTTCGGGGGTCTATACGTTCTTGGGCACTTATCCGCGTGTTGTTGGGTTGAAAAAAAAAAACTCAACATTTATTCAGGGGTGAGCAAAATGGAAATCAAGGTCGATTTTGAATGATTTTTTTTTCGTGAATACAATACTTCCTTTTTTGTAAAAGGAAGTAAAAAGAGGATGGGATGACGACGCTGCTAGAAAACTACTCTTTTAAAATTTAAATTGTGGATAAAGCCTAGCACTAATGCGTGTTTTAAAACAACTATTTCAATAACTAGCTTTCATTCTCATGACAACGGAATCCCGCATTATTGATTCGTTGCTTGATAATTATGTAAGTAAACAAAAAAGAGGAATTTTCATAGAATATTTCTGTTTAAGGAATTAAAATTTGCTTTGAAATTCCTTTCCAAAACGCATCCGAGCTTTATGAATTAAAGATTAAAAGTAATCCCTTTGTGTCTCAAGAAGAATCGATCCGTTATCTGTCATCTAGACTTCTTAATTCTCAAGATTGGAACATCGCAGACACAAAGACCCCTGATCTTCCTCGGGTACCACAATGCCTTTCCATTGTTTTTAAGAAAAGGTATAAACCGAGTAATGTTAAAACTGATATTATCAGCAAGTTTACTTTAAGCGATAACTTCAATCCTTTTGAAGGTTTATTTGTTAATATTTTAATTTCAATGCTCCCTTTTAAAGTATAGGTGAATGTGGGGCAAAGTGAAATGGTGAAATATATACTCTGCTTTTAGCGCCATCTATTTAGTAATATTTTAACTTTGTTGTAACACATGTAGTCTATTCCTATCAAGAAAAAATCACCTTTGAAAATTAAAGAATATGATAATGTAAGCAATTTTTAAAACCTGATACTCATGTTGTAAAATTTTGTTACTCAAAAATTGTGTTATTAAATAATAAAATTCTTATCATTACATCTGAAATATTAATTGCGACCTACTAATGTTCAGTACAATAATTACTTGTTCAATATTTAGCTTATTCGTATTGTTAATGCTTTGTTCAGGCAAGTTCATGCGGGGCAAAATGGATGAGGCAAAGCGAAATAGTTCATTTAAATTTCTTATTCAGTCTTTTATCGAATCACTAACGCATTCATTTATTAATTAGTTCCTTTACCATTCCTTCTTTTAAAAATCGCCTTTTTTTTCACGGATTCACTTATTTTCGTATTCATTCTCTATTTTAGTTACTCATTTATTTATTCTTTTCGTTTCTCCTTTCCTTTCCTTTTCATATATTCTTTTTTTTACTCATTGATGAAAAAAATGTTTAGTAATTGAATTAAAAATATTTCAATAGAAAAATATTTTATTTCTCGCATTGCCTCATGAAAAAAAAATGAAAATTTTCCTTCGTTTTTAGAGATACAAACTTATAGCCACAAATAAACAGTAATGTTTCAATGCAAGTTTTATAGTAAAATATATTGTTCTTTCTTTATATACCGTAATTTTCAGAACACATATTCAAAAGTAAGTTATTATAGCTATTTCACTTTGCCCCGCATTCCCCTACACAATCTGAAATCTTTCTAAATTTATGATAAACATTATTATAGGGAGAAAGACCTGATTTTATTACGGTTAAAAAATAGGTGAATTATATAAAAAAGTGAAAAACGTGCTGAAAATATAGTGAGGTGAATGAAAAAATGGATTTTTGAATTTAGAAATGACTGGGGCCTCAGAAGTTCCTTTTTAGCAATACTTTCTCACAATTAAAATATTCGCTTCTTAGGGCAATATCTCTAAATTCCTGAATGGTCCAAAAAAGTCTTAAGTATTTTTAAAAAATGACTTTTTTTTTTTTTTTACATTTTTCTGCCAAAGCTTTCGGTAAAAGCTGTAGTCAGAAAAATTGTGTCTAGGTATAGTAAAAGTACCAAGCACTATATATATATATATATATATATATATATATATATATATATATATATATATATATATATATATATATATATATATATATATATATATATTATATTTGGTACTTTTACTAAGCACGATTACTGCTATTGAAAATTGCTGGTGATGTTATCTTTCTTCTCCTATAATT
This sequence comes from Uloborus diversus, assembly GCF_026930045.1. Classification (NCBI taxonomy): domain Eukaryota; kingdom Metazoa; phylum Arthropoda; class Arachnida; order Araneae; family Uloboridae; genus Uloborus; species Uloborus diversus. Next base: position 90,451,513 of record NC_072731.1, on the reverse strand, counting down.
TTACATTGATGAAGCCTAAAAATGATTTTTTAATAATTTTGCCAACACTGAAGATTTACTATTTTAATACAAAAGAAAATGTCCTTTTAGGAGCTGAAAAAATGAATAATTCTTTCTCTGAAATTCTAATTAATTTTTGACAATGAAAGCTTTTGTTTCTATTGCCTTAAAAAAAAAGATTTCTTTCCTTATAATGGGTTATTATAGCGACAAAGAACGATACACTTTTTTCAACCTACATCTTCGTCGAAAACGGATATTCAAAGGGTATTTTAAAAAAACTAATAACGGGAGAAAATACAATATACTTTACAAATTCACTTTTTTTTAAATATTTTATAATCAAAATTAATTAATCACCTTTCAAACTTAAAAATGTTAATCTTGATAAGTTCGTTATTGTGTATCGGTCTTGTTCATACTATAACTTTTTGGTTTAAAAACGTAAGTTATGAATTCATTTTTTACTTATTTTCTTTTCAATAAAATTTGGTATATGAACATTGCAAGTATTACGCACAGCAATGAAATGTAATTTTAAAAACTGTAGGGTTTTATATATTAATTAATTATTTTCTGTAACTAACGAATGGTAAAAAGCAAGTTAGGAAATTTTTGGTATTCAGGTTGGTAGACAAGATGTAAAAAATATATTGAACATTTTGAAATCAGTCTCTTTATTTAAACTTTAGGCTCAGTTCAAAAGGTTTTTTCTTTTTCATTTTTGATTATGATTTACTTCATCTGACCTGTTTAAAATAATCCGGATATGTATGTTGCTGCTTTTTTTTTTCTTTTTTCCCAAATTATGACCAAAAAATAATTTTTATATTATTATCACTTTATACTGATTAATTAACTAAAATCCAAATGACGAAACAGGAAAAGTGTTGCAAATTATTTAATGTATATGATAGTTTTTGCTTATGTTAAAAATGCGAGATTTTTGCGTAAAGTTGACTTTTTACAAAGAAGGATCTAAACTGACAGAACTCTTATAATGATGTAAAGGTTTAAAAAAAAAACATTCATTTCATAAATATTTCAATTGTTATTTCATTTCCAACTTCAGTTTTAATGAAATTAATTTTCAAACATGAGACATAAGATGAGTCCAAAGTCACTAATCTTTAGAAGTATCTGGGCCTGCCGTTTTTTTTTTTCCGAACCGCTTTCATTTTGTTCCCTAATAGTTCGTTCTTGATGAACACAGATTTCTTTGCCTCGTTGGCATAAGTTTAATAAAGCTAGGGAAACAAGCTTTTAAAAAGTAGCGCCCAATCAACCGTCTTTTGTTTTTTTTTTCTCTCGTTCCAACCCTAAGTTAGATCATCTGAACTTTCCATTCCGTCATCATTAGAGAAGTCAGGTAATGGTCTTTCACATTTCCCAAAATCATTCAGAGAAATTTCAGATTCTCTATCAGATCTGATATTAGAATTGTATTTCGTTGAAAGTCACCTATTGTCTCCCATTTTTCTTGTATTTTCGCACAAAATAAAATTATAAGGAGATTAATTTTGCTGTTACCTATTCTTGCTTTAAAGTTCCGTTAGATTTTTCATTTCCATAGTAATGCAGTGAAACCCCGATTTTGCAATCCCTGAATCTACGTTTTTTTCCCGTATTTAGCGTTTTTTCATCGGGTCCCATCTTCAGTTTTGTTGCTATATATTTCCCGTTTTTTACGTTTTTTAACCCAGTCCTATGAGAAACGCAAAATTGGGGTTTCACTGCAATGCTGATTAATAACCAGATTCGAACTAAAGCCCAAACTAACCCCTAATAACTTAATAAAGAATGCAATCTCAACATAGCGAGTTTAGTGCATATTCATACCTTCTAAATGCTTCTCATGTACTTGTGTAGCACGTATTCTGAGAGAATATTAGTGTTCCATAATTGTTCTAAAATGTATCCTAAAAGCTGTACCTAACGTATAGCACAAAATGTTTAGAATCAAAGCTCAAAAAGCGGTCTCAAACTCTTTCCTAAAAATTTTTGAAAAACTATAACGTTTTTTCTGAAGGTTTATTAAAATTATTCCCAAAAAGTGTTCTAAAAGGGGAGACAAGTGACCGCGTTTAAAAGCTGTTCCCAACAGCGTCATGAAAGTACGCTATAGAATTCACGCTTGACTCTGCTCCAAAAAAATGGATTCTATAAAGGGGAACAAGTCTCAGTGTTCAAAAAGTCTTCGATTATGCCGTGCCAGCAATTGAACCAGTTTTGCAACGCTATCTTTCCTAGAGTGCTAGAGATATACAATTAAAAGTGCTGCTAGGTAAAATAGAGACTCAAGCAGATGGTTAGTTTTAGACAGCACACTGTTTTAACAGTGTTTGGGAAAATTAAGGAACTATCTCACGAAAGATGTTTGAGCCAAACAGTAAAGTGGTCTTTTGCTCCAAAATTTTCGTCCTATGTTGCACCTGAGGAAATTTCCTTTTGTTTTTTGTCGTAGCGTTGAGGGAAAGCGGAGTTCTTAAAGATATGTAAAGATGACTAACACGCATTTCATATCAGGATGCAGCCAACTTAATGACAGCTTAAAAGTTGTCGTTACAAATTCTTTAACTCTTTATTTCTGAGAGCAACGATTGTAGCGTTATCTTTATGATGGCTAGACAACGTGTTGCTACAATTACCGTAACCCCGCCTCCCCTTCCACCATCTCTCTCTCTCTCTATCTCTCTATCTCTCTCTTTCACACACACACACACACACACTCCCTCAATGAGCATTTTATATTGACTCATTGACTGAAAAAAACAAGTATAGGTGCAGTGAAACCCCGATTTTACGTTTATCAAGGGACTGGAATAAAAAAGTGTAAACTATGGGAAATACGTTGCAGCAGAACTGATGATGGGACCCGGCGGGAAAACGTAAACTGCGGGAAAACCGTAGATTCAGGAGGCGCAAAAGCGGGGTTTAACTGTATAAATGTTTGTTTATTGCAACCAAATGTAAAACAATTATCGATGTTTTTTACTCTCTCATAAACATTTAAAATTTATTTACATTCGGAAAATTTAATTACATTCGTAACGAAACAGTATATGTACTTTCAAAAACAAGAATGTCATTAAAATAAAATAAAATTCAAAACATTTGCCTAAAAATCCGTTTCTAACAAACACCTTTTTGGCAGAATAAATTCACTGCACCAGTTTTGAAAAAACTTAATTTAGCAAAAGGAAAAATCTCTGGCAGATTATTTCATCGTCTTGTGTAATGTTACGGAGTCACGAGCCATTTAATAAGCTTCGTTGAAAATGCTTATGAGCTCCACTTATATAAAATCTCATCAAATAAGAAAAAAAAAGCTGCTTGCAAATGTTAAAAAAGCAATTCAAAAATGTTTTAATTTATCGCTGCATAAAAGTGCATTTATTTTGATGGTTCAGTTAAATATGAAGCAAAGCAAAAACTCTAAAATTTAAAAAAGTGCATACTTGCACAAAGTTCTCTTCCGAAATTATTTTTTTAAAAGGATTAATTTGGAAGTTTTTGCATGCAAACATTTAAAAATTTCATATCTTAATTGAATTTTGGAATTAATTTTAAAACTTCCAATAAGGGTTATGAGTAAATATCTTATATAGAAAAAAAAATCTCACTCTTTCTGTTTTATAAAGTTACGGAATTTGAGCAAAAATTATGATGCTAACTGCATTTGCTTAATTGAAAATTAATTTTAATTAAAAAGTTTTTAATAAACAAGTAGGAAATATTTCCTTATTAAGAAACTATTTATGATTCACTAAAACAATTCCCAAACTAGTGACATATTTCAAATCTACATCTCATTCTAAGAAAGTGCTTTTTTTAAATATGTTTCGATCCACATAAATTATTAAAGTATTATTTTAAGACTGTGCTCTTTGCGTATTTTTAACTGAATATTACAAGCTTATCGAAAAAAATTTATTGCTAACTATGTACAGCATGTATTTAAAAAATAATAAAGTTTCTATAATTAAAAACATACTTGATGTCCTGCATCCTTTAGTTTCACAATTACTGTAAACGCGTCTCAAACTAAAAAGCTGTCCAACTTATCGTGTCAAGTAAACTCGGATATGCTTAATCTGGAACCAAACAAGGAATCAATCTGACCAGAGACCTGTTAAAAACAGTAGCCCTGTTCTGAGCATGTTACTGAACAATACATGTAACTGAAGGATGCCTGGAACGTGCAGCTGGACATTTATGGTAATGTAGGTATATTACAAATTCTAACTTATGATGTATTTCATACTTTGCTTGATAACATTTTAAACGTCGAATATGAAATTCAGTCTAAAATTTTATTACGTTACACCATTTCAACATTTTAATTGGCAGATGCGATACCTTGATTATATTGTTTCTAGAAAAACGTTGTCAAGGTATGACTGGTGAAAATTGCTTCTATTTTGAACATAGCAATTGCCTATTTGGTGATATTCTGATAGGTTAAATTTTTACCCTAACTCCAGTGGAGTAACCTAAAACTTTAGTAAATAGCGTTAATTTTTGACCACTTTTTCATTTATTCATTCTCCTAAAATTAGTCTTACCAGTTAAGTTTCCGGATCCAGTTCAGCCTTGTCAAAATAAAGCATTTCCCTACATGTTAAACATTACCAAAAAAGAGATTATCAAATTATCATGCTATAGCGCGAGTTTTCTTGTTGGTTACGTCAGGAGAGTTACTCGATCAGTAAACTGGCTATTATATAATTATATATAT